>NC_039511.1:7157725-7757725 GCF_003672135.1 Ooceraea biroi
AAAAAAAAATAATATAATATTCATTTCTTAAAGAATTAATAACTAAATATATAAAAAATAATAAAATTAAAGATCTCTTCCCGTTCATAAAAGGCTACTACGTAACTTAGGTAATAACTATAATTCTAAATTTAGTATATTGTATTGGTTTTACTTGTTTATGTGTTTTTTGGATTTTTCCTTTTTCCCTCTTAACTATTGATTAGCAACATTAATAAAATAAAATAATAATATGTTCGATATAATAGTTGGTACATATCGAAGGTCGGTAATTGGTTAAGTAGTGAATATGCGTTTGCCGGTAACCTGTCTTATATGGTTATACATTGTCGGTAACAACTTATGATGTACTTTGGTTGACGATAAGTGTCAATGGTAAGTTATAATATTAACAATATGTTGGTAGTTTATACTGTAATTCTAGCGATTAATTCATAAATGCGTTGAATAACCAAAAATAAAATTTTTAAAGTTATTGGACATCGCAGGATGTCACATGCTAACACTATTCCCGGAAAAGACTACATCTGTGACTTTTGTTCTCTATAGAAAGCAGTTCATTTGTTTTCTTTTGTTACCAATATTAATTTTTTGTTTTAATTGAAAAACAGATTTTTGTTTAATAGTTCTTTATTTCTTAGTTTTTAATAATGAAAAAGGAAAAATTTTTTTTTAAAAAAAAACAAGGATAGGCAACAAGGGAAAAATGAAATGAAAGATTTTTTATTATTAAAAACTAAGAAATAAAGAACTATTAAACAAAAATCTGTTTTTCAATTAAAACAAAAAATTAATATTGGTAACAAAAGAAAACAAATGAACTGCTTTCTATAGAGAACAAAAGTCACAGATGTAGTCTTTTCCGGGAATAGTGTTAGCATGTGACATCCTGCGATGTCCAATAACTTTAAAAATTTTATTTTTGGTTATTCAACGCATTTATGAATTAATCGCTAGAATTACAGTATAAACTACCAACATATTGTTAATATTATAACTTACCATTGACACTTATCGTCAACCAAAGTACATCATAAGTTGTTACCGACAATGTATAACCATATAAGACAGGTTACCGGCAAACGCATATTCACTACTTAACCAATTACCGACCTTCGATATGTACCAACTATTATATCGAACATATTATTATTTTATTTTATTAATGTTGCTAATCAATAGTTAAGAGGGAAAAAGGAAAAATCCAAAAAACACATAAACAAGTAAAACCAATACAATATACTAAATTTAGAATTATAGTTATTACCTAAGTTACGTAGTAGCCTTTTATGAACGGGAAGAGACTTATATATATATAAAAGAATGAAAAAACCATAAAAACATGCATAAAAACGAAAATCCACTAAAAAGCCATTATAATACGTTTTAATACTGTAATTGTAGTAATTTTTGGATATTTCATAACGTTAGCTGTTGGACATACTATATACATATAAATAATTTAGGGCGTCCTTATAACAATATATTTTATGTACACTGTTACATTAAGGAGATCAATTAAATATAGGGACAAATTAAATTTTTTAAATATAATAAACATTTGTTATAAACAAACAAATTTTATAATAACAATCACATTTATGATATATTTAATTATACGATTATATAGTCATCTGCGAGTATAACAACAATGAATAGAACATCTGAGTGCATTTGTTATGAAAAAACCATAGGTTATTGTTTATAATAATTGAAGGAATAAGGTTAGATGAATAAAAAGTATATAATAATGGTCCATGGATCATATCGAAGAACCGTAGGAATTTGGAATTTTAAAATTGTCAAAATTTTTATTTGTTAACTAAGCAATGAAAATCTTAACCGTTGGGAAATAATTTTTTATAATTATATAGCGTTATTGTGGGTAATAAGAGGAACTCAACGGTACCATCAAATTTATGAAAAACTCATTAATTTAGAAATGACCAACAATTCTCATTGAGCACCATTTTTGGCCAGCCTGATGGTACCGGTGGAAAAATTTTCGTTTTAACATTATTTAACATTACTTCACAAGATATTGCAAAAATCGAAAAGTCACTATTCAGTAACCAATATACATTATTTTTATTTTACGTTTGGTGTAAAAGATTTTAATAAATTATCAGTAGTTAAAGGTTATATGGATTTAAACAAATTAAGTTAAAATCAATTAATTAATTAATAATTAACTATGAATAACGAAAAACCAATTGCGAAAACATTTAATATAGGCATTTGATTATTACATTATTAGTTATTAGCTCGCTGTGGCATTATGGTTCATTATTCATTTAATAAGAGTAATTATTTAACTATACCATCATTAAAATTCATATAACATTTAGTTACTCAGTTAAAATATATGAATGATTATTAATCGTAGAATAAAGAACATTATAATGATGCGTTAAATTGTAAACTTAAGCATTTAGTTATTTTGTATGGACCACATAGCGTTTACAACATTTCGTACGCTTTGTAATGTTTCAAACACTTTAAAGCGGTTAAGGGACTTCATACGCTTTGTAACATTAAGTTGCTAATTTGTGAAGTAAGAAACAATTATAATGCATTAAATTGCAATGTTATTAATTATTTTAATATTACTTGTATTGAATTACTAATTCATTGTTTTATTTAATGGAAGATATTATAATGACTAGCATTAATATAACAACTAATCAATAGGTTAAGGTATATGAATAATTATTATTAATAAGAAACATTACAATAGTGCGTTAAAGTATAATACACAAGGTTACTCAATTAGTAATTAACTGAATACATTAAATTATTATCCAGAGGTACAAGGGACCTTATAAATAATTAATGCATAAGGTTGTGGAAATTTAGGTTAAACTAATAATTTTAATATTTCATTTGTTAGGATTGAATAATACAGTGGACAAGATGTTAATTGAAGATTATTTTATTAACAGAAAATATCACTTATAATTTGTATCATTATTGGTTGATTTGTATTACTACCATATAAGGTTACCTTTATATTTTTTCATATCTTAATATTAATCATGCAATATTCGCATTTAAAATTTGATAATATTGTCTTTATAGATTTATTAAAGATTTTTAATCTTAAAATAAAAGAAAAAAATTTAATTAACGGGGCGCGATATATTAAACTCGAGGCTTTACTTCCTTACTTGCTATGTGCTCCTGTTACTAATACTTTATATTTCTTTATATTTTTAATAGTAATCATGCAATATTCATGTTTTAAACTAGATATATTGATTTTATTGGTTTATTAAAGACTTTTAATATTAAAATAAAAGAAAAAAAAGAAAAAAATAATTAACGGGACGCGAACCATGAAATATTAATTCTTAAGGCGGCGATTTATTGACGTCAGATTAAAGTAATAATCGGTGTCCACTGTCTTAATCAAAAGACATAACAGTCTCTTCGATAAATTTAATCGTTAAATTTTAGTTGTCTGAAAGTCATACCGGATGTTCTGATTATTTAGTACGGAGAAATTTCTGTTGACCATAAGTCCCAACAGCTCATGCGATAAATTCGTACTGAGAATTTTATGTTGAACATTGGGAGAAAAATAATTTTATCTAACCAAAGCATTGAGCTCATCGTCCCCACCAGACTTTACAAGGTCTCGATCCCACCATTAATAATTTTAAGAGCGTGGAACCAATCAGCGATCAAGGGGTAGCCTCCCTACTATTGTAACTTTGCATTTAATTATAAGGTCCCCACTTTTTGTAACCCCCTCTCGAGCGACAGGGACTCAGTCCTAAAATTTTAGTATAAGACTTGGTGCAGCAGCAAGAGAGGGTCACTTATTACTTGATCATTACTTTCGTCACTTCGCTTTATAGCAATACGTCGCTACTAAAGCATCAACCTAATTTAGAATCAGTGGAGTTTGTTTAACAATTATTTCTCGCTGCTGCTTGTTAAGTGCTTTCTGGCCTGAGGGTCCAGATTCCTGCGAACACTTGTGAGTAGATTTGTACCAAGTTTGAATTCTTATTGTATACCCACTATTCTTAATTGTTGTTTAAAAACTCATACGACTTTATTTTATATTCATACGACATTTGTATTCAATCTCTCTGTAACACAATTATATTATATCTACATTCAGTGACAGTTTACTTATTAATTCATCATTTATTTTATAACTTTTGTACCCTCTTTACCTTAATTAATTATTCATTTATATGATCCTTAAAATATTCTTTAAAAGATTTATACTACCTTTCCTTATTTTACTTGGCGTTTATCCGCTGATAGTCCGACTTGTTTTAGTTTAATTTTATTTATACTATTTCCAGCTATATTACCACTAGGCGATACCATTTATGACTACACTACTAGCATCAATTTGCTCGTATTATCAGCATAATTCCTTATTATTTCACTCCTTATTATTTTATTTGTTGATCCGTTACTACTTACAGTTATATTATTAAGCGTCCATTTCGCTTATGATACAATTTTTAATTATCCTTAGAATATTAGTATTACCTATAAGTACGCTACTAAGCGTTTACTTCGCTTATGATATAAATCTTTCATTGAGTTGTACTACTTATTCATTTTTTCTTTTCCTACCTATACCAATCGGCGTTTATCCGCCTGCGATATATCTTTGTCATTGATTCATATCACTATTATTTTACTTATAAGTTATTATATCAAGCGTTTAATTCGCTTGTAGCATTACGTTAATTTAATTCATACTACTTATTTACTTGTACTATTTACCCTTATATTGTTGGGGGTTTAATCCGCTTGCATTACAACTTTTTATTAATTTACTTATACTACTTGAAGTTGTCCGTCTACGATACGATTTTATTAGTTTATACCACTTATTTTACCGTTAATCCAACAATAAAGAATATAAGGTTCCAAATTTGGAACTTTGAAGTGTGAAATAAATATTTTAGTACGCCTATATACTTATACTACCTATATTTTGTTTTCACCAAGCAATCACAGCAATATTTGCTGTAATCCATTTCATTAATCCATTTCCGAGCTACAGATTGTTCCAGGATTATTTTTTTTTATATTACTACTCTTGAGTAATAACCTTAGATTATTACTATTATTAATTCTCAAGGAACATAGTATAATATACGCTATTAATAACTTTTGAACCAGTATTTATTTGTAATCTTTTTATTATTATATTTAGAATTAAAGAGGGAAAATATCTAGAAAACTTATCGTGGTTATGGAAAACAATTTTGGAATAAGGGTAGGTACTTAAGTGTTTACTCGCTTTAAGGAGCAAAAAGTGCTCTAAGTACATTAAAAATATTGTTTTTATGTAGATGGTAAAGAAAAGGCGCCATAGAGCTGGACGCCGAAAAAAGGAAAGAATTGAATACCTCCAAAAATTACACCGAGAACAATTTGCAAGGTTTTTGGAAAATCTTAATAAAACTGAACAACATTCGGAGCGGAACATTAATCAGGTCCCTTCGACCTCAACTGAGGGCAAAGAGGTGCCCTTAATTTCGTCGCTTACCAACAGTAACTTTCCTCAACATACTCCTTCGGGAAGCGACGATACATCCGCTGAATCTGAGGATCCAGGAACAGGATATTTATCTCAACCTATTACTGAGGAATCTGAAATTATCAATTTAACTTGCGATGAATCTGACATAGAATTTATTGAGGAAATAGAGTTGATTCAGAATCCCCGACCTGATCCAATAATAAACTCATACTTCATGCAATTAGAGAGATTTGTTCGGGTAACCTTAATCGACAATGCCAATAACACCACTGTAACACACGAAATTCCAGAAGAGTTGAAACCAACTACTGAAGAATAAAGTTATAATCATTTAATAATCAATATTTTATTTACACCTCCCTAATTTTGGTTAAACTTACGAACTGACTCAATCACTCAAAAGCGTTCACCCGCTTTAAGCGTGGACCAGAAGAGTGAATATAAGGTTAGTTACTACTTGAGTTATACTATTTAATTATTTGGTTAGTACCAGTTATGTTTATTATTTTCCTCTGTCGTTATTACCTAGATTTAATACATAGTAATAAATAATAGTAGCATCATAGAGTCATAGACTATATTTTATTAATCAACAATTATACATTCATAGTTCAATTCTGAAAGATAACCTCGTCATCATTATAAGTTGATCCAAACTCTCTCCATTCTCGGGTAAAGTCGGTGTATGCAGATTGACCCTAAATCAAAAGAGAGTATCTGATGTTAAACTATCGAGGGCTAGGTTAGCACAGAAACCAGGTTAGCAACGTTCTCACCTCCCCGGACGTGACAAGCACAATATTCGTGTACCCAATTTTGACAATTTGTGCACCGAATCATGTCTTCCACGACACATTCCTTACAAATATGACAGTACCATTTTTGAACATCGACAGTTGGAGTTTTCGAAGTGCTTGGCTTCTGAAGATCAGAAAGTGCAAGTTTTCGTTTTACTGCGCGCTTTTTCGTTTCAGTTATGGAAGCTTGCATTAACTCTAGTTCTTTTTTATTATTTATTTTTATAAATATTTTTATTTATTTAATATTTTTATTTATTTATTATTTATTTATAATTAATACACATATTGAAACTTTTTAAATGTCTTATGTAAAAGTGGGTAAAACTTACTTCTAAAACCAGAAAAACCTTTATTTGATCGTTTTAAACAAATATTTTCATGGACTAACGTCCGCTTCCGTGTACTAACCTTATGGCGTGAGGTGAACCTCGCATAGTACACAGATGGCGCTAGGCCTTCGGATTGTATGAAATATAGAAACGGTACAATTTAGGAACCGGTACAATATCGGCAACCTTCCCCTACTAATTAACATACTGATTCGGTTTAGCAGCACAGCGCCAAGTATTTTGAAAAAATACTTATTTGTATTGAAATAATTCTTCCGCATTCGTAATCAATATCATGTACGTATATATGCATGTGTCTGTATGTAGTATAAATAATAATAAAATAATAGATTTTCTGAATGCATAAATATCCATTTTCATAATTGGCACAATTATTTGATAGCATCACTTTTGTAGAGTTCTTTCTTGAACGAAAAACGTAAAGTTCTTTTTTCTTCGCCCGCGTATACTTGGCGCTTTTTTTGTACCTTTTTTAAAAAAGATAATTTTGTTCAGTTATTATTACAGTACAGAATTATGCCGCATGCAACTACAAAAAAGTCACCGGCAGAAATGTTTTTAGGTAGAAATTTACACACTCGGTTAGATTTAATGATACCGAATAAGCAAACAGACAATGTAACAAATAACACAAATATACATGTAAAAATTTTTACGTGCGGAGAGAGAGTAGCAGGCAGGAATTATTCAACAAATTTCAAATGGAAATTTGGCACAGTATTGCAAAGAGTAGGCAAGTTACATTATAAGATCAGGTTAGGCGATGGCCGTATATGGAAAAAACATGTAAATCAGATGCGTTCCATTGGCCAAAAGACACCAAACGTAGAAGAGCGTAATAATAAATCGGCCAAAGAGTAATAATAAAAAGTAATAGATTTTCTGGTTTGAATAAATACCCATTGTAGTTGGCGCAATTTGTTAATATCATTAGTTTTGTAGAGTTCATTTTTGAAAGAACTTCGGGTTTGAAAGATATCATTAGTTTTGTAGAGTTCTTTTTCGAAAGTTAAAGAAACTACCACATTGGTTTTTTCGAGCACATACCACGCGCATACTTGGCGCCTTTTTTTACTTTTTTTTTTAAAAAGGTAATTTTATCGAGATATCATGCATTTTTGTAGTTATATATAATACAATGACACAATAAAAATGTCGTCTGTGAAACTGGCACGACGTTCTACCAATATCGAAAAAATATTAAAAGTTCTAATAGCACTTTTCATAGTTCTACAGTTCTCGATAAAAATTAAAAAGAGTTCCGCATTCCTTCTATTGAAAAATCAAAATTAAAAAAATGTGCTAACTTTGTGAATCTAGCACGACACTCTCCCCTCTAAAGTACTAAAACGTGTGGAAAATTATTTTTGACTATAGTTCCCGATAGTTCTAACCGAGATTCACACATATATACAATTTCAGATCGATATTCCACCAATTAACAATTTTTGAATAATTTGTTATATCTGCGTTCAACACGACAAGGGAACATCGTGAGTGTTGATCGATTTTGAAATGAAACTTTCTTACAAGGGAACACAACTGTCCCTCACCGATTTTGATGGGCGTTGGATATGTTGTAGAGCATCGAAAAATATTAGACCCCTATTTTTTTAGCAGCGTATTTCACCGTTTAGGGGTTAAAACAGCCCCTTGAAAATAATGAATTTTTTCATTTTTAGCGAATATCTTTGAAAATATAAGATATATGAAAAAATGTTTTATACAAAAGTTTTATAGTATTTTATACTCTTTACAACGGTGTATTCACATTTTTCGAAATGTCAAATTTTTTAATTTACCCCCACCCGCACCCCTTATTTTTGCAGACTTTAAGAACTTGGTAAAAACAAAAATTGAAGAGCATGGAATGCCAAATCCAACCATATATAATACTATTATGTTTCCACGATTCACTTTTTGAGAAAACGAGATGAAAACATGGTGCTAAAGGCGCCGCGCTGTAAGTAGGTGTTGCATTATTTCTCTGCAGTTGCGCTGTACTCAATAACTGCATATTGTGCATATTGTCTGATACTATAATATGAAAGCGAATTAATCCTCATCTGTTAGATGACTCATCTGTCGATAGGCTGCCCCATCGACATAATCGGCACTGTCGGTAAATATTGACAATAACGGAGACCGCCCCGATGACCTTGACCTTGACATATATTATAGAAGTTACCCTCCTGAGTGACCTTCAAAAGGTTTTATCCGTCGCTCGTTGTTTATTAAAAAGTTATTAACAAAAGAAGTTTAATAATTTTGCACGAATTTTCAGCTGTCCACGCGAAGCAAGGACTTGAGTTTGACATATATTACAAAGGTCACCTTCCCGAATAACTCGCACTAGGTTTTCACCCTTCACTCGTTGTTTGTTAAAAAGTTATTAACAAAAAAGTGTAATAAATACAGCATAATTTTACGATATCATATACGTTTACGAAAGAGTATATTTGATGGAATTTTAGCTTTAAATCAGAAATAGGTTTGGGTTAGGTTATATTTTCCGAAACTGGAGCTCCGGACACATACGTTCGTTTTTAGCTCGCTTCACGGGAGGGCGGGGCCCAGCCCCGCCGGAGCCAGTGTAACAGATTTCACTGTACAGATTTTATTTTGATCACCACAAGAGTTTTAAAGAAACTTTTTATTCATTAGAATTAATGTGGACATCACAGTCACGAATCACCGAGTCACCGATTGTTGAGAAAACCCCAGTGCAATACTGCTTTGATCTGGAGAGCCCTTGCCAGTGTTATGATGATGGGTGCACAGCGATGTCTGATTTCCGCTGTGCACATTGTCAAAAATACTATTATTTTGATCACTGTCTTCTCACAAATGTCCACATTAATTGTAACGACTAAAAAATTTCTTTAAAACTCTTGTCATTTTTGGACAGCAGGCTCCCTTGCCTCGGGACCTTGAATCAGAATTCTGAAACCTCTTCCATTTTGCAGAACTTTCAACCATGTCAGACTGATTTATAACCATGTTTTAATCAGTTTAAAAAAGTTTCATTTCAAAATCGATCAACACTATCACGATGTTCCCTTGTTAGTGAAAATGCGTCGTGCTGATGATTTTCAGCAGTTCTAACGATAATTAACTCTTCTTGAAAGTAATTCTATTGCATAGAACTCTTGCAGAACTGTCGAGAACTATCGTTAGAACTGCTGAAAATCATCAGCACGACGCGAAAAGGTGCGGAAGTGTCCCCCTCCGATTTTCATGAGCTTTGAATATGTTGTTTTCCAGCTCAAAATAAGGGACACGTATTTTTTTATACGTGCCCTAACTCACTTTTAGGGGGTTAAACACCCCTTTGAAAAAGTCGGTGTTTATCTTTCGAGGCGAATATCTTGGAAACTATTAAAGATAGAAAAATTGTTTTCCAATAAAAAAATGAATGGCTTTGAGAGTATTTTAAAAGAGAATAAGGAAAAACATTTTTTAGTTTTTTATTTTTCAAAATACCCCCACCACTCATCACTTTTTTCTGAATTTTGAAATATTTTTATCACCAATAGAAAGCTTATTTTTTTACGAATTCAACCATGTATAATAAAGTTGCGTTCCGAGAAATCATTTTCGAGAATTAATTACAAACGCCTTCGTATATACGCTATTTGTGCCCGTCCATGTGACCGATTTCTTTACGCAACACATTTTGTCCGCATCTTCTCTTAATAACGGATGACTACATCATAACTGGTAAAACATATTTCGTAACGAACAAAAAAGAACTTTAATATGTCAAAAGCCAAGTTGAATGCATCGTGTAACAGATTACTATGCGGCGAGACAGACTAATTTTAGATGCTTCCTTCATTAATAACAATAGACGGATAAATGTATACATTACATGTTGCACTTATTTATTACTTATTGTTTTAGGTAGAAATAATATTAATATCTTAAGACATCATAGATCGCAGCTATTTCTATAACTTTAATTTAAAATCTACGGAAAAGATGAAATAGGTGGAAAAATTGAATTGTAATAGAACAATACAAGAACATTGTAAGTGATATGAAATAGATAATGTAGACATATATATATATATATATATATATATATATCATTTGAGCAGTAGCATAAAATGCCGTCACTTTGCCAGCGTCATTCTAGTACGTTATATTGTCTTATCGTGTACTATTATCGCAGTATGTTTTGTACGACCTTTTGCTATTAATGGGCAAGAGCAGCATTATGGCAGAGAATATTTATTAAAATGTTTATTAGAAAATAGAACAAAGATCAGATCTGTTCATAATGCTGGAGAGCATAGCAGAGATATTGGACAGTTAAGAAATCGTTTAGAATTTATACGTAATAGAGATAGTAGAGATGAAAGTCATCGATGAGTCAGGATGAATAATACGTAAATGAAAATTAAGATTTTTTTCAAGAAAGGTAACTAAACTTTAAATACTTATATAATTTAAATAATAAAATAAAAAAGTAATATGTATCAAAATATAATAATTTTTTTACAATTTTAACTTACAATTTTAGTTTGCAACTAATTGTAAAAGGAGTACGGTAATGACAAGGAAGTACAGGCATGTGCTGTGAGATCCCTGGTAATGGAAGTCTGCACCTATCTTCTAGTTTGGTCGAGGAATAGTATAAGGGAAAAATATAAATAAACACACATATATTATATTATATATTTGTTTATTAAATTATATTTTATCAATGTTTTTATTGATGAAAATAAACAATTTTGTTATAATATGTAATATAATGTATTGTGTAACAATATTGAAACAAAATTACAAATAAAACAAATTGTTAATACAATTTGGAATAATGTAAATATTTATGGGTCAAAATTATAACAAAGATGATGGTCATGAAAGAAATGTTGTATACAAAGAGATTTCTTACACCATGCGCAAGTAATTATAGCAATGCCGCCGCAAACATCGCATGTCGGTTTAAAATTTTTTTTAAAACAAAAGTCAATTGGCGTTTCAAATTCCGCTGGTCTATGTTCTATATAACCGCTTTTATACCATGCATATTTAAATACATTTCTAAATCTTGGTGATGCAAATTGAAAATGTGTTAATGATTGTAATTCTAAAATGGCATCTCGTGAATGAAGGTTGATTTCTAAATCTAGAAGTATGACGTTTTCTATTTTCTCTTTTACTTCCATTTCCTCATTTGTAACAGGAGTTTGTGACAAATTAAAAGTAGCAGCATTAAACAGCAGTATTATGACGTTTCTCGGATTGAATTGCATTTTGCTTTAAAATTATACATAATAAATTACGTACATACATGCATACATGTTTAAAGCATAATTAATAATCGTGCTTAAAGAATAGTAACACATTTTATTGTATTTACATTATAATATGGCATTTAAATAAATATTTTATTTTATTCTCATTTTAATAACAAGCATACATAGTATTGTGTACCTTTTTTAAAATCTTTGTTTTTCAAGGAAGGTCTGTTTTAATAAAGAAGTTAAATAACGTAATAAATAAACGTCTGCGTATTTTCTACATATTTTCTACAAAAGATCCGAAGTACCAAGAAATATCTTTGCTATACTGTAAGAAAAACATAACTAATATAAATTTATATTATATTTGACAAAAAATAATAAAATTGTAAAATTGTAAAAAAAACATAAAGATTAGTAGACATTTTCAAAATATCAATACATACCTACTACTCGTAACTATTAATAATTCACACTGATAATAGTACAGGATAAGACAGTGTAACGTACTAGAGTGACGCTGGCAAAGTGACGGCATTTTATACTACTGCTCAAATGATATACAGGGTGAGCCATTTTAAGTAACGCATTGATTTTTCTCGAAAACCAAATCTTGTATCGAAAAATGTTTCAAACAAAAGTCGTTTGGTTCGAAGGGGGCAAGATGATAGCATTATTAATTTAATTGTAGATGGCGCCACTTTAGAGATTTCATTATGGCGGTCATTATTTTAAATGGAAGTTGATTTTTCTCTCTAAGTGAAAGTTGTAGCTGATAATGAGACGAATACAACGGTTTTTTGTTTTTCGCAATTGAACCATTTTTCAGTGAGTTACAGCGTTCCAAAGTATACTGTTTTATAATTTAAGTATACACATAAACCAAATCTTGTATCGAAAAATGTTTCTTACAAAAGTTTTATGACTTCAAGGGGGACATAAGATGCTGCCACTGATTTGACCTTGGGTGCACCTGTCAAGGTTATGTAAAGGTTAACTTTTTTTTAATGGATCCCTTTATTGCTCATTATACAGTCCTGCAGCTTACCTCGAGAGCTTTTCAAAAAATTATAATAAAGTATTTTATCGTTAAATATTATTCGAGTTATGCGAACTACAAGTTACAGTACTGCCGGCATTTGCATTACCCAAAGTGTACCGTTCTATCAACTATCCTACTTTTAGCGCTACCCCGGAACAACGGCGTGGACGTAGTAGGTTTCTGTTTCCTTCGGGGTGCTTGATTAACGCGAGTCTCCTAGCCTCTCGCGATTCGGGGTGCTTGATTTACACGAGTGCCCTAGCCTCTCGCGATTCGGGGTGCTTGAGTTATGCGAGTCCCTTAGCCTCTCGCGATTCTAGGTGCTTGATAACTGTTTCTCAGCATCTATCGGAAAAGCTGTTCAAAGCTATCCCCGTTGGCTCGAATGCATAACCTGATTCTCTTTGCGAAGTGTTCGACCGTTCGAAGTAAGACAGCCCTTGGTATTGCTCTACAAGCCATTCGAATTCGTTCGATCATGTCTTCCCTTGTCGTCGGTTCCCGTTCGAACACCAAATTTTTCACGTACTTCCACAAGTAAAAATCAGGTGAAGTCAAATCTGGTGACCGAGGAGGCCATGCAATTGGACCACCCCGTCCGATCCACCTACCGTTGAAGTTTTGATCCAGAAAATGTCTTATGTTTCGTGCGAAATGTGGTGGCGCACCATCCATCTGAATCCACATTCTTCGCCTTGTCTCCAAATCGACTTCTTCGTAAGTAAAGTGGGTAAGTGGTCTCTTAATAACTTTAGAAAGCTATGTCCGGTCACATTCTGATGAAAAAAAAATAAGGACCAATTAGATAACCGTTGACAATTTCACACCAAACTACTACACTCCAACGATGTTGATTATTAACTTGCCTATGCCAATAAGGATTGACATCCGACCAGTAATGACAATTATGTGTATTTAATTCTTCGGTATCTTTAAATGTCGATTCATCAGAGAATAGAACGTATTTAAAGAAATCTGCATCATGCGCAATCATCTGTCTAGCCCATTGACAAAACAGTACACGTTGTCGCATGTCATTTGGAGTTAGAGCCTGCGTTAATGTGATATGGTATGGATGATGCTTCTTTTTCCTCAAAATTCTCACAATCGTTCTCTGAGGTGTACCTGTTTGTCTAGCTATTTGGCGCGTACTAATATGAGGGTTAATGTAAACAGCCGCTAAGACAACCAGAACACGTACATCATCAACATCAGAATCACGTTTAGCGTCACGACGAGTCAACTGACCCTGTTCGGCTCTTATCTTAAGCCTCCGAATGACGGTATTATTTGGATGTCGTCTGTTTGGATACCGATTTTGGTAAAGTCTCGCAGCTTCACGGTAATTGCCAAAACATTCTCCGAAAACTACTAACATATCGACGATTTCTTTAGGAGTATAATCACCCATGTCTACTATCGTAAAAAATATGTTACTGATAATATTATAGTTAAGAATTGAAAATATGAACAGAGAAGAAACTTTAACGTATATCTAACTTATCACGCCATAGAGTAGCAGAGCTTCCTCTCAGTATGCCGTAATACGACAGAATTAATTCGCGGTTTGGCTTAGCAACTTATACAGGGTGGCCCATTTTAATTTATACAGTCGATTTTTTAAAAAACTAAAAGAGATACGAAAAAATGTTTCAGACAGACATGTCACGATTTCGAGGGGGACATAAGAAGATACCATTGGTTTGACCTTAAATAGTCGTTTGAAGGTCACGCGAAGATCACCTTCAATTTCTTAAATTGAAACCCCAACTTTTTATTGCAGATTCTTATTCTCGATCGAAAAGTAAGTAACTTTTGTCTGAAACATTTTTCCGAAAAATGTCATCTTATGTCCTTAAAATGTCCTCAAAACTCATCTTGAAGATCATTTTAAGGACATAAGATGACATTTTTCGGAAAAATGTTTCAGACAAAAGTTGCATGTTTTCTCGCGTAGAATCCGAATCCGTAATAAAAAAATACCATGTCTCATTAAGAAAAAATTTCAGACCGGAAGTTAGAATTCTGAAATTTTTTTTTAATGAGACATGGTATTTTTTTTTACGGATTCGGATTCTACGCGAGAAAACATGCAACTTTTGTCTGAAACATTTTTCCGAAAAATGTCATCTTATGTCCTTAAAATGATCTTCAAGATGAGTTTTGAGGACATTTTAAGGACATAAGATGACATTTTTCGGAAAAATGTTTCAGTGTCACGTCCGGGGAAGTGAGAATGTAGACGATCAGGTACCTGTCCCAAATCTATCCCTCAGGTGATCTGATTTCAGGTGCTCTCTTTTGATTATGGGTCAATCTGTATACACCGACTTTACCCGGGAATGGAGAGAGCTTGCGATTAACTCTTACGGTGATGAAATCGTGATTGTCAAAAATATATTGTAATCAATATTGATTGTAACTTGATATCTCCCTATTATTTAGTAAATGAAAAATGATTTTAAATTATTATTTAATTCTTCAACAAAATTATGGTATAAGAATAGGAAAATATTGGAAAAGGAAGTCGTAGCGTAATGTCGCTCTGTAGTGTATGACAATAGTATAATATAGAAATAAGGGCGTCACTTCGCTCTTACTAATGGAAAAATGAAAAGGATGAGCAATAATAATGCTCATATGCAAAGGATTGAATAAAATAAAATATCTCAAAAGAAAAGTAGGCAGGTTACTATGCCTTACTTTATAAGTGGAATGTAACACAAGGTAAGGAGACGAGCACTTTTATGCTCATACACGGTGATGGAGTAGAAGAATAAAATATTGATTTAAAACAAATTAATATTGATTCTAATTCGTTATTAATTATTATTCATAATTTCGTAATGCTTTATTTGTTAATTAAATAAAATATACCTCCTGTGACTAAATTGAATATATCAGGTAGAATGTATAATGAAATGGTCAGACGTAGTATGCATAAGGAATTGGTCAGACGAATGAATCTATGTTCGTGCTTAACAATACAATAAACGAAAATTACGTGATTTATTAAACTTAAATCTTGTTAGTGATATACTGTAACCACAATTAAAGTTATTAATTCACCATGCACTGCCTTATGGTAAGTCAGCAATTCCCTAATATTGTCACTAGCGTAATTGTCACTAGCGTAAGTCGTACTATTGTCACTAGTGTAAGTCGAACTTTTTACCATGCTCACTTGATTTAAGTACACAAATGTAATAAACTTGTAATGCAAATGTTAAATTAATGTTTATAATCGAATTATCCTTCAAATAATGGTATGATTTGATTTTAATTCACTTAAATATTAAATGCGACTTAATTGTGTAATGAGGCATATATGTTCTTATACCGAGCTAAAGCATGAGAAAATGGCGGCTATACACGCCGTGGTATATGACAGGTATGGAAGCGAATGTTCGCCCTCGAATGTTTTCAAAGGATAAATCACAGCGAATGAAGTCGCTGTTAATGGTATTCAAAAGGGAAAAAGCGAATTAACGCTTTTAATATAATTGAAATAAATGGGTATGCCTCGCATAATTAAATTGAAAGAATTAATGCATTCATGCACTATATATTCAATATAGGATGACGCTTCGCTGCGAATTTACGCTGGCGAGCGATTCTGAACAAAAGTTAAAGTTAAATTATGGTTAATTGCAACTGTAGTAACACTAACATTATTCTCAATGATTAAACAATAATAATTGAAGGGTATATTTAATGAACAATCAAATTAATCAAAAGTTTATTACTAAACTCAAGTGTAATATAGAAGTTGGTTACAATATGAATATATGATGTGTTACTTGAAATAATTTTATTCGCAAATGTCATATAAATCTGAACCCTCAGGCCAGTAAATGTTTCACAACTAATTATAAATCGAAAATATTAAGTAACTGTAAGTGTAATAATGTATTGAAGCTTTATAAATCTGTCAAAATGTGTAGTATGTATATGGAGGACAAGTATAACGTTCCATAAGAGCAGCGAGTATAAAATAATTAAATAAATCTACTCACAAGCGTTCGCACAAATCTAACCCTCAGGTCAGGAAGCACTTGATGATGTAGCAGCAAAAGAATAAGTCAATCAGACTTCGGTAATAACTCGAACTTCACTGGCTCTACGTTATATTTTACGCTTAGTTAGCGAATTTACGCTAGCTAGCGACTCCAATAGTAGTCGTAATTATAATTAATTAAAAAGTGATTCTCTAGCTGCTGCACCACGTTATATACTCGAAAATAATGATGCGTGGGGACAGGGTCCCTGTAGCTCGAGAAGGGATTACAATAAGTGGGGACGCTACGGTTAAAGCAAAAACTAAAATAGTAGGGAGGCTCTGCCTACTTAACTCATTGGTTCTTCGTTTTCGAAGCTTCTTATGGTGGGATCGAAAACTTAAGTGGTGGGATTGGTCTCACGGTGCGTCTAGTGGGGACGATGAGCTCAACGGTGAGCTCAACGCTTACAAAAGATAAACGTATTTTGACGCGTAAGTTCAACATAAAGTTCTCAGTACAGAATTATCGCTCATCTGTTATGCTTTTTAATCAACCGGAGTTTCTCCGAATCAAATGGCAGCTGCAACTTTCTGCCGATATATCTTACTCGAGATATCTATTCAACCTTTGATTAAGACAGCGGTCTTGGATTATTATTTCAATCAGGTGCCGACAAGTCACCGTCTTTTACAATTAGTCACCATGAAATAATATTCCTTCGTGAATTTAAATCTTTATTCCTTTGTTACTTAACGCTGTGTTCACTGTCTTATTCAAATTAATATTTAAATAATTCTGTAATGCTCACAAATTTAATTCTTAAAATTATAACGCTTGACATATGCATTTTATATGCTCGTAGTCTTATGCATAAATTATTATAAGACCTTGCATACGTCTACTTAATAATATAACGCACTCAGTGAAATAATTATTATAAATTATTGTAAAATCAATTATTGGTATCATGAGCCTTTAATAATGTAATTAAATCGTCTAAAATTATTATTTCAAGATACCATTCTAATAAACTTATAAAATCTCACTCAACCAATAATTGTCTTATAGTTATAGGGATACCTATATATATATAGATATAGATATACACGTGTATGTACTTGCTCGGCTATTCTTTGGCTATTATAAAATTAGTAATAAAGTAACTATTGGTGTGCCGGGTTTAATATTATAATTAAACCGTATAAAATTATCATTCCAATACAATGTTAGTCTTAATTAATTCATAAAATCTTAAATAACCAATAATTCTTTTATGGGTTATATGCACATATATAAGTGTGTTCGTATATGGTGTTGTTAATATACTTAATTATTAACAGATTAAATGCGTAATAATTATATACTTAAATTAATGCTCAGTAACATAAAATATTCCTTTAAATAAATTCAATAATCCTTACTATGAATGTAATACCATGTGTAATATACTTTTATTCATAATTAATTAACGATTTATTCTTTTCTTAATATTTTTGGGTTAAACACCTTATTTCCTTTTATATTAAATTGTTCACTAATTGTTTTTTGACTTTAATTGTTTTTAACTTTGTAACTTCTAAACTATTAATATTTCATTAAAACTTTCTACATTATAAATATTGAAAAATAACGCTGATTTGTTTAACAAATAATGACTTTGCAATTTTTGCAGTTTCTCAATGATCCCGTGGTGCGATAAGAAAAATTTCATCACAGGTACCATCAGCCTAGCTAAAAATGATGATTCCCAAATGTTGTTGGTCACTTCCGTAAAAATGATTATTTTCAAAATCTGAGGTCCCTATTAGTTTCCTCTTATGACCTAGATGCTTCAATATACTTATAACAAATTATTTCCTTACGGTTCAAATTATAGACCCAAAAAATTTAGTAAAATTTTATTGCAATTTCGTAACTTTAAATACGTACTTCTTTTTGACTAAGATTGTAGACAAATATTCTACATTCTTTTACTCATAAAATGTTTCTCCTTTTATGTTAATAAAATAATCTTTATTTTTTTATACGATAAATCACTTCAAATGTGGTAATACAATTTACTACACTCACAAAAACTATTTCATTGTATAATAAAATTAATTCCAAAATTTACTCCTTTAATTGTTATTAATGACAACTTATGACCTTGTACAACAATCAACACCAGATGTCTCCGTAAATTATAATAACTGTCAAAGCTACACTATCACTTAATAAAACTCAATTCCGCCGGCATTATTTTTACTCTTGTCTTAAATAACTAATTGATTTTTCCCGTTTTTATATAATAACCGACCCTATTGGTTTTAACGCAAATTACCTACTTGCAAAGGACTTTACTATAGTATAATAAAATCCATTTCAAATCCATTTGTTTCTTTGTTATAAAAAATAATTAAATATTTTATCCTGTCAAGAACCCAAATGTATTAAGCCAAATTTGTAATACTTATCAATGGCTATATAACCATATAATAAGATATATTTCCAAACCAATTCTTTCAATTATTACAACTCACATTAATACTTTTTATATAATAAACAATATTAAGTAGCTCAATGGTTTTGCTACACCTACAAAAACCTTCATGGTATTACAATTCAAACAATCTTAAATATTACCAATCTCGTAATATTATATTATAAATCTATCAAATTATTAATGATAAATGTTTCAAAATTATTTTATTTAACTGCTTGAACATATAAAACTGTTTTTATATATTTTACTGATTTTATGTATGTTTTTGTGTTTTTACGTTTTAGATAATATATATATATATATACGTGACTAAATTAATTAAATAAATCTATCATAAAGCATAATAACCAAGCTATACATATATATTGTTTTTGTGCTTTTAATATTCTCTTTTCCCCTCATATATGTTAATAGTATTACTTCATATATTTCTATATTAAAACTAGTATCAAGCTAAAGCTTTTAACATAATAAATGTGTCGGTTAGGTTGCTAAGTAAATAATATTCTTGGTTAGGTTAATAACAGACTACTGTACGTAAGCCTGTGGTTAATAATAAGTAGTGAAGCAAAAATGGTAAGTATCAATGGCGCTCAAAAATAACTATCAGCGGTTATACATTAATAATTAATATTGCAAATAAAAGAATTAAAAATGGGTGTGAGGTGGACGTCAAGACGTCACATCAGACAAAAGTTACTTACTTTTCGATCGAGAATAAGAATCTGCAATAAAAAGTTGGGGTTTCAATTTAAGAAATTGAAGGTGATCTTCGCGTGACCTTCAAACGACTATTTAAGGTCAAACCAATGGTATCTTCTTATGTCCCCCTCGAAATCGTGACATGTCTGTCTGAAACATTTTTTCGTATCTCTTTTAGTTTTTTAAAAAATCGACTGTATAAATTAAAATGGGCCACCCTGTATAAGTTGCTAAGCCAAACCGCGAATTAATTCTGTCGTATTACGGCATACTGAGAGGAAGCTCTGCTACTCTATGGCGTGATAAGTTAGATATACGTTAAAGTTTCTTCTCTGTTCATATTTTCAATTCTTAACTATAATATTATCAGTAACATATTTTTTACGATAGTAGACATGGGTGATTATACTCCTAAAGAAATCGTCGATATGTTAGTAGTTTTCGGAGAATGTTTTGGCAATTACCGTGAAGCTGCGAGACTTTACCAAAATCGGTATCCAAACAGACGACATCCAAATAATACCGTCATTCGGAGGCTTAAGATAAGAGCCGAACAGGGTCAGTTGACTCGTCGTGACGCTAAACGTGATTCTGATGTTGATGATGTACGTGTTCTGGTTGTCTTAGCGGCTGTTTACATTAACCCTCATATTAGTACGCGCCAAATAGCTAGACAAACAGGTACACCTCAGAGAACGATTGTGAGAATTTTGAGGAAAAAGAAGCATCATCCATACCATATCACATTAACGCAGGCTCTAACTCCAAATGACATGCGACAACGTGTACTGTTTTGTCAATGGGCTAGACAGATGATTGCGCATGATGCAGATTTCTTTAAATACGTTCTATTCTCTGATGAATCGACATTTAAAGATACCGAAGAATTAAATACACATAATTGTCATTACTGGTCGGATGTCAATCCTTATTGGCATAGGCAAGTTAATAATCAACATCGTTGGAGTGTAGTAGTTTGGTGTGAAATTGTCAACGGTTATCTAATTGGTCCTTATTTTTTTTTCATCAGAATGTGACCGGACATAGCTTTCTAAAGTTATTAAGAGACCACTTACCCACTTTACTTACGAAGAAGTCGATTTGGAGACAAGGCGAAGAATGTGGATTCAGATGGATGGTGCGCCACCACATTTCGCACGAAACATAAGACATTTTCTGGATCAAAACTTCAACGGTAGGTGGATCGGACGGGGTGGTCCAATTGCATGGCCTCCTCGGTCACCAGATTTGACTTCACCTGATTTTTACTTGTGGAAGTACGTGAAAAATTTGGTGTTCGAACGGGAACCGACGACAAGGGAAGACATGATCGAACGAATTCGAATGGCTTGTAGAGCAATACCAAGGGCTGTCTTACTTCGAACGGTCGAACACTTCGCAAAGAGAATCAGGTTATGCATTCGAGCCAACGGGGATAGCTTTGAACAGCTTTTCCGATAGATGCTGAGAAACAGTTATCAAGCACCTAGAATCGCGAGAGGCTAAGGGACTCGCATAACTCAAGCACCCCGAATCGCGAGAGGCTAGGGCACTCGGGTAAATCAAGCACCCCGAATCGCGAGAGGCTAGGAGACTCGCGTTAATCAAGCACCCCGAAGGAAACAGAAACGCGCGCGCGCACACACACACACACTACAAGGAGGGTTTGGAGTCATAAATTACTGTGGAACTGACGAACCACGGGGTCCTCATCCTTAGTGATACACACACACACACACACACACACACACACACACACACACACACACACACACACACACACACCTACATACACCTACACCCACACACGCACACACCACATAAGAAGGATTTGGAGTATAAAGAATAATGAACGCAGCAGTTGGAATTATAAAAGAACTAAACGAACCGCAGGGTTTTCTAATTCCTTAGGCCTTGCTGAATCGACGATATTGCAAATTCGAAATTGAATATCTCGGTACCTAACTATCCTAGCACAAAATTTCAAAAACGGTTTTAAAGCTTTGAAACCCTACTTTTCGCAATTTAAATCGAAATTGTGCACGACGAGTTTTTTAAAATGGCGGAAAGGGAGAGCATGCGAAATTGATAAATGAAGATTCGAGTTTGCGATGGCACATGGTGTAAAGTAGGTATTGCAGCCCAATGGGACTAAATGCATATAAAAGTATAGAGTTTTATCTTTAAAATGCTTTTTTACAAAGCTCGATGCGATCATTTTTTGTTGAGATACTCCAAATTTACTTAACAGAGTGTTTTCTTTTTTAAAGTTGCACAACTCAGCGAAAAATGATCGCATCGAGCTCGGTAAAAAGCATTTTAAAGATAACACTATATTTTCATTTGCATTTGGTCCCATTAGGCTGCGATATCTAATTCACGCCATGCACCGTCACAAACTCGGACTTTCGGTTATCACTTTTGCATCCTCTCATTTTGTCATCCGCCATTTTGAATCAAATGGCCGACCATAATTGCCATTCAACAAATATTCTTAAAGTGGATACTTGAAGCTTCATTTTGCATTTTTGAACATATTTTTATCTTCATTATTTACCAAGTTATGATCATTTGAAGGTTGGTAAGTTTTTCCCTAAATTTTAGTGTACCGCTTTTTTTGGGAGTGAGTGTATAAGAACATAATAAATAATTAATATGTTTGCAACGCATAATTTGTAACAGGTATTTTCAGGTATGTAACATATTTTCACGTTTTTTTGTAGTTATAGTAATCTTGAATTTTTCCGATAAAAAATTGAGAAAGCAACAAATAATTACATTACAAATGATGATCATTTGCCTTGGACACCGAAAAAATCAATAAAACTCGGCGTGTTGAATTAGATATTTGAATAAGGAAAGTAGTATCAGAAATTTAAAATGATTTAAAATTATTAATAATATTTGTTTTCCTGCATCGTTTATACATAATGCATTATGACACGTGTTCTTTGAAAGGAAATATAATGAAATATATATGTATACATAATGAAATATTAAATTATGAAAAGATTATTTAGGTATATTAATTTGATCAATTATATTGTTTCATTTGTTTTGAAATAAAAAAATTGTATTGTTTTCCTTTTACAATAATTAGCAATAGTTTAGATTCTACGGCAGCGTCATACTCGTAGAAGCTGTGGAGCATGAGCTGATACGTATCCCGGCGCTGGTGCCTGAGCTAGCACGTATCCCGGCGCTGGTGCCTGAGCTAGCAACGTATCCCGGCGCTGGTGCCTGAGCTGGCACCCATCGCGTGCTGGTCACTAAGAACCTGTGTACCTGTAACACTCCTGCGGTCACCCATCCTACAAATGTTCACCGCAGGAGGATGCTTGCCCTAGTCCGCCAGCCAGCACTCGTATGACGCTGCCACAGAATCCGTGTGTCTTTTCCAGCAAGTTACACAGATGACATAGTGTAACCCTCATATACTACGTTTACACGAGCGCTACTTCTATAGTAACTTACGATAATTCGAGTAAGT
The DNA here is from genome assembly GCF_003672135.1 of Ooceraea biroi. Classification (NCBI taxonomy): domain Eukaryota; kingdom Metazoa; phylum Arthropoda; class Insecta; order Hymenoptera; family Formicidae; genus Ooceraea; species Ooceraea biroi. The sequence goes on from NC_039511.1 coordinate 7,181,360, forward strand.
TACTATAGAAGTAGCGCTCGTGTAAACATAGTAATAGTGTAACATAGTATAATTTTCCATGTTCTTGCTGGAATACAGTTCTACGAATTTACACATCTTTGCATAGCAATTTACTCGAATTATCGAACAATTATATAATTAAAGTCATCATCATAATATCATATATTTATAATAATAATTTGCAAATCGACGTTCAAGCATTCATTCGGAATACTTATTGTTATAGAGTAATTGCAAAGGTGTAGGAGCGAGCGAAATAGCTAGCGCGACACCGTCGCGGTTTACAGTCGCTACCTCACCAATAGGTAGGATTGTGTGTGATCGCGAGCGTTGTGTACGCCACACAAATATATCCGCCGGCACGTGTTGCGTTAGTGAAAAATATGAATATCGCCAAAGGATCGAATTACACGATAGTCGCCGAGGCAATCTTCATCATTCTGGAAAGAACAGCCGCGATGCCTAGATGTAAGTATCATTACATATGTTTTTTATTCTTGTACTGCTGAACTGGTGCAATACGTTAGAGTGAGAAAAAATATACTTATCTCACTTGTTGCGTTATTTGTGTTGGTATTGATGAGATATATTGATGTGCAAGCGTATTGAGTTTTACTGATTATTTTATTTTGTTCGATAACAAGTGGAAGAGTATAAGAATGTAAAGGTTAAAGTTAATGAGTATGTTTTATTTTTGTTTTTGTTTTGTTTTGGTTTTATTTAATTGTGACGAAGTCACGCGCATCCTACGCCAATGCAATCCGCAAAGCGAGCGCGACGCCACTGCGGGTCGCGAAAGAGCCGCCGATTCCGCTTCCCCACCGCGGCGACCCCCCCGCACCACGCCACCAGATCCCGCGCCCCCAAACCGGCAATATATAAGCGCGGCGAGCGAAGAAACCGACATCATTTCCCGGCCAGAGCGCTCCGACTCTGGCCTTCCGAGTCCGCGTATTGAGCGGCAACCGATCCTGCAACTCCATCGCAAGCCCGCGTATTGAGCGGCACTCCACCGCAAGCCCGCGTATTGAGCGGCACTCCACCGCAAGCCCACGTACTGAGCGGCACTCCACCGCAAGCCCGCGTACTGAGCGGCACTCCACCGCAAGCCCGCGTACTGAGCGGCACTCCACCGCAAGCCCGCGTACTGAGCGGCACTCCACCGCAAGCCCGCGTATTGAGCGGCACTCCACCGCAAGCCCGCGTAGTGAGCGGCACTCCACCGCAAGCCCGCGTACTGAGCGGCCCTTAGTTATAAGTTCGCGCATTCCGTCGTTGGTTGTAAGTCCGACGTTCAATATGTATTATCCGGAATAGACCCTGAATAAATCCGCGTTCTCTTATCAACCGAGTCTACTCACTCAACTACCCGCCCTATCGCATACGATCTCACCGACCTGGGTTACTCGCGAGCTATCCGTTGCACAGCGGTACGTTACATAATTATTAGAGTTTAGATTAGTATAGAGTATGTAATGTTAGAGTATATTAGAGTTTGATAGTTTTTAGTTTTTAGTTTTAGTTTATATGAGATAAGGCGAAAGGTTAAATGTTAATCAGATGAGATAATTTATGTTGGGTTATTGGGTTGTGAGGTCATTGATAATATTATAATATATTGTATTGTATTGTATCGTATTGTATCGTTTCGTTTTGTTTTGTATTGTTCGGATCGGAGGTCCATCCGAAGCCGAAAGGCATAAGGAGTAAAATAAATAATAATATACTTATCTCACTTTATATTGCACCAGTTCAGCTATGCATAAATAAAAAAACAGACTTATGTGTGATATATCTAATTGCAAGTTTCAATGCACACATAGATTTTAAATATGTATAAACCGTATTTATATTACGACCATAAATTATAATAATCAATTATATCAATTGACGAATTTGATGCAATTAATATAAATCGTTTTGTCTTCTTTTCTTTATTAGTATATTGTATAATAAATATAATAATAAATTTGATATGTTACAGCTAAAAGCGAGGGAAAGGTGCCGAGCCGCCGCCGAAGTGAGAAAATGACGAGGACCCCCACGACGGCGACAAACCACACGACGACGACGGCGACAGACCCCACGACGACGGCGGTGACGAACTCGACGACGACGGCGACAGACCCCACAACAACGACGACGAACTCGACGACGACGGCGACAGACCCCACGACAACAACGGCGACGAACTTGACGACGACGGCAACTGACCCCACGACAACGATGGCGACGAACTTGACAACGACGGCGACTGACCCCACGACAACAACGGCGACGAACTCGACGACAACGGCGACTGACCCCACGACAACAACGGCGACGAACTCGACGACGACGGTGACTGACCCCACGACAACAACGGCGACGAACTCGACAACGACGACAGCGGCGGCGGCGACGGCGATGATGCCGAAAATAATGACGATGACGGCGACAGCGACGACGCCCGACGTGCAAAAAGTAAGTTTTTATAAATCTGTACTTGTGTGACGTTGCTACCCGACTTTTATCAAAGTTTATGGCAAATGGTAGCATTTCGAGTTTGGTTGTTTGTAGTGACAATAATTTTGTTTGCAGTTTTTTCCATTAAAAAAGAACAAAAATTAAAAGAAATTACTTTTACCCAAAATTGAGATATCTGCCATCCACTTGCGTAGTTTGTTTTGAAATCGTTTGTAGTTGTTTGTGCATTTTCGTTCCGTTCATAGTCGAATCGTTCAAGAGGTATAAACACAAATGTCAATATGCTAACATTGCCAATCGTCAAGATATGTCAAATCCACTTGCGTCCTCTTTAGAATCATTTGTAGTTGTTTGTAATGATTTTCCTTTTGCTTCGCATAAAAATCGTATATGTGTTTTCTCGTTATCATTCATTTCAATTAACTAGTCACAAATGTAGATCTCGAGGAAAACGTATCATGCATTACTCCATCAGAAATAACGTAAAAGAGAAATTGCTAAAAGTCACAAAACTATGACGTACTCAGCACCGGACACAGGTATGCAACAGCTCGAACGATGCAGAGACTGTTGCTTAGAAAGATCGACGGTACCTTCCACTAAAGAACATTGCATTCTTAATTGAAACATTTGAACCATTTCTACACAGCACCGTCTGCAAATATACACATTTATATAATACCTTATTGTATCAATCGTTATATTTGATATGTTACATTGCATTCTTTGTCACATGTTATTGAATACATGAATCTATATATCTTTTTATATTTACATTTTTCATACGCACTCACACATATAATTATCTTTAAATTACAACCTTTCGATATTGTTAAGAATTACCATATATCATTTTATCTTAATTACATGTAGAGACACCGACACCTCTTTATTGATTGCTACCCAATTGTAGTTCAATTATATAAATGATAAGAATGTAAATTGGTGTGCGTAAAGTACATATTAGCACACAAATACACATACAGCATATATAATGCGCGCGCACACACACACACACTCGTGTATGTATGTCGTGTATATATATATATTTATGTTAAAAAATAATATTTCTTTCTGTTTCAGCGTATTGACAATGCGGTGCGCCGTGCGCTTCAAAAAGAGCGCAAGAAAGCGCGCAAGCGCGAAGCTTTCTTAGCTCGACGAGGGGAGTACGTGCCGGCTCAGACACGAGCGCCGGGATACGTACTGGCTCAGGCACGAGCGCCAGGATACGTGCCGGCTCAGGCACCACCGCCGGGATACGTGCCGGCTCAGGCACCACCGCCGGGATACGTGCCGGCTTATAAATAAAAAACATTTTAAACATTTATTTACATTTATCCTATTTTAAAAGAGGCGTGTATATAGCAAAAAATAAAAATAAAAAATTTTAAAATTAAAAAATTTTGTCTATATATAATTATATTGCCTGTACGTTTAATAGGTACCCAGGTAGCATAAAAATCCAAAAGACTTATTCTTCAAGATATTTAAAGGACGTCTTTGCGATGTCTCTTGGATTTTTGTGCTACCTGGGTATTTGGATGTTAGTGGTAGAACTAGTGGTAGTCCAATTAGTGTCCAGATTGAAAGGTAGGCGAATATTTTCTGAACAGGCTTGATACACAATGGATAACGATGGAGGGATTGTTTATTCATCCAAATGATTTCAAGGCGCAGCATCATCATTATCATATAGAATTATAAAAATAATGTTTACGCGAGAACAAGTTGTTTAGCCTCATCTTGTATTATTGTTACTCTGAAGATATTATATCAATTTTGTAATTTGGTAAAGCAGTGTTATGTCTTTTTGATAAAAAGCCGATTACATGTACACACGGCGGCGTATGCTGTCCGTATATCCGTATGACTCCTCACATACACAACCATACAGCGACAGGCGGGAGCGTGTGTAACTCAAACGTTGTATGTTGTGTATATGAGAAGTCACACGGATATACGGTCAGCCGCCACTGCGTGTACATGTAACTTATACTATGGAACAAGAAACGCCTTTTTCTTTTTAAATTTTCAAAAATTCATTATAATTACAAAAGATGCTCACGTCTGCACCCGCGCCGTCGCACAGTGGGGAAAAAAGGCTTTTTGGACAAAAATCGTTGTACGGTGTAATTTTTAACCGGTTTTAATGTTTTTTTAATGTACTCGTTATAAATTACTTTACAATCGTATCGCCCGTTTTTTTAATTAGTGCTTTTTCTTGAAAATAGCGCAATCGAAAGTTATCAGAAGTATAGAAACTGTAAGATATTGAATATTTTTTTAACAAATTAATACTATACATATGGGTTTTAGGGATCCGTAATAATATATATGTGGTCAAAATTGTCATTTTTTGTCACTGAAGAAGACCTGAAGTTAAAACAGTGTTTATAAAAAATATTAAAAAGAATAAAAAAAATATATATTTACATACAAAAACAATAAAAACTATACAAACAATTCTGACACGTCCGATATCGTAAAAGGACTAATAAATAAAAAAATTTCATCTATTTCTTTGCTTTTACGTTACAATAATAGTTTAATATTTTGGCAGTTATATAAATTAAATATCTTACAGTTTCTATACTTCTGATAACTTTGGGTTGCGCCATTTTCAATAAAAAGCTGTAATTAAAACAACGGGCACGATACGATTGCAGAGCAATTTATAACGAGTACATAAAAAAAACATTAAAATCGGTTAAAAATTACACCGTACAGCGATTTTTGTCCAAAAAGTGTGCCTTTTTTCCCACTGTGCGTCAGCGGCACCGGGACACGCGCCCGCACCGTCGGCGGCACCGGGATACGCGCCCACACCGTCGGCGGCACCGGGATACGCGCCCGCACCGTCGCACATTTCAAAAAGACAAAGATTATATTATTGCCTGTCCGTGTCAAATAGTCGAATTGCAGGTCCATCTGTCAGGACATAGGACAACTAATCTTGTGCTCTGTTTTATCCTTTACATAGATTTTTCACTGCATTTTTCACATTCATGTGTACGAAATTTTCCTGCACGCTAATCTTTTTTATTAGGCTTTCAAACTCATTTCTAAAAGTTTCATAATATTCCCTGATCCTGTCCTGAATGTAAGCTGGTCTTACTTTAGGCGTACAAACTGCAAAATAAAAATATTAAGCAAATACCCTAACAGCACTTGTAGATACTGAGAATGTTTGGAGAATATCGCAAAAGTATGTTGCGAATATTCTCAGACCATTCGAGATACGTACCACGATATACTGAGTACATACTGAGAATGATCTAATGTCCACTTTTTCCTAGTTCATAGTATATACTGCGAATATCTTTCAGTATATTGATAGTATATTGATAGTATATTGATAGAACGTTTCCAGTATCCCGAGTGGAAATTTAACCTAATCGGTAGCCGCAGTCACTAGCTAGCCGATACGCGTTTTATATTATATATTTTATATATTATTTATATTGTAGCCCCCGTCTAGCAAACGTAGCTAATACTGAGCCATTTAGAAGTCCTAGCCACTAAACAAATATATTTGTCTAGTAATGAGCTAGCCTGGGCTAGATTAAAAATATATATAAAAAAATTAATTTTTACCTATTTATCAATTAATATATTCTTACTATATTTACTCCTGAGCTTTGCTATTTGATATATATGTATACTATATACATTTTGTTAATTAAAATTTCCACTTACCTCACACGAAGTCCTCGTTCTAGTCCACTACGCTATCGAGTATATTTAATAAGCGCGTTTCAAATTCTGCTCTTAATATGTTAAAGAACACTTATGTGCGAACTTAAAAATTCAAAAATATACATACAAATAAAATGTTCTTAAACTTCATTTTATGTCTAATAAAATATTTAGAAAAAAACTAAAGATTACCTCTAAATTCGTCGATCATTCTTAGAGAACCAACCAAAAACCATGCGGTATCAGGCGACAATCAAGAAAACTGGTACCGGCAATATCGGAAATGACATAAAATGCTCTACTATCTGCATAACTCGAAAGTATATTCTAAGAATATATGGAGAATATACGAAACATAATATACTGTAAAAGATATTAAAAGTATATTCTGAGAATATACGAGAATATACGAAAAATAATATACTGTAAAAGATATTATTAGTATATTGTGAGAATATACAATAATAATATACTATAAGAGATATTGTAGGGATGTTCTCAGTATATTATGTTCAGTACGTACATTCACAGTATGTGTATAGAATATTTGAATGATATCATGTGCTGTTAGGGTATGTATTGAGGTTACGTCACTAGCCAATAACAAAACTGTAACTGTATAATTTTTCCTCATTTTGAAGATAAAAACGACCAGCTTACAATTCATTATTGTGTGTACTTTAATCGTGGAAAAGGAATTATTATTCTGTGCAACTAATAAAAAGATTAGCGTGCAGGAAAATCTAGAGATTCCGCCCGTAATCGCTGTTACGAGAGCTAGTGAAAAAATAGTTCACTAGCAACTCCAGGATCGCCTTAATTAAGGCCTATCTTCTCACCATGGCCATCAAAATTGTAATTCTTAGCCAGAGAGTTATACATTACTTTTTGCATAATTGCGGTAATAGCATTTTTTCATCAACAGTGGACCCAAATGAAGTGAGATAATCACATTACAAAAAATAAAATGCAAAAATTAAAAGATATTAAAAGATTTACATTGTACCTTCAGATACAATTAAAATTCATTACTAAAACTGTAAGTAAAGCATTTTTTACATGTATTCAATAACCTATTAAAAGTAATAATAAATAAAATAAGAACATTATAAAAGATTATAAAATTCCACTAGAGAAAAGGTAAGTAAAAGAACAAGTAAAATGAAAGGTAAAATATAAGATAAATAAAATAGTAATTTCAGTAATGACAATGAGAGTAGCAAATAATACTGGAAAAAGATACATTAATCCTAGATACTGAAAAAATTATGTGTTACTGTTCATATTACGTATGACGGGTTAATATAAAAAATACAAATTTTACAGTACAATTTTACATTACAATTATTTATGTGACAATGATTATATAAGAAATAAATAATCGTACTAAAGCAATGGTGTTTTCAGCATTAGATGATAACCATTTTTCCATTGCTTGGACATCACTGTTGTTGGTTAAAGGCAAACAAGGCATGTTATGTGGTTTGAGTCTTTTATTTTCATGAGGAAGCAAAGGCCTATTCAGTTTTCCTTGATTCATGATAACTGTGTCTATTTTGCAATTTATTTCCTCCAATTTTTTGTCCATCTTATTTAGGTAAACCATGAAATCTGAGAAGAAAACCAAAACATTTTTCAACTTTTTACAAGAAACAATTTCTTGTATTAACAATTAGATTGAATATGACGCAAGTTATGATTTTTATTTCTTTTATTTTTTCTTTTAGAGAAAATCTTTCCAGAAAAGATAGAGATAGAGAGATTTTTACTGCGTTTATATAAATATAATAATTATAAGAATCGATGTGAGAGAGAAGGAATATGTTCAACGAAACATGTAAATTTGATTGGATCGTTTGTATCTCATGACACAGATGATAACCTAATACATGACACACGCACACGCACACGCACACGCACACACACACGCACACACGCACACGCACGCACGCACACACACACACGCACGCACGCACACGCACACGCACCCACTCACACATAAATGTAGGTATATTTTTTATGTGTATATAATTAATATATAATGTATATATGTGTATGTGTATAGTTATATCCCTAAAAAAACCTTTTTAAGAAAAGAAAAAATATATACGCCAAGTACATAAAACCTCTCAACTTGTCAAAACTCAAAACTAAATATGAAATCAATAATTAACTAGCCAAGTATCTAGAAGCAGTTTGAGTATTTTACCCAAACGTTTTCCATGCATACTCTCTTATTACATGTCGACATTGAAGTACTTGGCGTGCCCGGATCGCAGTGGTCATGTATTCTTGTAAATTTGTATAGTATCTTGTATCTTGATGATTTTTAATAATGATTCGCAAATGATTTTGTGTCTCTTATAGGTAGAACAGTACGTTTTAATGTGATTCGGGCACGCCAAGTACTTCAATGTCGACATGTAATAAGAGAGTATGCATGGAAAACGTTTGGGTAAAATACTCAAACTGCTTCTAGATACTTGGCTAGTTAATTATTGATTTCATATTTAGTTTTGAGTTTTGACAAGTTGAGAGGTTTTATGTACTTGGCGTATATATTTTTTCTTTTTTTAAAAAGGTTTTTTTTAGGGATCTCACTCCTTTTTGTAATTCTCTCTTTCTCTCTCGCTCTCTTGCTCTCTCGCTCTCTCTCACTCTCTCGCTCTCTCGTCCTCTCGCTCTCATCCTCTCGCTCTCTCGCTTTTCCGCTCTTTCGCTTTCTCGTTCTCTCGCTCTCCCTCGCTCTCTCGCTTTCTCACTCACAGTCGTCCTCTCGCCCTCTCGCTCTCTCGCCTTCACTCACTCGCTCTCTCGCTCTTTCTCGCTTTTTCGCTCTCTCGTTCTTCCGCTCTTTCGCCCTCTCGCTTTCTTACTCTCTCGCTTTTTCGCTCTCTCGTCCTCTCGCTCTCACTCGTTCACCTTCTCACTCTCTCGTCATATTAATCCTTAAAATTTTCTTATTGGATTGGATATCGTCATACAACGTCGTCGTCGTCGTCGTGCAACGTCGTGCTTCCCTCCCTCTTTCTTTCTCGGTTTCGTTCTATGAATAAATGTTCCAAAATATATCTTAAATTTTTATAATTTATATTTCACAATTAAAAGAATTATCTAATTATCATTGCAACGCTATCACGATGATTTCATTTAAAACAAGTAAATTAAAAATTTTTTATAGCTTATTCGATTTATATCTTTGTCGTAAGAAAAAACATTTTCCATGTATTTTTAATTACGAATAAATTAAATCGTGTATGTATGAACGCATGTGTGAACGCAAGCTTGAGGGACAAAATCGCTTTGCATGTGTATGTGCGAACATATGTACGTGAGTCTAGAAATGGAAAACGGAACTTCGCAGTTATAATGTATGATTACAATAGACTTAGGATTGACTGCATCAATCTTATTCAAATTGGTCGCAATCTAAAGCTTGCATTCATATTATATAAGTGCCGTTAGATTTTTGATATCGGTTTTAGTTCCAGAAATATTTTAATCATAAGTTTATGTGACCTGCCAAATGACATGAATTCCAGATAAGCTTTACGGTAGCGCTCGACGTTTATGCAAAGAATTTGGCAACGCTCGACGTACAGTCTGTTCAACAAGAAAGTGACCGCCATAATCTGGAAACAATAACAATTTAGATTAAATTTTCTTTTTATTGAAGTACACATTATTAGCTATTGCGCAATTACCTAATATTTCGTCCAATCACCTCCATACTGATTATAGCTGTACACCTTTTTTCCATACTTCCGACGAGATTTTCTGCATATTCATTTGGCAAAGATCGCCATATCTTCTTAATTTGAAATGACAGCTGCTTCACCGTGTACACTGGCTTTCCTTTGAGCTTCATTTTCATGTACGACAACACATTTTCACTTGGATTAACATCTGGGGACATTGCCGGCCATTCCATCGTAGTGACGTTATTTTGTTGTTTCCACGCACTGCACAGTTTGCTGCGATGTTTAGGGTCATTGTCTTCTTGCAGAACCCAACTTGTTCTACCAGACCGCACTATCTACCAGAAATATGTACTTGCTGAAGTCTGCTGAAAAGTTTTTTGGTTTTGACAGAACAAGTTGGGTGCTGCAAGAAGACAATGACCCTAAACATCGCAGCAAACTGTGCAGTGCGTGGAAACAACAAAATAACGTCACTACGATGGAATGGCCGGCAATGTCCCCAGATGTTAATCCAAGTGAAAATGTGTTGTCGTACATGAAAATGAAGCTCAAAGGAAAGCCAGTGTACACGGTGAAGCAGCTGTCATTTCAAATTAAGAAGATATGGCGATCTTTGCCAAATGAATATGCAGAAAACCTCGTCGGAAGTATGGAAAAAAGGTGTACAGCTATAATCAGTAATGGAGGTGATTGGACGAAATATTAGGTAATTGCGCAATAGCTAATAATGTGTACTTCAATAAAAAGAAAATTTAATCTAAATTGTTATTGTTTCCAGATTATGGCGGTCACTTTCTTGTTGAACAGACTGTATATGCAGTGATGCTCATTGCTCGGAACCTTATTTTTTATGTACTTGGCGTCGCGACGCTACCGCGTCGCTTAATATATATACAGGGTGAGTTTTATTTCGTAAACCAGTTTTTTACCCTCTAAGACGAGTTATCGACTGCACTTGCAATTGACTTACCGGCGTATAGATGGCTGTAGCGTAGAACGGCCGCGCGAACCCTGCGCGAAGTCTCGAGTTCGAAATATTGCAGCCAAGGTAGAAACTATAAATCGAATTACATGATAAAACGAAATATATAAAATGCTCAAAGTAGATAATAGAAACTATATTTGTTAAAGCGGAAAATACAAACAATTTTGTGGAATAATTGTAACTCTAATATCTGTTTCTCTGTAAGAGGGAATATTTTTGCCGTATACTTTTTGCATATGAAAGTAATGGCATAAAACATTTACCTGTTTTAGCGCCTTCATGCAAACTTTTTTGTCATGTAAGGCTCATACAGAGATATGTTAAACACATAAAATCATGTGAAATTATATGTATGCAACGATTATTGAATTTGCTATCTTATTAATAAGATATACTGTTCTCTCTGTATGGAATGAAACAGTGAAAATAATGATACAAGATATCTTAAATTATATTGCAATAAATTGCATCTAAATTACGAAGTATTTAATTGATTATTTTTTACATCTGCGACTCTAGTTTAAAAAAATATTTATTTATGTCTTTACTTTCGCCCTGGGTATCTCGAAGCTTTCGCAGTATTCCGCGGTGACCAAAAGCAAGCACATGTAAAAACAAATGAATATCGACAATCCTTTGGTTGTCAGGACCTGATATTTATTTGTTTCTACGTGTCGCGTCAACAATCGTCATGAAAAGATCGTTCGGTTCTCTCACTTCGTTTCGTCATCTTCTGTCGTATAACATTCGTACAAAAATGGCACATAATTTTACGAATAAGGAGATGACCGACATGCTCCTACTTTACGGGAAGTACGACCGGCAACCACGGAAAACCGCGAGAATGTATGCTCTCACATATCCAGAGCGAAAGCATCCGGACCATGTATTTTTTATAAGGCTGGAGTCGAGGATGCGAAAATTTGGTCAATTTAAACCTGTCAAGCGTCCAGGTACATACATTATGTATTTATACGATTGTCTGTTAATATTTTTTTATTTTTTGTTGCTATTTCAAATATTGTATACTTGTATCATTTCCATTGTTTTATTATTTTTCGTTAAGGACGCACACCGCAAATAAACAGAGCGCCAATTGAACAAATGGTTGTCGAGGATCCAACAATAAGTACGCGGACCATAGCGCGCTATCAACAAGTTAGCCAGACAACCGTCTGTAAGGTTCTCAAATCGGCTCACTTCTATCCTTATAAAGTAATTCTGACCCAAGAGTTGCACGCTGCTGATAAACCCCGTAGGCTGGAATATTGTCGCTGGCTTCTTAATGTGAGTGAGGAAAACTATTATTTCTCCAAGTACATTCTGTTCTCAGATGAATGTATTTTCCAAAACAATTGCATCGTCAATCGCCATAACTCGCATTATTGGGCTAATGAGAATCTCTACTGGATGCGACAAGCGCATAGTCAAGTTAGATGGTCGGTGAACGTATGGGCAGGTATCCTTGGTGACCACATCATTGGGCCATATTTTATTGATGGGAAGGTCGATGGCCAAGGATATCGAAATTTTCTTGAAAATGAACTTGTCTTGTTAGATGAGGTGCCACTGGAATCACGTGTGAACATGTGGTTCCAGCAGGACGGCCATCCTGCACACACTACCAAGACAACAAGAACATTGTTAAACGAGAAGTTTGGTAATCGTTGGATCGGACTTCATGGTCTCCGCGAATGGCCACCGCGTTCACCAGACCTTACACCTCTGGACTTTTTCCTATGGGGTTATATTAAAGAGCGAGTATACGCTACGCGACCTGTTAGCGCTGAAGATTTAAAGGACAAAATTGCACAAACTTGTCATGCAATAAGTCCTGAAATCTTGTGCCGGGTGCGTAGCGCAATCTTGGACAGAGCAGTACTTTGTGAAAGGATGGAAGGTCATTTTGAGCACTTGCTCAAATAAAACATTGATAGGTTGTGGACATATTACGTATGGTCACACGGTGATATACTTTTTTTATATCCGCGTATGCTCTTACGTAATATGACTCCAACTTATCTCTGTATGAGCCTTACATGACAAAAAAGTTTGGAGGTAAATATATACAATAACGGACCCAGCCCCGATGACCTTGACCTTGACATATATTATAGAAGTCACCCTCCTGAGTGACCTTCAAAAGGTTTTAGCCGTCGCTCGTTGTTTATTAAAAGTTATTAACAAAAAAAGTTTAATGATTTCCCAAGAATTTTTAGCTGTCCACGTGAAGCAAGAACATGATATTGACATATATTACAAAGGTCACCTTCCCGAATAACCTGCACTAGGTTTTAGTCGTCGATCGTTGTTTATAAAAAAGTTATTAACAAAAGAAATTTCGAAAATATAGTAGTTATTTTGAATATTGAAAGATATAAACGACGAATATGTACATGAACGAAGAAAGGAAAGTCATCTAAAGCAGTGAATTGTTAATATATAGAATAGTTTCTTTTAATATAAGTACAAAGTATTCTTCACTTTAACTAAAAGCACAAACAGTTAAATACAAAGTATTCTCTGCTTTAACTTAACCTAACCTAACCTAACCTAACCTGGCTATATTTTCCGAAACTGGAGCCCCGGACACATACACTCGTTTTCAGCCCGCTTCGCGGGAGGGCAGGGGGAGGGGCTTTGCCCCACCCCCCGCCGGGGCCAGTGTAACAGATTTCACCGTGCAGATTTTGATCACCTGGTACACGCCGTGGATTCTGGCGGGGGGGGGGGGAGCAGAGCCCCTTTCCCCGCCCTCCCGCGAAGCGGGCTGAAAACGAGCGTATGTGTCCGGGGTTCCAGTTTCGGAAAATATAACCTAACCCAAACCTATTTCTGATTTAAAGCTAAAATTTCATCAAATATACTCTTTCGTAAACGTATATGGTGTCGTAAAATTATGCTTTATTCATTAAACATTTTTGTTAATAACTTTTTACCAAACAACGAGCGAAAGGTGAAACCTAGTGCGGGTTATTCAGGAAGGTGACCTTTGTAATATATGTCAAACTCAAGTCCTTGCTTCGTGTGGACAGCTGAAAATTCGTGCAAAATTATTAAACTTCTTTTGTTATTAACTTTTTAATAAACAACTAGCGACGGCTAAAACCTCTTGAAGGTCACTCAGGAGAGTGACTTCTATAATATATGTCAAGGTCTCAAGGTCATTGAGGCTGGGTCCGTTATTGTATATATTTACCATTCCATCTTACAGAGAAACAGCTAGAGTTACAATTATTCCACAAAATTGTTTGTATTTTTCCGCTTTAACAAATATAGTTTCTATTATCTACTTTGAGCATTTTATATATTTCGTTTTATCATGTAATTCGATTTATAGTTTCTACCTTGGCTGCAATATTTCGAACTCGAGACTTCGCGCAGGGTTCGCGCGGCCGTTCTACGCTACAGCCATCTATACGCCGGTAAGTTAATTGCAAGTGCAGTCGATAACTCGTCTTAGAGAGTAAAAAACTGGTTCACGAAATAAAATTCACCCTGTATATAAATATAATGTAATATATAGTAACATATACCTTGCATTTCATTCTCTCTATTTGACGATGTAAAGATTTTTTGTCTTTTATTAATATTCTTGCTCCAAAACTGTGGCTTCATGTCTTCCAACTTTGATGTTGTTTTGGAGTGAATATCTGCATTAATATTACACATAGGCTTTTCAACTGCTACATAATTTTAAACATGATCTTCCGTTTTGTTAATAAAATCCACTGAACTTTCAACATCTGAGTTATTCTGAACATTGAGTACCGGTTGTGGAATTTTCGCAGACTGTTGTAGTTGATTATAATTTTTTTCTGTCATTTCATTGTTCACAGACAATGCCTGCTTCTCATATTTTGATTGCTCTGTATCCTTCAGCGAATGTTTTGCGTTAACAAGTATATTGCCGGAAAGGGATTGTGAAGACAATTTTTTCTGAAATTGTTCTTTTGTCTTTTTCCTTGCAGCCAATACGTTCTTCACAAGTTGAGCTTTTCTATCAACATCAGAGCGATTTAAAAGAACTTTTTGTTTCTGTATCCTTTGGGATTTCTGTGAGTTTTCTTTGATGTTAAGTTTCTTCTCCTGGCTGCACGAAGGAACAGAATCATAAAATTTACAAGAGACAGGTGGCACTTTTGGAGGAGTTGCAACTGCATTAGTCGATTTTTTTACAACTTTTTCCTCTTCGGAGTCTGATTCTGACGATAAAATCTTATTTATCTTTTTTCGCTTGCCTCTCTACCTAATTCCTTTTCTGTTTCATAATTAGAATCATCATGTTCAGTAATTCCTCTAACATTGTTTCTTGCTTTTATATATGCATTTAAAATTTCGCATTTCAAACAAGAAGTATATTATTAAAGCACAAAGTTATTCACAAATCCACGCCCACATATACACTCCAAGGAACGAAAAACAAGACTAATAAATAAAATCAAATATGTACCGTGATATCTCTTGATGCGTACTCGAAACTTTGGCCAAGTTTTATCTGCATCTACTTCTTTACGGATCAAGCTTCCAGCTTCAATATTATGTGGTGGCCAATATGTTTCACCTTCCATATCTTCATTTACTCCAATTAACCATTTTGTGAGGCCAACATCGTAGTAAATATCATTATTATCATTTTCGAGTATAAATTTGAAAACAACAAACTGAAAAAGTAAAACAAGTGCAATGAAAAATACTAATAGTCCGTATACTACATAATGCTGCTTAGATAGTCAAAATATAGGCATGGAATGCAAAAGAGGAACTGAAACATAGAATCCTTTGTAAGGTATCAACCAACATT
Source organism: Ooceraea biroi (assembly GCF_003672135.1). Taxonomy (NCBI): domain Eukaryota; kingdom Metazoa; phylum Arthropoda; class Insecta; order Hymenoptera; family Formicidae; genus Ooceraea; species Ooceraea biroi. Next base: position 7,197,015 of record NC_039511.1, read on the forward strand.
TTGACTGAACACTTGCCAATGGCATTACAATTCTTTGATCATCCAAATTTGATACTTTAAAAATACGAAGAAGAGATGAAGGGAATGGATATACCAAAAAATTTTCTTTTGTCTTAAACTTGTTAGTAATCAGATAAATATCTTCTTGTCTTTTCACAATATTTAGTAGTACCATGACAGTTCCGTCAATTGTCATAAAACAAGAATCTCTCCGACCAATTTTTAAGACAACATCACCAATAGTAATATCTTGGAAATAAGAACCTTCAATGATCTCGCCACCACAATAATGCCTATGTGACAAAGTAACTGCTTTATTATTAGTTGTGAGATGCACTGACACTGATACTGTTCGTTCTAAATCACGACGTGCAGCTTGCTGCAAAGGTTTGTAACATGATTTAAGCAAATTTTTGAGATTTTAAAAAATTTTCGAAAGGGAAGGCACTAAATTTATCCAATGATCCATGCGACAAAAATTTCTGAGCTAAATGAGCAAGTGCATGCACATTATATACTGCAAATTGTTTACTATAAATTACAACAGAATGATTAATAAATGCTCGCAGCAAATTATCAGCATAATGACACATGGCTTTTAACTCAACAAGCACAGGACTGGAAAGAATGGTAAAGCCCGTATCAGACTACATATTGGAGATTGGAGATTGCGAATTAGAGATTGGAATTTGACGAATCAAAACAAAGCAGACCCAGATTGCTTTGTTCTGATTGGTCAAATTTCAATTTCCAATTCGCAATCTCCAATCTCCAATACGTAGTCTGATACGGGTTTAAGAGCGCCATGCAACATCAGATAATGATGGTAAACATTTCTTTGCAGATTTTCTTTAAAAACAACAATACCATCATAAAGGCACAGACGACGTTCCTCGGTAGCTTTATACATAGTCCACTCTTTTAGTGATCTTGGCTTTCTTACAAAATCACTTGGACAAGTGTCCACTAAAGAAAGAAGGTGAAAAGATATGTTCAATCTTATTTCTCTATGCAGTTTCCATGGACCATTCCATGTATGCCACACCTCAAGTAGTCGTTTAAACACTCCATGCCAAACCAAGTTTAATGGATCTAACCTGAATTGCGAAATCATTCCTATGTTAATCTGTTCAAGAGGTGATTGTCCACAATGATGAAGGGGTTGTTCCTTATTTTTAAATGATACGTCTGCCCTTAAAGGTTCATTGAGCTCACGATAAACTCGTCTTGAATGTACAGTGTCTCCTATAACAGTGCATTTTTCACATGATCCGTATCCTCCATATCCTACAGCATTTCACTAAAGAACGAGCAGCTGCATCAAGAATGAAATTTCTTACAAGAAAAGAATATGTAATACCATTGAAAGTATATCCGTTTTCATATAAATCTTCAACTTCATTCACGAAATTATTTAAGAAACTTCTTACATCAGTAGAATGTTTTTCCAAAATAAATGCTTATAATAAATGGCTCATTTTCCGAACTAATAAGACGACCTAAATTGGCCAAAATTTACGAGGTGAACTCTTGAAAATTGGAAGTCCATCTATGTTGACATCAATGCAAATTTGATTATATGTCTTTAAATATTCTTCCAATAACATGGCATCAAGATTAAATCGTATGCTTTTATACCATATTTGGGCTTGTTCCACTTCTATTATATTTAAATGCGATGGGGTCTTTAATAATGATTTATAACTTTTCGGCAAATTAGGATGTACTACACTTACAAGTAAACCTACGGAACTGTCACTCTCCGATTTTTCTGAAATTTGGATATGTTATAATACATGAAAAACTAAGGGACACGTATTTTTTTAGCGGCGGAAAAACATATTTAGGGGGTGAAACGACCCCCCAAAATGGGGGGTAAAATGAAAAAATTGCGATATCTTTGAGACCAGTGAAGCGATTTTAATGATTTTTGGTATGAAAGTATCTTTTGATAGAAGACGAAAATCGGCCTAGGTATGTTGGAAAGGGAGTGAAAATTAGGGGGTGAACTACCCCTAAAGTGACCAATTTCTTGCTGCAAAAAGTCAGTTTTGATCTGATCGAAGTAAAATCTATTAAAACTTCAAGAGGAAAGCTAATTAAGGAACACGTATTTTTTTGTTTTGTTTTATATAAATATTTGGGGGGTAAACAATCCCTAAATTGCCGCGTTCGTTTGGCATTGCGCATGAAACACCTTGTGAAACTATATTTTTTAACTGTTCGATCTTTTTAATATATTGGTTTTTTAAGTCGCTGAATCCGAATCTAAAATCAGATTTTCAAAATGCAATATGGCGGATCCAATATGGCGGACAAAAACTCGAAAAATGACTTGAATAGACAGTAACTCGACATGCGACTTTCAAAATACAATAAAATCAACTTTTGACATTTATTGTTAGTTATGTGAAGTGAATTAAACATGTTAAAAATATTAATCGTTTATAACAAAATTGTTTAAACAATGTAGCTAAAAAATGAAATGAAAAATTAATAGAGTGAGTCCCTTTGCCTCTCACTATTTTCTGTAAGTGTGTCAGAACACGATTCATTGTTAGAACGCTTATGTACAGGTAACGAAAGATTTTTTTGTTATTTCAATTTTATTTTTTTTTGTCGTTTTAATTTTTTTGTGTTTTTATTTCATTAATTTTTTTATTATTACTTTTATTTTATAAACGGCTGATTTGATAATTAAATCATTTTTTGAAAGTTTTGCATACATGATATTCGTTAAAAAAATGTATTATGCACAAAGATTTTTTGCACCAAGCACATCTTATTACTGCACACACATTGCAGAACCCGCAAGATGTCTCACAATTTTTAAAACAGAAATCAACGGGATTATCAAATTCCAACGGTTTTTCTTTTATATACCCACTTTTATACCATGAGTATTTAATAAGATTTTGAATTTTCACTCCCCTTCCAACATACCTAGGTCGATTTTCGTCTTCTATCGAAAGATACTTTCATACCAAAAATCATTAAAATCGCTTCACTGGTCTCAAAGATATCGTAATTTTTCCATTTTACCCCCCATTTTGGGGGGTCGTTTCACCCCTTAAATATGTTTTTCCGCCGCTAAAAAAAATACGTGTCCCTTAGTTTTTCATGTATTATAACATATCCAAATTTCAGAAAAATCGGAGTGACAGTTCCGTAGGTTTACTTGTTAGTCTTAATAATAAATCATCAAGTTTTTTCATGGATAAACATTCTCCTTTTAATGCCCACTCACGGATTGTTTCTGTCACATAAACTTCTTTTGCTTCATTATTGGGAAATTGAAAAACATCATCCTCATTATTACTAGTTGATTCATACTGCTCATTTCCACTGCTATCAGTCATATTATTATCACTGCTAGACCATTGACGTAATTCTTCATTATTAGCTACGAAGTTATTATTATTCATTTCATACTCTAAATCATGAGATTCTTCTGCATGTTCAATTCTGTTGCACAAAACTCTATTGGAAGCAATCACAGTTTTTTGATTTCGTTCTGAGGACATCTCAGATTGGTCTAATAATTCATCTGAGTTTTCATCTAATTTGCTTGATTCTTCTCCAAAAGATGTCTGCGCTTGTGTCATTATTCTCTTTATTTCATCGCGTCTACTTTTTTCTGTCTCTCTTTCTCTGCCTTTCTGCGCAGCATGCGTTTGTAACATTTACTCTGCATCTGAAGAATCATTAAGTATAAGAAAAATTTAAAAAATAATGTTATTAAAAATATATTTAATCATGTATATAATGTGTGTTAGAGCTTCCACCCTATATAGTTATATCCCAGCAGTGGATCAAGATTGCTCAATATTATCTATCTATATATATATATACAGGGTGTCCCGGGTTTTAACCGACAAACTGCGGGAGCATATTCTACCAGTGGAAATAAGAAAAAATTCTTATATCGAGTTTGCTTAGAAATGCTTTATTACAAAGTTATAAACCAATATTGAAAAGAAATATGAGATAAGTAACAACGGAACATAGTGTAGAATTTGCAAGGTCGAAGATGTTTATGTTACGTGTATTCACATGTATTCATGTTCACTATGTTGAAACGATTCAGTATGATTGTTACTTTCACAACAGTAGCTGTTAGATTTCAATCGTCGTGTCAACTAGCAATTACTATCAGAATGCCAAAAGTGTTTTCAAATGAGGAATGCACTGATGTTCATTTCGTGTACGGATTCTGTGACGGAAATGCACGAGCTGCCGTACGAGAGTATCAACGTAGATTTCCTAACAGGAGAGTACCAGATAGATTTAAAGCAACGAATTACTAATTCAGTTACTGAGACGCAATAAAATTTTCAGGAATGTCGTACCGTAACAAATTCTGTACTACGTCGATGTCTAAGCTTGTATCGATGTGCAAGGACAACATTTTGAAATGCGTCACTAAATCATTGCGTAGATAATTTTTATTTTTGTGAAAAAATCCGTTGTTACTTATCTCATATTTCTTTTCAATATTGGTTTATAACTTTGTAATAAAGCATTTCTAAGCAAACTCGATATAAGAATTTTTTCTTATTTCCACTAGTAGAATATGCTCCCGCAGTTTGTCGGTTAAAACCCGGGACACCCTGTATATAAGCCAAATATCACTCACTGACTCATCAACGTGCAGCCCGAACCACTGCATCTATCGACTTGAAATTTTAAGGGTATATTCCTACTATTACATAGGTGCTCACTAAGGGTGGGTTTTCCGAAATTCCACCCCTAACGGGTGAGAAGGGGTAAAATGTGTTTTTATTTAAATCTACACATAATATCGCGGGCCAAGCCCGCGTGACGGGAGATGCTAGTATATATATATATATATATACACTATATATATATATACTATAATATATATATAATATAATCTAATATTATAGTATAATATAGTATATATATATATATACTATATTGTAATTATAGTATATATATATATATACTATATATATATACTATATTATAATTATAGTATATATATATATACTATATTATAATATAGTATATATATATATTAGATATAATATTAGATTATATTCTATATATATTTTTTCTCTTTTTTAAGCCATATATATGTAAAGAGGGAGAGGGAGAGGGAGAGGGAAAGGGAGAGGGAGAGGGAGAGAGAGAGGGAGAGAGAGTATGCATGTGTGTGTTCTATATACGTAAATATTTAACCTTCAAGCGGTCGCGCGGCGTCGAAAAGATCGCACCCGGATAATTCCTTTAAATAAAAACCTATTGCCGCATCGTAGGGATTTCCCATCTCTAATAGCCGGTGATAGGTTTATTACGAACATATACAAACTGTTTTCATCCTTTTCTCGCAAATCCCGCGCTTTGCAAATTGCTTTTGTTTTAGTCTGGCTAAGAGCGTCGAATCGACTACATGCCGTAGTACACGGTAGTATCGCTGAAAAGGTTACGCGCGACTATTTACGATAAGTTATTTCGTTAGTAACTGTCGTTTGTTTACATTGTAAGATCCATATCTTACAATGAATAACAAAAAGCTTTGTGATGATGAAGTCGCGCGACTGCTAAAGATCCTGAATTTTTATATTTTAATTTGCTATTTTCTAAAAATTATGACGTAAAATGTTAATAAACCCAAAAACTATGTTACAATTGTCTTAAAATAAATGATTAATTATATTTTTCCTTTTTTATTTCATTTAAAACTGGAATAGGTCGAAACGACTACGCGCGAGCTCTCCCGTCTCAAAAGACTACGCGCCCGCTTGAAGGTTAAATTATAACAAATTATAATGTGCTATGCCAAAACATGTACCAGAGCATGTACCGTGAGATTAAAATAACTTGTTATATCACACTCGTTTCATACAGCACAATGTGCAAAATGAGGACATAAGTCATCTTAAAGACATCTTAAAGATCTCAAAGATAATTAGGATATCTTTACGACAGCTTATGTCCTTATTTTGCACATTGTGCTGTATGGAATGAGTCGTGTGATATAACAATTTATTCATTGTGCTGTATGGAAGTGATACCAGATGTTATGCATACAGATTACGTGCATTTCATAGCATGCGGTAACATTCTGTTTCACTTTCGTTCGACTCAACACGCCCGAGCGAGAGTGAAACAGAATCCTACCGCATGCTTGAAATGTATGGAATCTGATATCCCATAATGGGATGGCTTATTAATTTGAAAATCGAACTTCAAATGAACCTCGGCAAGCTCAAACTCGTCATGCTTCATCAAGCCTTTACACGCAGTGGAATAATAGGTTAGGTTATCTCAGTTAATCGGAATAATAGGTTACCAGTAACAATATGTCGTGTACTTAATGATAAAGAAGACCGTAAAATAAGGATATATACTTACTGGAAGATCAGCCATGATAAAGTACATATTTCAATACTTCAGCTTTCAATGCAGAACGGGCGGTTGAGGCGTGACAAGATAGAATGTCAGATTAAAGTTAGGTTTAGAAATGCGTTCAATTTGGCGTTAGCATCGACACCAGCGCCAGAAGCGCGAAATGCCGGGTCTGTTCGTTTTTAGTCGAACTGCCTGCACTTCAAGAAATTAATTTACATTCAAGCATAAGAATTCGTATGTATAATCAACGGCATAAATGCCGTCGCTACTTGCGAGTAAGGAGCGCGATGGGCAGATGGCGGTGGCGGTTAAAGGACAAGTAGTAATAGGAATCTCTCCAGTCTGTAAGTAACGCAGATAATATTACGATGCACAATGTATTTGTAATAATACGAAATAATACTTTGTATTTCATAGACTATGCGCTTTCATTAATATTATATGTTTACACACGTATAGTATATTTTTAAATTAGAGCAATATTATATTTTTTAAATAACTAATAACGTTTGAAGTTTTTATTTCTCTCTTTAAATATATATATATATACCTTGCAATATTTCTTTAATTTTTCATTGTATCTTCATTTTTGTTTTGATAAAAAAAAAGTAGTTTAGATAGTAATAAAATTCTGTATGTATACTTCTTACTATTAATAATAAATTTAAATTATATCCTAGTATCAACTAAACGCTAACGTAGAGAGAACAAGCTTCGAAATATATTTAAATTTGAACAATATTTTTTAAATAACTGATGAGCGTTTGAAGTTTAATTATTTTCTTTAAATATATGTATCTTACAATATTTCTTTATTTTCTCATTTTATCTTCTTTTTTATTTTGATAAAATAACAAAAATATTATGTAGTATTTATATATTTTATATATCATATATAAAAATATTATATTTCAATTGCAATATTTCTGTAATATTAGCAACATTTCAGAAATATTGTAAAAAATAATGCTATAAATTACGCTATATAATTTGCTGTATTAACTTATATAAAACTTACATATACAGATTCTCAGAAAGACGGTTATTTATTGTTTGAAAAGAAATAAAAAGATTAATATTTTTGTTATTTTATCAAAATAAAAAAGAAGATAAAATGAGAAAGTAAAGAAATATTGTAAGATACATATATTTAAAGAAAATAATTAAACTTCAAACGCTCATCAGTTATTTAAAAAATATTGTTCAAATTTAAATATATTTCGAAGCTTGTTCTCTCTACGTTAGCGTTTAGTTGATACTAGGATATAATTTAAATTTATTATTAATAGTAAGAAGTATACATACAGAATTTTATTACTATCTAAACTACTTTTTTTTATCAAAATAAAAATGAAGATACAATGAAAAATTAAAGAAATATTGCAAGGTATATATATATATTTAAAGAGAGTAATAAAAACTTCAAACGTTATTAGTTATTTAAAAAATATAATATTGCTCTAATTTAAAAATATACTATACGTGTGTAAACATATAATATTAATGAAAGCGCATAGTCTATGAAATACAAAGTATTATTTCGTATTATTACAAATACATTGTGCATCGTAATATTATCTGCGTTACTTACAGACTGGAGAGATTCCTATTACTACTTGTCCTTTAGCCGCCATCGCCATCTGCCCATCGCGCTCCTTACTCGCAAGTAGCGACGGCATTTATGCCGTTGATTGTACGCTTTATTCGTTTCAATATGTATTTATTATTATATTCCTTAAACCAGGCCTGTCCCCGGTTTGCACTTTTCAGCCGATTTTGTTTGTTACCATCTTCACTCCTTTTGCTTCATAGTATCTTGGCAGCTCGCGGAGACGTCAAGACGGTCAAGCTCAGGGACGGATTAGCTGTAAGTCACGTATGGGCCTTTGACAGTAATATTGATATTGATCTCGCGCGCTGTTTATAGAATTATTATTATTATTATTATTATTATTAATATATTATACAATTATTATTAATATTTTTATTTACTATACCTATACTATAATACAAAGCAAATCAAGAGACACGGTAGTGTCTCGCGCCAAGTATACGCGCAGCGAGACCGCACCGTGACTCTTTACGCGAAGCGACGCTTTCGTAGACACTCAGATTATTAGATCTCAATAACCGCTGAACGGATCAACTTCTAAGTAGACTCAATGGATAGCTTGGGGTCGAATTATATAATAAAAGTGCTTTTATTTTTCTTGTACGTGCCCTACGAGCGGAGATATGGCAATGCAAAGTCTGAAATTGGAAAATTTCATTTAAGAAACGTCGTCGTCGTCGTCGTCGTCATCGTCGTTTGTACAGTTCGTTCTTTTTCGTCGAGATGGCAGCAGCTCTGTTTATACCGACCGGTGGAGATCCTGTTGGTATATCCTTATACAAAACAGGTCTTATTTTAATATTTTTACTATATAGGGTATCTCACTCTATCGTATTTTTATTTTACAGGGTGTCGACTTTTGATTATAATATATAGGGTGTTCGATTTTAATTGATCAACCCGAAAAACTTGTAGGTATGATTCTAGAAAAATTTGACGCGATAATTTAAACTTTATTTATTCCAAAGATTAATTATAATATACTGGGTGTCCACTTTTTATTATAATATATAGGGTATCCGATTATAATTGACCAAACCGAAAAACTTGTATCTTTGTTTCGAGAAAAATTTGACACGATAAATTAAACGTTATTTATTCCGATGATTAAAATGTGAAAATACAATCTGCTAAGCTATTAATTCGCTTTCCTCTTTTACCTTCCTTATCACTCAATTATATTATAACATACAGATCTCATTTTAAAATATAGGGTATGTCACACTATCTTATTATATTATACAGGGTGTCGACTTTTGACTATAATATACAGGGTGTCCGATTTTAAGTGACCAACTCGAGAAACTTGTAGTTGATTCTAGAAAAATTTGACGCGATATTTTAAACTTTATTTACTCCGAAGATTAATTATAATATACTGGGTGTCCACTTTTTATTATAATATATAGGGTGTCCGATTATAATTGACCAAACCGAAAACTTGTATCTCTGTTTCGAGAAAAATTTGACACGATAAATTAAACGTTATTTATTCCGATGATTAAAATGTGAAAATACAATCTGCTAAGCTATTAATTCGCTTTCCTCTTTTACCTACCTCATCACTCACAAGGGGAGGCTACCAACGTTCCCCAATCGAATTGATCCATTTTCAGTATATGTGTAGGCCATGACTAAAACATCAACAGGTGCTAGTAGTAGGGCACGCTTTGCAGCCAATTCCGAGAAAACTTATTTTCAAATTTTCATATACTTTGTACGTTACACAATTCGAAGAAGCGCGTGGCGCGGCGAGCAAGCACGCTATTTCATAAGCGCGAGGTCGCCGGATAGAGTCTCGGCTGCTGAAATGTTTTTTGTGCCAAAAAATCAACGAAGGTTGGTTTACGTAATAAACGAGAACTTGTACGAACTGTGTATTTTTTGTAATAGTTTTATTTCTTGTCATACAGGGTGTCCCAGACCTATCGTATCACCGGTTAATGATAGATTCCTGAGGTGATTCTGAGACGAATGTTCCTCTTGCAAAATGTCGAAGGTAACGTAGTTTCGGCGCTACGAAGGGTTGTAGTTATCCTATCCTTGTGTAGAATTTTCCCGCGTTCAGTGACGGTGGGTCGAAGAGGTCCCGCGCATCGCGCACACTTTAATTTGAAGAGCCACGAAAAATTAAGATCAAATTGAAGTGTGCGCGATGCGCGGGACCCCTTCGACCCACCGTCACTGAACGCAGGAAAATTCTACACAAGGATAGGATAACTACAACCCTTCGTAGCGTCGAAACTACGTCACCCTCGACATTTTGCAAGAGGAACATTCGTCTCAGAATCATCTCAGGACTCTACCATTAACCGGTGATACGGTAGGTCTGGGACACCCTGTATATTCATGTAATATTGTCATCATTTCATTTCAGTTCGTACAAGTTCTTGTTTATTATCATAAAGCAACCTTCGTTGATTTTGTGGCACAAAAAACATTTCAGCAGCCGAGACTCGATCCAGCGACCTCGCGCTTATGAAATAGCGTGCTTGCTCGCCGCGCCACGCGCTCCTTCGAATTGTGTAACGTACAAAGTATATGAAAATTTGAAAATCGGTTTTCTCGGAATTGGCTGCAAAGCGTGCCCTACTACTTGTACCTGTTGATGTTTTAGTCATGGCCTATACATATACTGAAAATGGATCAAATCGATTGGGGAACATTGGTAGCCTCCCCTTGTCAATTATATTATAACTTACAGGTCTCATTTTAAAATATAGGGTATCTCACACTACCTTAATATATTATACAGGGTGTCGACTTTTGACTATAATATATAGGGGTGGTCGATTATAATGGAGATGCTGTTGGTATATCCCACTGACATAAGAATATCTGGACGGAGCCTTCAGATGCGGGGGGTGAAGATTTTAGGGGAGGGAGAGGCCGCCATATTGTCTGGCGACATTAGTACTGCTTTCTAGTGGTAGACTAATAAAATAACTGTATTTACGTGAATCATATAAAAAAGAATAACATACTTCACACTACAAAATGTATGAAATCACAAGAAAATTACCTTTTTAAAAAAAGGTACAAAAAAGTGCCAAGTATACGCGCCTGAAGTTCTTTCAAAAAAGGACTCTACAAAACTAATGATATCTTTTAAACCCCAAGTTCTTTCAAAAAATAACTCTACAAAACTAATGATATTAACAAATTGCGCCAACTACAATGGGTATTTATGCAAACCAGAAAATCTATTACTTTAGTTGGGTATTTATGCAAACCAGAAAATTTATTACTTTTTATTATTACTCTTTGACCGATTCCAGACGATCTGAAGTAATAACACTACCGTGTCTCTTGATGTCTTAAGATGCTAATGCGGCTGTGTGATTGGTTTCAAACATCTTATAATTGTACTTAAGACGGCCTTAAAGATTTTATTTGAAAAATAAAGTAATAATAATAAGCAGATATTTTTATACGATATATTTTAATACATATAAATATTTCAATATAAATAAGTGTTTTTTTTTTATATTTGGCGCTGCTAAACCGAATCCAGACGATCCGAGGTAATTGCCTTATTCTGTTTCTTTCTCTCTTGAATGCGTGCGTGCGTGCGTATGCGTATGTATGTGTGGGTGGTGTGTGTGTCTCTCTCTCTCTCTCGCGCGCGCGTGACATTACAATTAAGTATAGAGTAAGTTTCAGTTTAAGTTTACATTTGTACATATATTTTATGTATTTCGGCGTATTGTGTAATTTAGAGTGTAAGAAAATTATTGTAACCTTTATATTATTTAAATAGTAATTATTGTAACCTTTATATTATTTAATTAGTAAGATAGTTATTGATTCGGTTTCGACGCACGCATTCACAAGAGAGAAAGAAACAGAATAAGGCAATTAACATATTCATTCGGTTTAGCAGCGTCAAGTATTTTAAAAAAACACTTATTTGTATTGAAATATTTATATGTATTAAAATATATCGTATAAAAATATCTGCTTATTATTATTACTTTATTTTTCAAATAAAATCTTTAAGACCGTCTTAAGTACAGTCATAAGATGTTTGAAACCAATGACACAGCCGCATTAGCATCTTAAGACATCAAGAGACACGGTAGTGTTATTACTTCAGATCGTCTGGAATCGGCCAAAGAGTAATAATAAAAAGTAATAGATTTTCTAGTTTGCATAAATACCCATTGTAGTTGTAGCAATTTGTTAATATCATTATTTTTGTAGAGTTCTTTTTTGAAAGAACTTGAGGTTTAAAGGATATCATTAGTTTCGTAGAGTCCTTTTTTGAAAGAACTTCAGGCGCGTATACTTGGCGCTTTTTTTGTACCTTTTTTTAAAAAGGTAATTTTGTTATGATTTCACACATTTTGTAGTGTGAAGTATGTTATTCTTTTTTATATGATTTATACATATACATGATACATGGTACATATTTAAATTTTACTTAATAACGTAAGCAATAGATTTCCACATCACCCTTGAGGTACTATTGATGATGCGTTTTTTTGAGTGGTTTCCCTAGTAGGCCTATTCCATTAAACGTTTTATCTCTATTTATATTTTGTTGTTTTAAGTACAGAAATATCAACGTTAAGTTTTGATGCATTTACTCGCATTAGCGAGGATAATGATGTATTATTTAGGGATGACCGTGTACTTGACTTTATATGTTTTATTTTTGAAAATGAGGATTCACATAGATATGTGGATCCAAACATTGAAAATATTTTAAGTCCGAAATTGCGCAGTTGTGAATATTCTTCTTTATTTAAACTTTTGTATAATTCTATGCCTGATTCTGGCTGCGATTTTAATGATATGCCATTTTGTAAGTCACATAATTCTAATTGATAATTTTCAGTTTGTTCAATTATTGGAACAGTGCGAGGATTTTCATAAAGTATGAGATCTTTCTTTAGCACTTCAAAATCGCGAAATTGTTGATCAAATTGTGCAATCAATGCATTAATAAGATGCACATATTTTCCAAAATTACATTTCGTGCCATGTTCTTCAACGAGAAGATTGCAAGAAGGAAAGAAAAGAAAACTATTTCTTTGCAAATGATTTAAAAATAGTTTTAATTTTTCGCGAAATGAATTTATATGACTGACTACCTCGGATATCGTTTGGTCAGTCTGTTGGAGCTTCAAATTTAGTGTATTAAGGTGACAGGTCAAGTCTGTAATAAAACCTAATTCGCAAAGTGATTCTACGTCTTCGAAAAATGGTTTAAATGTGTCAAGCTTTGCGATACAGATTTCTTGTATGAAAAGATATATTTCTTTTCTAATGGCAAACAATTGTTTCAAAGTTTTTCCGGCACTTAACCATCGGACTTCAGAACGAAGAGGCACGTCTTTATAGGTCGCATCGTATTCTTCAAGGAAACTTTGAAACTTGCGATGAAGCAGGAATTTGTTGCCACCTCTAATCGCATTTACAATTGCTGTTACTGTCTGCATAGCGGTAGATAATTTCATACTTTTTCCACATAAAGTTTCCTGATGTATAATGCAATGAAGCAAAGGAAATTAAAAATTTTTTTGTTTTAATTGTCCTAAAAGTCCAATTTTAGACCCTACCATAGACTTTGCACTATCTGTGACTATACACGAACATTTTGAAAAATGGCAATCAAATTTTTGAAGAGTACTTTCAAATGCTTTGTAAATATCAATGCCGGTTGTTGTACCGTGTAATGGCACGAAATATAATATTTCCTCGGTACATGAAAACTCATCTTGCACAATTCGCGCAAAAACGCATAATTGACTTACATGTCGAACATCCGTACTTTCATCGAGGCACAATGAAAAGTAAGTGCAGGTTGCTAGCAATGATTTTAGTTTTTCTTCGATAGAACAGGCTATCCTAATAATTCTGGATCTCACTGTATTATGAGAAAGTGGAATGTTATTAATATCTTCAAGTGTTACGGTATTTCCAAATGCTGTCACTGCTGCGAGAATACAATCTTTTATAAAGATATCATCGGTAAACGGTCTTGAATGTTTCGCAATAAGATATGAAATAGCATAAGATGCACGAATCGTTTTATCTTGAGTATCTTCGTTATCTGCACAGATATCCGAAATTACACCAAAACGTTGCTGGTACACTAATTTTAATGCTGCAATCAAACCAGATTTTTCATGTCCCTCATACATTGAATAATCCTTCGAATGTTTACAATCATAATGTCTATGAATCACATATTTCTTCGCACAAGCAGGTTCGAAACCACATAAAAGACAAACTGTTCGGTTTGCAACACATGCGAAGAAACTGTCTTCCCATGTTTGATCAAAATGCTGTTTATAATTCTTCTTAATAGCCATTTCTCAAAATTGCCACAATACACAAATTGCACACGACAGATTGACAAAACACGATAAGTTTATCGTATGTTCTATTGCTATGCAAATAGTAACAGTAATCGTAAATGCGATTAAAGGTAGCAACAAATTCTTGCTTCATAGCAAATTCCAAAATTTGCTCGAAGAACAATAATGCAATAAACTTTGAAATATATTTTGTTATATAAGAAAAGAAATATACTTATGTGAATCCTCATTTTTAAAAGTGAAACATAAAGTCAAGTACACAATCATCTTTAAATAATATTCCATTATCTTCGCTGATGCGAGTGAGTTCATCAAAACTTGACGTTGATGTTTCGTTATTTAAAGCGATAAAATGTAAATAAAGATTGAAAGTTTAGTGGAATAGGCCTACTGGGGAAACCACTCAAAAAAACCGCATCAACAATAATACCTCAAGGGTGATGTGGAAATCTATTGACTTACGTTATTACGTAAAATTTAAATATGTACCATGTATCATGTATATGTATATTTGCTTTGTATTACAGTATAGGTATACTAAATAAAAATATTAATTTTATATAAATATATCTTAACATACGTATTCCATTTTACTTACTTTTAATTGTATAATATATTAATAATAATAATAATAATTCTATAAACAGCGCGCGCGATCAATATCAATATCAATGTCAAAGGCCCATACGTGACTTACAGCTAATCTGTCCCTGAGCTTGACCGTCTTGACGTCTCCGCGAGCTGCCAAAATACTATGAAGCAAAAGGAGTGAAGATGGTAACAGACAAAATCGGCCGAAAAGTGCAAACCGAGGACAGACCTGCCTTAAACTATAATAGGTTAGAACATTCTAATACAAGAATCAAAACGTATAATTGATTCAACGTCGAATAGCCTTGTAAGGAGGCTTTTTTGCAGTCCACAAAATATAATCCCGAAATTTTATAGTAAAATTTTCTTTGGATACACAATATACAGGGTGTCCAGACTTACCGAATCACCGGTTCAGGGTAGATTCCTGAAGTCATTCTGAGACGATAGTTCCTCTTGCAAAATGTCGAGGGTGGCGTAGTTTCGGTGCTACGAAGGGTTGTAGTTATCCTATCCTTGTGCAGAATTTTCCCGCGTTCAGTGACGGTAGGTCAAAGGGTCCCCGCGCATCGCGCACACTTCAATTTGATCTTAATTTTTCGCGGCTGTTCACTACGTATTTCTATTCACTGCACAATGTCCTGCAAGCACTGTATCCTGTTCCTGTAAGCACTGTTCACTCTTCAGGGTCAAATCCGAAGACCTTGCTGGCGAAATTACTCGCTCCGCGTTCGAACCATTTATCCGCGTATATCTCGTTAAAAGCACTTCCACATACGTGTACACCGAGATTTTCACGCGTTACCGTTCGACTTTCTGCAACATCGGCAGTACGATCGACGAGAAAAGGCGAACCGATCGCTTACCATGTTGCACGAAATCGCGATACACGAAGAACTATCAAAACATACATGAAGTGCAGCGCGCATCCGCGATGAGAAGCGCTGCACTAATATCGATAAGATGTGATTCATAAAGACAATACAATTTACAATTTATTAAATAATTATGATTTTTATTTTTGATACGCTTGGAATCTGTCCCCACTCAACATACGATGCTTCGCGAGATCCCGATTTATCTGTGGCGAGCATTATTATTTAATAAAATTGTAAATTGTATCGTCTTTATGAATCACATCTTATCGATATTAGTGCAGCGCGCTTCGCATCGCTCGTATTGATTTTCTGTCATATGTCACGGTTCGCGTCCTGTTGATTATTTTTTATATTTTTTATTTTAAATTTTAACATTAAAAAATTTTTAAGGAATAATAAAAGATATATATCCATTTTAAAGAATGAATATTGTATGTTTAATAGTGAAAATATGAGAAAATATAAAGTATTAGTAACAGGAACATATGACAAGTAAAGAAGTAAAATCTGAAATGGTAATAACATCGACCAACCAATGGTAAGTACCGAAATTTTAATAATTAAGTTACAAATGGTATTCGCTAATTGTAAATTCCTCGTGCATTCGAGAGAAGATAATTGTATGTTTTAATTGTTATAATCAATTAAGAATTATATTACTAACTGACGAACACTTTACCGACCGATGGTACATTACCAACATATGGAACTATCAACGTCAGAAATCTACTTTACCAACTGATGGTACATTACCAGTATATGAACAATTTTGACAGATATTTACCTTACCGACCGATGATACATTAACAGAACATGTAGAATCAGAAGTCTACCGTACCGGCCGATGATATATCAAAAATCTACTTTACCGACCAATGATACATTACCAACATACGAAAATGTTGACGTTAGGAATCTACCTTACCGACCGATGGTGTTACCAATTGATATTATTACCAATACAAATTATTAATATTATTAATCCGTTATTGTAAATGCCTTGTGCATCCGCGAGAAGAAATAATGTATGAAGAATATTTATTATAGTAATTTTTGGTAAATCAAAATATTAGGATCAGAGTAACATAACAAGTGAAGAGATAACACTATAATGTACGCATGACTCATATCTTTTTTATTGCATGATGAGTCATAGGTTTTACTTCGAATAGCTTTCCTTCGAAAAGCAATTAACCTAGAAACTTTTATGCGTTCTTAGAATCGAACCTAGCAACCTAGAAACCTTTATGCGTTCTAAGAATTAAACCTAGCAACCTTTTCTATTCTTAGAAACAACATAGATCATGTTACATGCGTACTTAGAATAAGTGGCGACCACCCATGTTACCCATTGTTCGGAATAAATATAAAAGCCTGCGCTTTTTCCAAGAGAGTCAGTAGTTATAAAACAGTAGTCTTGTTAGTAATTATAAAACAGTAGTCTTGTTAGTAGTTATTAAACAGTAGTCTTGTTAGTAGTTATTAAACAGCAGTTCAACTCAGTACTCCGTATAATGGTGTAGTAGCACGGAACTTCGCGAGATACAGTAGGCTCGTAACAATACAGCGTTAAATCCGCTAGTAGAGCAGTTCTGAATCAGACGCGAAACAGTACCTTTTGTAATTGTAGAAAGTATCTTTGTATTTTATTCAAGTGTTATAATAAAACCAATCTAAAAATCCACATTGAGGAGAAGTTACTCAACATTTTCTGTAATCCTACCTGTTACGGAAACCACCAGAAGTAAGGATATTTGTTTTGGGTTTTACCCCTTAACCGCGAGGATAAAAACCCACGAAGAAACGACCAAGAACGACCCGAAGAAATAAAATCAACATCAATACCCTCAGGACAACTCCGGCACGTTACACGTTAAGAGATTTTGGTGGCAGCAAACCACCTGGTGGCAGCGAACTACCCCACGGCGATACCAACAACGTAACGACGCATCGTTACATAAATTCTGGTCGTCACACATCGCGGAGGCGCGCTGCACTTCACGTATGTTTTGACAGTTCCTCGTGTATCGCGATTTCGTGCAACATGGCAAGTGATCGGTCCGTCTTTTCTCGTCGATCGTACTGCCGATGTTGCAGAAAGTTGATCGGTAACGCGTGAAAATCTCGGTGTACACGTATGTGGAAGTGCGTTTAACGAGACATACGCGAATAAATGGATCGAACGCGGAGCGAGTGATTTCGCCAGCAAGGTCTTCGGATTGAGTGAGTCCCGATTGTGCACATTAATCATCGGACACGAAGAAATTTTTCGATCGGACACAGTTACCATCGGACACATTTTCGATCGGACACAGGTCCGATCGGACACAAATTCTGTCGGACACATACAGTTTCCATCGGACACAGTTCCGATCGGACACAGATTCTATCGGCCACATACAGTTTCCATCGGACACAGTTCCGATCGGACACAAATTCTGTCGGACACATACAGTTTCTATCGGACACAGTTTCCGTCGGACACAGATTCTATCGGACACATAGTTTCCACCGGACACAGTTCCGATCGGACACAGATTCTATTGGACACACCTACTAGCTGCATTACCCGTCCCACGCTAACACTGTCGAGTAATTGGTACGATTCTGTATTGATTCAACGACGTGAAAAATCAAAAACATAGACCTCCTTGAACCCATGTGGAATCGTACCGATGATTCGACAGTGTTTGCGTGAGGCGGGTAATGCAGGTGGAGGGGCTTCGCCTTCGGCAAAGCGCCCTCTCCACCTGCACCCCCGCCGAAAAAAATATAAATAAACTTCAGCGGGCTACCCCGCCCGAGGTGAACCCCGATTGGCGTGGAATGTCCAAGACACGGACCCCGTCGAAGACATGCGGAATCATTTACTAATCATTAAATATATTTTGGTAATAAATGTGTCCGATCGAAACTGTGTCTGATAGAGAATGTATCCGATGGAAACTGTATGTGTCCGATAGAATCTGTGTCCGATCGGAACTGTGTCCGATGGAGAAACTGTATGTGTCCGATAGAATTTGTGTCCGATCGGACCCGTGTCCGATAGAAACTGTATGTGTCCGATAGAATTTGTGTCCGATCAGAACTGTGTCCGATAGAAACTGTATGTGTCCGATGGAAACTGTATGTGTCCGATGGAAACTGTATGTGTCCGATAGAATCTGTGTCCGATCGGAACTGTGTCCGATGGTAACTGTGTCCGATCGGAAATGTGTCCGATCGAAACTGTGTCTGATCGAAAATGTGTCCGATCGAAGCTGTGTCCGATTGAAAATGTGTCCGATCGAAAAATTTCTTCGTGTCCGATGATTAATGTGCGCAATCGGGACAATCCCTTCGGATTTGACTCTGAAGAGTGAACAGTGCTTACAGGAACAAGATATAGTGCTTGCAGGACATTGTGCAGTGAACAGAAACACGCAGTGAACAGCCGCGAAAAATTAAGATCAAATTGAAGTGTGCGCGATGCGCGGGGACCCTTTGACCTACCGTCACTGAACGCGGGAAAATTCTGCACAAGGATAGGATAACTACAACCCTTCGTAGCGCCGAAACTACGCCACCCTCGACATTTTGCAAGAGGAACTATCGTCTCAGAATGACTTCAGGAATCTACTCTGAACTGGTGATTCGGTAAGTCTGGGACACCCTGTATATAACAATATTGTGAGAAATGACTCGTGAAATGAAACCATCAAATCGACATCGATTCGACATCGTTTTAACGTCGACGACTCAGATTCTTAAAACAAAAAAAGTCTAAATTGCCATTTTTCTAGACGCATATTTAGATTCGACTTAACATACAATTCTCCGACGTCGATTAGACGTCGAATCGATATCAGCATTCTCGCTGGGCAATAAGAATGGTGTTAAATAATCGAAATGTGCACTTTAAATGTTCTTGTTTGTGGCAGAGCAATGCTTCCGGACGAGAAATCTCTCATTTGTCAACGTTATTCAGTCGAGAATTACATGTAGATGAGACGAAATGTGCTATCGTTGCCTCTAATCAAGTCCTTTTAATTGTCACTACTACGAGTGCTCCAATAATAATTTTGTAAAAAGACGTGAAACTTTGAAAATCTTATTTCTATGTCTCTGACTGAAAATATCTATGTGTTACGTGTATCTGTTGGATGCAGGTTACTTTGCGCAGTAGAAATAAATGAGATCGGCACTGTTCGATTCAAAGTATATATTTGAAACAAAGAAAACTAAGATATAGATTTGTATGAAACTCGGATAACAGTTCTCTGACAGCACGCTTCGACCTTGTTTGCTTCGAGAACACCGAACGACTACAACTCGTCGATGAGGACCGACAAACAAAACGCAAGTCAGCATATATAGGCTCTCCGCTACATCGCTACCAATCACGCACGTACACAAAAGCCGCGAAAAGCATTAGACATAATTTGAATTTAAGCATTCAACGCTCCCTCGATCTGAGCGTTTCGCCGGCTCAGCGACTACTCGCAAATCATCGCAAATCGCACGAAACCGATTTTTAGGAAGAGCCTTAGTTAATATATTCGCTAATTGGAATTCTGTGGGAACATACTCCACAGCTATCTCCTTTGCCTCTACTTTTTCTCGTATATAGTGGAATCGCAAATCAATATGTTTAGTCCGCTTATGGAACTTTGGGTTCTTCGCTAAACGAATTGCTCCTTGACTATCAACTTTTAATTCTGTAGCTCCCTCGTGAGAGTAACCCAGGTCATCCAACAATCTTCTCAGCCACATTGCTTCCTTGACTGCTGACGCTGCCGCGACATATTCTGATTCTGTCGTGCTCAGAGTCACGAGACTCTGTCTCTGAGATGACCACGTCACTGGTCCACCAGCAAACATAAATACGATTCCGGTCGTTGACCTTCAAGTTGACAAATCTCTCGCAAAGTCCGCATCTAAATAACTATAAGTCGTAAATCATTTTTCTCGCTTTTATACAATATTCCTACATCTAGCGTACCTCGTATAATACCTTAATATGCGCTTTATTGCCTGCCAATGAGTATTATCGTAGCAATTCAAAAATCTGCTGACTTGACTAACCGCAAACGCAATATCAAATGTTCGAACGAGAACCCACGACAAAGGAAGACATGATCGAACGAATTCGAATGGCTTGTAGAGCAATACCAAGGGCTGTCTTACTTCGAACGGTCGAACACTTCGCAAAGAGAATCAGGTTATGCATTCGAGCCAACGGGGATAACTTTGAACAGCTTTTCCGATAGATGCTGAGAAACAGTTAATCAAGCACCTAGAATCGCGAGAGGCTAAGGGACTCGCGTAACTCAAGCACCCCGAATCGCGAGAGGCTAGGGCACTCGCGTAAATCAAGCACCCCGAATCGCGAGAGGCTAGGGCACTCGCGTAAATCAAGCACCCCGAATCGCGAGAGGCTAGGGGACTCACGTAAATCAAGCACCCCGAATCGCGAGAAGCTAGGGGACTCGCGTTAATCAAGCACTCCGAAGGAAACAGAAACCTACTACGTCCACGCCGTTGTTCCTGGGTAGCGCTAAAAGTAGGATAGTTGATAGAACAGTACACTTTGGGTAATGCAAATGCCGGCAGTACTGTAACTTGTAGTTCGCATAACTCGAATAATATTTAACGATAAAATACTTTATTATAGCGTTTTATAAAGCTCTCGAGGTAAGCTACAAGACTGTATAATGAGAAATAAAGAGATCCATTAAAAACAAGTTAACCTTCACATAACCTTGACAGGTGCACCCAAGGTCAAATTAGTGGCAGCATCTTATGTCCCCCTTGAAGTCATAAAACTTTTGTAAGAAACATTTTTCGATACAAGATTTGGTTTATGTGTATACTTAAATTATAAAACAGTATACTTGGAACGCTGTAACTCACTGAAAAATAGTCCAATTGTAAAAAACAAAAAATCATTGTATTCGTCTCATTATCAGCTACAACTTTCACTTAGAGAGAAAAATCAACTTCCATTTAAAAAAATGGCCGCCATGATGAAATCTCTAAAGTGGCGCCATCCACAGTTAAATTGATAATGCTATCATCTTTCCCCTTCGAACTAAACTACTTTTGTCTGAAACATTTTTCGATACAAGATTTGGTTTTCAAGAAAAATCAATGCATTACTTAAAATGGCTCACCCTGGTGCAACGTTGTCGTCGTCGACGTGGCCTCTCACTCACGCCCTCTCGCTCTCTCATTCTCTCGCTCTCCCGCTCTCTCATTTACTCTCTCTCTCGCCCTCTCGCTCTTTCAGTCACTCGCTCTCTCGCTCTCTCACTCACTCGTTCTCTCGCAAATATATCTTTTCTCACTCCAACTTCTTGCACTACATCGCGTCGTACACTTGTCGTACACCGACCGGCGGAGATGCTGTCCGTATATCCGTGTGACTTACACATGACGGTCGGGTCGATAAGTTAAGGCAGGAGCACAGACTTTTGCATAAGCGCATAAACAGATGCATAAGGAATTTGATTGGTCCATTTCCTTATGCACATGCTTATAGACCAATCAAATTCCTTATGCATCTTTTTATGCGCTTATGCAAAAGTCTGTGCTCCTGCCTTTAGAGTTTTCTAATGTAGAGCCTCTACATATGATCGTTATGGGTGAGTCACACGGATATACCAACAGCATCTCCGCCGGTATATGTACATGCTATCTGGCGCACGCGAGAAAACCGATATTAGCTGCTGCCATCTCGTTGAAAAGAACGAACTGTACAAACGACGATGATGATAATGACGACGTTTCTTAAGGGGGCATATGCGTTTAGAGCCCCCCAAAAAAGGCATTTTTCATGAAGTTTTTGCAGAGCCAAGACACAAACTATAAAAATGGGACTTGTTGCATAATAAAGTAAACCTTTTGTACTTCTTATACAAATTGTATTGAAATAATAGTGTTACATAATCCCCCCCTCCACCGTCGTGTAGTTAACCGTGCACGCGATTCGTCATTCCGCGGTTACAATGATATCTCCGTGCCCGTTCATCTGAAACAAAAAATTCAAACGGCATCTTAAAGAAGAGTAAAGTTCCTTGTCGTTGTTGTATCCGACTTTAAAATTCGAATTTTCAACAAAATGGCGGACTTTTAAAGTTAGAGTGCCGATTTTCGGCACAAAATTTTAGTTTTGTTTGTTTAAAAAAAATAGAAAGAATTGGAATTTTTTAAATCGGATACGACAATGACAAGCGATTTTTATAAGCTTTCAATAAAAAAAGGAAGATCGGTTGATCCGTCTTCAAGTTATCATTGTAACCGACTTTAAAAACATGGTTTTGAGAAAACCGAATTTAAAGTTTTGGAACAAGTTTACTCTATTGTAAAACTAAATTTATTCAACTTACACGTCATCGTCAATTCCTGGGCCATACAGGAAATCCTCCTGCACAAGGTTTGCCTCCATTTTTTGGTTTTTACCGAAGCGACGGCTTATTCGGGCCTCCCGCGTCGCGTGCTGTGCTCGGAGGTCCGCTTGGATACACCGTTTGCCACCTATTGGGCGGCATTTTTCGCTTGCGCGTAAACCTTTTTCGAAATTTGTTCACTCCCTGTGACTCTCGAGAACTTTTACACCTATTTCATCGTGACACGTACTCCATAAACAACGAGAATCGTCCGTATCACGCAACCGACGCCAACTAAATGAATAATCGGCTTGAAAACAGCTTAGAGCACTGCTTACAGTATCATCATCGATTAGAAAATACCTATACTTTAATCTCAAAAGTAAGTTTTGTGACGAAGTCACGCGCATCCTGCGCCACTGCAACCCGCGAAGCGAGCGCGGGTCGCGGAAGAAGCGTCGAATCCCGCTTCCCCACCGCAACGTCCCCCCGCACCACAAAGCGAGCCTCCGAGTCCGCTTCCCCACCGCGACGACCTCCCGCACCACGCCGCCAGGCCCTGCACCACCAAGACGGCAGTATATAAGCGCGACGAGCAAGGAGACCGACACCATTCCCCGGCCAGAGCGTTCCGACTCTGGCCTTCCGAGTCCGCGTATTGAGCGGCAACCGATCCTGCAATTCCTTACCGCAAGCCCGCGTAGTGAGCGGCACTCCACCGCAAGCCCGCGTACTGAGCGGCCCTTAGTTATAAGTTCGCGCATTCCGTCGTTAGTCGTAAGTCCGACGTTCAATCTATATTATCATGAATAGAACCTGAATAAATCCACGTTCTCTTATCAACCGAGGCTACTCACTCAACTCCCCGCCCTATCGCATACGATCTCACCGACCTGGGTTACTCGCGAGCTATCCGTTGCACAGAGATACGTTACAGTTTTATTGTAAAGAGGACAAAAGAAACCGTTGCATGAGGGTCCGACCCTTCTACCTGCGCGCCGCTTCAGAAACGGCAGGCGCACGCCTGTGCACTGCCCGACAAAACGCGTTGTAACTTCTTTACTTACTCGAATTTTAAAAAACGGTTTTAGGACAACGTTCTTGAAAGTTCAAACTATCGAAAAATGGAAAGAAAAAAAATCGATTTTTTGAAACCGACAAACGTATATGCCCCCTTAAGTGAAATTTGCCAACTTCAGACTTTGCATCGCCATATCTCCGCTCGTAGGGCACGTAGAAGAAAAATGAAAACACTTTTATTACATAATTCGACCCCAAGCTATCCATTGAGCCTACTTAAAAGTTGATCGGATCAGCTGTTATTGAGATACGATAATCTAAGAGTCTCTGAAAACGTCGCGTCGCGTAACAGTACACGTCGGTCTCGTTGCGCGTATACAGGGTGTCCCATGGGAAGTTGCTGAAAGTAAACGATTGGTTCTCCCCTTCATGACTTCAGAAAGGGTCTTACGGTTAACGGTCGTTCATCTGAGTGTCCGCAATTTTATTCTGGTTGTGGTAGATGCAAGTCCGTGCGCGTCAAAATGAGTAATCTAACGACGGAAGAAAAGATTTATCTTGTCGAGTGCTTCTTTTCCAGAGGAAAAGTTTGTAGCAATGCTTACAGGGGGTTTCGTACTAAATACGGAACACATGAAATTAAGAGCGAAAACACGCTGAAAAGGTTAGAATTTATTATTTCTTTAAACGTATGCGTTACGTCACTCCATTTTTTGGCAATAAATCTGCATTAAAATAATGTTTTGTGTTATTTTTATCAGAATTATCGATAATTTTATGCAATATGGAACTATCCAAGACCGTAGACATGATCTGCCAGGTCCTTCTGTGTCTGTAGCTGCAGAAGAAAACATTGAAGATATTAAGAAGTATTTTGAAGAAAATCCAAATTCTTCCATTCGGAAAGCTGCCCAAGCTCTTGAAATATCCAAAACAACGTTACACAGGATTTTAAAACATTTCCTGAAAATGCATCCCTATAAAATAACATCGCATCAATTGCTAACTAAATACGCTATGACGAAACGTGTGGAATTCTGCAAGACGATAAATGGAATGTTTGAAGATGGAGAACTTGATGCAAAATTGATAATTTACACGGACGAAGCACATTTCTGGCTAAATGGTTATGTTAATAAACAAAATTATAGATTTTGGGGGTCGGAAAATCCCAACGTTTCCCTGGCTAAACCTTTACATCGACAAAAAATAACAGCATGGGCTGCGATCTCGGTAAAAGGAATTTATCTGCAATTTTTCGAATCAACAGTCACTGGTGAAAGTTACAAGCAGCTTCTCGAAACACAATTCTTCCCTCATGCAAAAAAAGAGGCCTGGTCAGAGGATTTCATTTCATGCAGGATGGAGTGACACCACATCAAACCCAGGAGGTCTTCGAAAGAATCCATAAAATTTATGGCAATCGAGTCATCGGTCTGGGATACCCCAAATTTGCCCAGGGGGGGGGGGGCTAGAATGGCCACCGTACTCGCCGAATTTAAATCCATGTGACTTCTTTCTTTGGGGATACATTAAGGACCATTGTTATGCCGGAAATCCAGAAAAAGTGTCAGATTTAGTAGTAGCTATTAAAAAGGTCGTCAGCAACATTAAAGACATGTTAAAAAAAGTTTTCACAAGTTTTCGTAAAAGAATTGATTTTTTGTATTTTTGTACAAATTCAGATGGTGCACACTTTGAAAATATTTATCATTAGCTTACTTGATTATTAGCATATTTTTCATTAATAAAATAAACTGATATACAAATATTTTGCTAAATTTTATTTATACCCATTAAAAACTGCTGACTTTCCTCTTTCCAACGCAATTTTTGTTTTTTCAATAACTGCATACGTTTAAAAATGACAGCTGATTAGTTTTAGCAACTTCCCATGGGACACCCTGTACTTGGCGAGAGACACTACCGTGTCTCTTGATGACTCTCATTACCCCATGTTAACCTTTTATAACGTTTTTTCTTATTATGATTTTAGATGCCGTGAAGACGAAACAGAACGACAGAAAAGTTACAATGGGCATTGGAAACATTAAATATGACAATTAGAAGGATACATGAAGATAATATATCTATCCACAAAGCTGCTACAGAGTTCCAAATCCCGTATAACACTTTACAAAAACGGTACAATCTTGATTGAACAAACAGCTCCTCGTCTTGAAAGAAAACCCATTTTCGATAAAGTGCAAGAAGACACACTTGCTGATCATCTCATTCATATGACGAATATTTTTTATGGACTAGACACAATACAATTTCGAAAAATCGCATTTGAATGTGCTGAAAAGCTAAATATTCCTCACAATTTTAAAAGAAATAAAGAGACTAAATTAGCTGGATCAGATTGGTTGAAGGGATTTCTCAGAAGAAATCCTAGAGTCAGTATTCGCAACCCAGAATCGCTGAGCATTAATAGAATACAAGG
Source organism: Ooceraea biroi (assembly GCF_003672135.1). Taxonomy (NCBI): domain Eukaryota; kingdom Metazoa; phylum Arthropoda; class Insecta; order Hymenoptera; family Formicidae; genus Ooceraea; species Ooceraea biroi. Next base: position 7,223,630 of record NC_039511.1, read on the forward strand.
GTTTAATAAACAAGAGGTTAACCATTTTTTCAAAAATCTTGAGGAAGTTATTGATAAGTATAAGTTTCAATTTCATCAAATTTTTAATATGGACGAGACAGGAATATCTACTGTACAAGAACCAAATAAAGTTTAGCAAAAACGGGGCAGAAACGCATAGGAACTATCACTTCTTGGGAAAGAGAAAAAATTATAACTGTTGTTTGTGCTATGAATGCCATAGGCACATTTGTACCACCACTGTTTATTTTCCCGCGACAACGTCATTCTCCTCTTCTTGAGAAAGATGGGCCTCCAGGTGCAATATATGATTGCTCGAAAAATAGGTGGACAAACGAAACACTGTTTTTGAAATGGTTACAGCATTTTAAGAATTTCGTGAAACCCTCTGAAGATAATAAAGTATTATTGATTATGGATAATTACAAGTCACTCCATGCTAGAAGCTTACTATTTTTGCAAAAGAAAATCATATTACAATGCTCTCTATACCACCCCACTCATTGCACCGCCTTTAGCCATTAGATGTCATATTTTTGGCTCTTTAAAAAAGGCATATAATCGAGAGTGTGACCTTTTCTTAAAATCAAAGAACCTTGTCAAAATTACTCCATATGAAGTGGCCGGACTGTTTAAGAACGCCTATGGAAAAGTAGCTTCGGTTGACAAGAGCATCAATGGTTTCCGTGCCACAGGCATAAGTCCAATAAATCCCAATATACTCAGTGACGAAGATTTTCTTGCCACAGACACTGTAGCCACTGATGTAATGAATGAAGATTCTCCAAACGATCAAGAAACTCTTTAGACTTCGCCGGACACCAGTACTACGATTCAAAGCACTGCGCAACTCAAGGGAGCGTCCCGTTTGACCACGTTGATATTGGCCACGGTCCCGATTGACCACACATTGGAAATCAGTGTGCAATCGTTCCGTGTGCAAATAGAGGCCACCCCATAAAACACATGCATGTTTCTGATTTCCAATGTGTGGTCAATCAGGACCGTCACCAATATCAACGTGGTCAATCGGGACCGTGGTCAATCGGGACCGTGGTCAATCGGGACCGTGGTCAATCGGGATCGTGGTCAATCGGAACCGTAGCCAATATCAACGTGGTCAATCGGGACCGTGGTCAATTGGGACCGTGGTCAATCGGGACCGTGGCCAACATCAACGTGGTCAATCAGGACCGTGGTCATTCGAGACTGTAGTCGACGGCAACGTGGTCAATCGGAATGTGGTCAATATCAACGTGGTCAATCTCAACGTGGTCAATCGGAACCGTGGTCAATATCAACGTGGCCAAACGGGTGCCACTCGCAACTCAAGAATATCTAGCAGATCCTTCGCAAGACATGGACACACATAACGAGACATCTGCTATTAACGTCAGCTTTGCTGACTTGTCTTCGGTTTTAACAGTAATTTCTCCGAATCCGTCAACCTCGCGTAGTAGCAGAAAAAGCACAAATAAATTACATTCTGAAATAATTACCGCTTCTCCCAACAAGACTTTTTTGGAAGAGAAGAAGAGAAAACGATTAATAAAAGAGAATAAAGCACCGAAAGAAATAGGAAAAAAATCTAAAATGGAAAATAAAAAGAAACCAAATAAAAAGGTGAAAAACTATCTATTTAGGGATGAGTCTAGCTCTTCAGATAAAAATAGTATTTGCGGAAATAAAAATAATAACGATAATATAGGGTGGATAAATCGAGGGATAGTGATCGGACGAGACGATTGTACAACGAACAACCTTTATTACGCGTTATACACTTTAAATGCTCTCACACACGACTCGCTTGCTACGCTCGCTCTGCTCGCTCGTGCTTCTCCTCTTTCTCTCTCGTCGTTCTCGTCGCTCGCGATTCGCCGGCGTCTGTGCGCACAGGAAGACAACTCGCGATCATCTCCCGGTTACCGAGGGGGTTTCGCGCGCCACTCGCAACGAATTCGGAGACTTACTCGCAATTAAAAGCTTTCCCACACTCGGCCGTCCTGCCTACACATTCGTCCCGAATGTTCTCGTCCGCGTCATCACCGTCCTCATCTTCCAGTGAATCGTCACCACTAACCCATAGCTTCATGAAGTCGGCTGACGTAGATGTTCGTTGAGGACCTTCTCCTTCGTTCACCTTCTGCACCAAGTATCGTTGGTTGCGCAGAACTCGACTAACTTCGTAGGGACCTAAATACTTATGAGACGTCTTCAATCCTGGACCCTGCTGGGTGCGTTTAATGACAACTAAGTCGCCTTCGCGATAAACCATCGCTTTACGCCTTTTTCGATCAAAAACTCTTTTATTTTCATGCTGAATCCTCGATATACTTTCGCTCGCTTGAGCTCGCAGCTCATCTCGTTCATCCTGAAAAGATGTGACCCATTCCTTTTCAAGCCATTCCCGAATATTAGAACGATCTCTGAGCCGTGGATGGGCTCCAAAGAGTAAATGGAACGGGGAAGTGGCAATACTCCGATGTATAGTTGTATTCAGGTACTGCTGAGCAAGTTCCAAACATTTGTACCACTCGCCAGGTTTTGGTGCCGTTAATTTAGTTAACAACGGGATAAGAGTTCGGTTGAGGCATTCAACCTGACCGTTTGGTCGGGGTACTCCCGTCGTGATCAAAGAATGCTCGATATTTTTCCTCTTGGCAATAATCCTTGAATTCGCGCGATGTGAATGCCGTTCCCCGATCGGAGATAATCCGTTGTGGGTTGCAGAAAATCGCAGCTTGCTTCTTAGTAGATATATAGGGCGGGTTCTGACCCATGGGGCAACGAGAGGGGGTGAGGAGGAGGAGGAGGGGACTGAGTCAGCGGGGGGGCTGAGTCAGCATGGGTATCATGTTCAAGGTCGAGGGTCGGCTGAGTGGGGGGGGGGCTGAGTCAGCTGGGGTATCATGTTCAAGTCGAGGGTCGGCTGAGTCAGCAGGGGGGGGGGGTCGTTGTAGACCTGCACGAACATGTTCAAGGTCAGACGACGTCATCGTTTTTTCTCGGAATGCGCCCCGAAACTGTGCAGTAGCGCAAATGGCGGCTGCGCTATTGTTACCTATTGCATCATCAGTACTATTGTTATATACGCTTGGACCTGCATGAACATGTTCAAGGTCATGCGATACCATCGCTAATTTTGCGGACGTGTACGAAACTGTGCAGTCAGTGATGCAGATATAAAACGGGAAGTGTGTCCGATCGAGCAAACGCCCAGGATGTTCATGGTGCTACCGGACGATACAAGGCTATGCAGACCTAGGCGCATGATCGCTGGCGATGGAAGAGCAGGATTCCTATTGGTATTATGAATTCCACGTTAAGGACAGCTTAGAGTTAGATGTCGAAGACGTTCGCGCACAAGAAACAGTATTCAGGGACGTTCAACGAGTTCCGATAGCGAAGGTTTTGCGCGATCGCGAGGCCGGTATACGTCGAACCTGTGAACGTTCCGTGAAACAAGATGTAATTCAGAAGGAGACTATTGATAAGTCGCCTTATCACGTAAGATGGACAGTGTACAGGCAGGTGTTGGAAGAATGTAAGATCGAAGACAAAGATAGTTATTCATGCACGGATGACTACCGTAATCACGTGAGGGATATAGTTAGCAAGATAAAATTCTACGTGAGGGATATACGAGGTAGCAAGGTCAAGGTCCACCGTGACGTGATGTACGCGTCGATTCCCGCAGGCAACGGGCGGTACTGCGAACTGTTAGTGTTGGAGGGTGTTTACTATATCATATATGTTTACTATATATATATATATGCGATCCTCCACCATCACAATCACAGAATATGAGGAGAAGAGTAAAAAGTACGAGGGTATACCGCTCAACTATTGTGCGTTGAAGTCGATTTACCACAATGTTCGAAATATAGTAGGACATTGCAAACTGTATTATCGGGTGACATGCAAGTGCAGCGAATTGTAAGACAAAGTCTATTTGGAGCGTGAGTACGATGGACGAACGCGAGCTCACCGAGCTCGCCGGGCGCGTCGAGACGCTATGCGCGTACTTCGAGTGGGAACTTAAGTGCGACGAGTACCTGCGAACATTGCGGGAAGAGTGTCGTCGGGTAGAAAGCGCGCGGTCGGTTACCGAACGAATAGTCTCCGCGATCACTAAAATCGCGCGCCTGGAGGGTGTGAGGAACCGTCTGAGACGACGATTCGAGTACGTGGGTGCGGGACTCGGCGAGCAGAGTGGACTCTCCTGGACGGAGGTCGAGACGGCGTTCAGGAACCGCGTGCGCACCGGTGCGGTGGTCAACGGTGAATACATCGAGCCACGTCGATTTCTCAAGGATGCCAGGGACGTGGTGATCGAGCGCGTGCGCGGTAGCCTCGCTACGCTTAACGGTGTGAAGGTGAACACCGCGTTCAACGCCGAGTTTGTAGCGGGCGAGAAGACGGCGGTGAAAACGATCGCCACGCGAAACCACGGACTGTTACCCACATCCGACCTTCGCGAGTGGTACGACAAGCGCGTGATGGAGATCACTCTGGCGTCTCTCGACGAATTCCAAGAGTGGGACAGTGGGTGGGCGTTGTCCAAGATACTAAACCTAACGGTAAACGTGAACAGGTACAACCCCATGCGTGCGGGATGTGTCATCGATATACCGCGCCCGATCCAAGTGAAACATGCGGTGGTCAACGTGAGATCAACGGACAACGCGTGCTTCGCGCGGGCGGTGGTCGCCGTTCTTTATCCCTGCGCTACACATGCGGAAAGGGCGGCGCAATATCCCGACTATGAGGCCGGTCTAGATATGACTGGTATGGATTTTCCCATGACCCTCAATCAGATCGGCAAGTTCGAGCGCAATAACGGAATATCAATAAACTGCGACGCTAATTTATCGTGCTAGCCCGCGATCCGCCGTGATCGCGGGGAGACATGCGCAGGTAGCCGGTAACGCTATCATATAATTGGACGCCAGGTGCGACTCGCACCAATCGAGATAAAACGCAAAACGCTAACGTGCTAGCTCCTCGGTAATCTACACGGGTGAGGCTCGTATATTCTAAAGTTCTGGAGAGGAGGAGATCGTGAGCGAGAGGCGGATCAATAAATCTCACAGGAGTAACAATTAACAAATAATATATTGAGAATATCAATGGACAAGAATATCAGTAAACAGGTATCACCACGAGACAGCTGGTGCGTAGGCTTTCCAAGCGGACAGCAGTCACTTAAGGTTCGGCCATTCTCGCGCACGCGACACCGTTAGGAGAACCGAACTCGCTACCGAAATCTCACGTACCAGTTGCGATGCTGAATCCCGACTCCCCTTGTGGGCTGGTAATTACGGAAGCGGGGGAACAGTTCCCGCGAGCCCTGCGCTACTCAGCATACACGATTTCCCGGCAATCTATACGTAAATACGTCAATACGATACGCAAGCGAAAATGTCGTCGTGCGTCGAACAGGTTACCATCGGCTGCTACCGCGACGAACCTGCGACCGCCACGCAACCACGATACGATAAGTCAAGCCGGAACACAAGATCGTGACCTCAATCGTTACCGCACACCCGATACCGCAACGCAACGATGCCCAGACACAAAATTGTTACCATACTTGAAACAAGATTCGGATCGACACGATCCAACGATACGATAGACGCCGAACGATCTCTCTCGGCAACAACGGTACCCTTCGCAACACAGCGAGACGATATGCAACGATACAATACGCGATACAAAATACGCAATACTCGACGAAAATACGCGATACAAATCTCGATACGCAATACTCGCGATACAACGGAATCGCAATATCGATACTCGAACAATACAATACGCGGTACCAACGAAAAGACACAATACGCGATACAAATTGACTGTAGCCGGCCACCTGAGCGGGAGGACACGATGATCCCGGTCCTCACGCCTCGTGGCGTTTCGGTAACCTCGGAATCTTTTATTACGGGCGGATTTACGGCAAGTTCTCCGGGGCCGGCGGGCCTCGAGTTTTCCGTCAGTGGCGTACTAATACGATAACAACGATAATTACACCGGGCTCGCCACCGAGACTCGAAGTGCCGCTTTACCGGGAATATATGAGTCGCCGAGCGAGGATCTTACAATATCTGGGCGCTCGTCCCGCGTTGTCTCTCGCTGTCTTTGTTGGACCCTTCGGAGTCGCTCCTTGATGTCCCGCATCGATCGCAGCCGAGCTAACAGTGTCGATCCGTGGATCGCGTCGGGAGGACCTTGCCATTCCGTGCATCGCTCTGCGCAGCCGGATTGGTCGCAGGGTGCCGCAGCTCCGGCGCCTCGGGCCCGTCGCCTCCGCAAGCACGCCTCGATGATGATTGTTCTATTCCTTTCTCGCTGATCGGGTGGTGGTGCTGCTGACTCACCCTCTTTCGTGCGCCTTTCCTTCCCGTTCGTACCGTTCGTCTTCTGCCGGGGTAGCCAGGCCCCGACAGGAACGAAGTCAAGCAGACAATTTTTCCACCCGCTCTGGCCAGCGGGCGCGCCTCGGTACCGGGAATATTGGCGACTTCTCGCAATTGCTGACGAGCAGGTCCCCTGCTCGGTAATCAGAGGGGGCGGCAGGTGACGGCCTCAGCTGGGTATTGTGGCGGGCTACTGGCAGACCTCGGCTCCTCCCGACTCTCCGAAACGCCTGGCCGGCCGCCTCGGGGATCCTCTCCTCTTAAGGCTGCCGGTGTCTTCCTCGCCCTCTTTTATACAATTAGTAGGCTCGGTAATCCTCTCTCGGCACTCCACAATGACACAACCGCGGATAGTAACTCTATAAAATAAAGGCTCAAACACAAGGGTAGTCGCTCCCACTCGGGCGGAAGGAACGACTCCGGTATTCTCCCTCGGTCGAGCAATGCCCTTGTGACGGACGCCAGACGTCACGTCACAAAATGTATTCGCCGAGGATGACGGTAAAAGGCGACGGACCATCGTTTCGCTGCGGCTAACCGACCACAAGCGGAATAGACACGTCAACCTGCTGTACGTGCCCGACAGCCGCGCGGAGCAGCCGGGACACTTCGCGTGGATCAGGAATCTATCGCGCCTGGTTAGTGCACAAATCAGCAGGAAGAAGCAGCGGAAGTACAGCTGCGATTGGTGAGTTTTCATAGAAACAATTCCATACATCATATCACATAAGTACCTATAACATCACGCAGGTGTTTACACTACTTCCTAACCGAGGAGAGGCTGTCCGCTCACACCATCGACTGTGTACGTATCAACGACTGCGCGATAGTCCTGTCCAGCGAGGACGATAAGCTGCTAGCCTTCCGAAACTACAAGAGAAAGGAGCGCGCACCGTTCGTCGTGTAGGCGGATCTCGAGTGCACGTTGGAGAAGAATGAGCAGGCGAAGGATGCGACGGCTGGCGCGTATCAACGGCACAGGGCGTTCAGCGTGGGATACTACGTGCGTTGCGCGTACGAGTCGTTGTCCGCGTACAGAACGCATCGCGGGGAGGACTGCGTGTCGCGGTTCGTCGGAGAGCTCGGCGAACTGGCGCTGCGCGTCAAGACGATCCTCGCGTCCAACGTGCCCATGAGGGACCTCACCCCGGAGCAGTGCGAGGAACTTCGCAACGCCGCGATGTGCCACGTGTGCGGTAAACCGTTCGCGGCTGGTGACACCCAGGTGCACGATCACTGCCACCTAACCGGCCGCTACAGAGGCCCGGCGCACTCGACGTGCAACCTAAACTATAAGGACTCGCACGTTATCCCCGTGATATTTCACAATCTCTCCGGCTACGACGCGCACTTCATCATCGAGGACGTGGCGAACGCCTTCGAGGGCAGTGTAGAGTTACTGCCGCTGACGAAGGAGCGGTACATCGCGTTCACGAAGAACGTCGCGAACACCGCGGACAGGTACGGAGCCAGAGCGTGCGTGAAACTGCGGTTCATAGACTCGTACAAGTTTCTCAGCGCAAGTCTCGACAAACTAGCGTCCTATCTCAACCGGAGCCACATGCGCATTCTACGTGCGGAGTTTCGGCATCTCTCCGAGGAGGATTTCCAACTCCTCACACGGAAAGGCGTATTTCCATACGAGTACGTCAATAGCACCGAGAAACTGCATGAGACTCGTTTACCGTCGCGCGAGTCCTTCCACAGTTCGCTAACCGGCGATACGGTGGCAGATGACGATTACGCGCACGCGACAACTGTGTGGAACAGGTTCGCTATCGAGAACCTCGGACAGTACAGCGACTTGTACCTGAAAACGAACGTTCTCCTCCTGGCGGATGTGTTTGAAAATTTTCGCGACACGTGTATACGCAGTTACGGCCTGGACCCAGCGCACTACTACACACTACCGGGCTACACGTGGGACGCGATGCTGCTGTACACGGGCATCGAGTTCGAGCTGCTGACGGACGTGGATATGGTGCGGTTCGTGGAGCACGGCGTGCGCGGCGGTCTGAGTCAATGCTCGCACAGATACGCACGAGCCAACAACAGATACGCACCGTCATACTATCCGTCCGAGCCATCGTCGTATCTCATGTACTAAGACGGGAATAATCTTTACGGATGGGCCATGTGTCAGCCGTTGCCACGTGGGGAGTTTCGCTGGGTCGAGGACGTCTCGACGCTCGACGTGCAGGCGATCCCCCCGGACTCGCATACAGGGTACATCCTCGAGGTCGACCTGGAGTATCCGCGATATCTACACGACGCGCACGCGGACTTGCCGTTCTGTCCGACGCGCAAGGCACCGCCCGACAAGCGGCAGGAAAAGCTCCTCGCGACTCTGTGCGATAAGCAGCGGTACGTTATACACTACCGCACGCTGCCAGCAATGCACGAGCCACGGCCTTCGCGTTGCGAGGATACACCGCGCGCTGGAGTTCGCGCAGTCCGCGTGGCTCCGGGACTACATCGAGCTGAACACGGCGTTTAGGACGCGTGCGACGAACGATTTCGAGAAGAACCTGTACAAGCTTATGAACAACGCCGTCTTCGGTAAGACGATGGAGAACGTTCGAAATCGCGTCGACGTGAAACTCGTGACGCGCTGAGAGGGGAGATACGATGCCGAGGCTCTTATCTCGCGTTTTAACTTCCACAGCCGAGCCGTGTTCGGGGAGAATCTCCTCGCCGTGGAACTGCAGAGGCTGAAGGCCACGTTCAACCGGCCGATATACGTGGGCATGTGCATTCTGGACATCTCGAAGATGCGCCTCTACGAGTTCCACTACGACTACATGGCCCCGCTGTACGGTGACAAGTGTCGGATCATGTACACGGACACGGACAGTCTGATATACCGCATCGAGTGCGAGGACGCGTACGCGGACATGAGGCGCGACATTGCGCGCTTCGACACGAGCGACTATCCGGCGTACAACGCGTACGACATGCCACAGCGGAACAAGAAGGTACCGGGGCTCATGAAGGATGAGAACAACGGCGCCGTCATGACCGAATTCATCGAGCTGAGGTCGAAGATGTATGCGTTGAGGGTGTGCGAAAAGAAGGATACGAAGAAGATCAAGGGTGTGTGCAGGAACGTCGTGGGGCGAACGGTAACGTTCGACGACTACGCGCGCTGTTTGAGCGAATCGGTGGAGATGACCCGCCAACAGTCGCGCATTCAGTCGAAGCTCCATCAGGTCTACACCGTAGCGAAGACGAAGCTCGCTCTCAGCCCGTATGACGACAAGCGGTACATCGTACCCGACCGCACCAGCACCCTCCCATGGGGGCAATACGCCATTCCACAGTAACATGCACGAGGGGAAAGCGAAAGAACACATCGTGTGTATGATACTGTATTAATTCATCGTAATAAACATATTACACTGTATTACATGTTCTTATAAATTTGCTTATAAAGTATATAACCATATATAGTATATATATATTGTGACATCCCGCGAAAATCCGGCTATCATTTTTCCTCGCAAATAGAACTTTAATGCGCCGAGTCACACGCGCGACGTCTCTCGGCATCGGCAATCGCAGCCGATACGCCATTTTGTCGGCCTGACTCCCACCCTGATCGCCTAGACAGTCATCCCAATCCGCAGAAGGGGAGAACCCGAAGGCCCCACCACCAACCGGCCGTACCGGGGAAGGAGGAAAACTCACGCCCCACCACCAAACGGCAGGCCGCCGAATCGAGGAACCTTAGTGCAGCACTACTTCCCGTCACTCTTAACTACACTCCGGACGAGTCAGTTCCCTCCGAGTCTCGAACCTCTGCTTCTAATTCTAATTCGAACTTAGTCTAATTCTATATCTTGCCACTCTAAACTTAGTTTATTTTTATCGTCTCATTGAACTTAGTTTATTTCTATATCGTCCTATTCAAACTTAGTTTATTTCAATATCGTCTTATTCAGTTTTAGTTTATTTCTAGAAGTTATTCTACATTGTAATTGTAAACCTTTTATTATTAGAATATACCTTTTGTGTGTTAACTCAGCGTCTTATTAACGCATACCTTTCAACCAACCGATCCCTACGCGTAAACTAAACATTAAGTGTAATCGTAACTAGTGCATTCCCGTCGAACCAACGCACAGTGTGGATAACTCTAGTGACGTTCCTTCTCCGACACTTTCTACGATCTCGACAGTGCGGTCCTCGCACGTGGACATTGTTGAACGTGATCCCTTACATAAGTGAACTGCCAGTGCGGTCCACGCACGCCAGTCTCGCTCACCCTCTGACACCCTCAATCCTATCAACAGCACTAGTGATTAAAGTAATTATCGAGAATCACTGGAACTAGATGCCGAAAACGAGACGAGGAGAAAAGAAGCACCGTGCGCGACGCTTGCTTCAAAACCTTTCCAAGTTTCTTTACGAAACACCAAGCGCCGATATTTTATCATATTACGGTGTCGAACCTTGCTATATCGATCCTGAATACGAACAACTATTTCAGACACGTGTACCGTCCGAAAGCATACAGCCGCGTTGCGATAATAATAATAATCCCGCTGTAGCGCGACCCGCAAAACCGCGAGTGATTAGTAATTCCGCGTGCACCTACCGAGTGAGTATAATTAGGAACGTAAATAAGAGCAAAGGAGAAGAGGACACGTGGTCGACGAGGTTAACCCCGATCTCGCACAAAGTACGATATCCGCTGTGCCAAGACATCCCCGAGGACGACCCTCGACGAAACCATTACAATAGACTGGCGCAAGAAAGCAAGGTGCAGAGCTGGATCGAGAACAATCAGGAACATTCTAGTAAGTAAAATTACTGTCGCAGCATGATTTCATTCCTACTAGAATTATATATATATTTGTCGTTTTAATACCAAAATATTATTTTTGTTATTCTTTTTACTCCACTTTAGTATTAGATATTATTAACCGATCATTATAAAGTGAGAAGAATCATAATTGATCCATCGTCGCAATCATCTTAATGACTTGTTAATGGAATTGTTTGTTCAAAGTCAAAAGTGAAGGGAACTACAATTGATTATTAACGAAATCATTTATCTAAACTGGAAGTGAAAGGCAGAGCTAATTACTTGTGTCATAATCAACCTAATGAAATTTTAATGGAACTGTGTCTGAAATCAATGAGAAAGGAATGACAATTAGTCACTAATGGAACTATTTACCTAATTCAAAGGAGAAAGCTAGAGTTAATTACCTATCGTCACAATCAATTTAGTGGATTGTTAATAGAATTGTTTGTCGAAATCCATAAGTGAAAGGGACCATAGGAAAACATCGTGCAATGTGCCGTGGAATTATACGACAAAACGGTTCCACCCAGCTCGTGAACCCAGTTGTCGAATATCAACGTCGAACTGCAGTTGTCTCGTGCATGAAATACACCGCGTATTTGCTTGATTTCAGTCGAATCCTGATTTGCGAAAGGTGCCTCAATAATTTCAGCGAAATCCCTTACCCTGAGGGACAATATCCCACGCGTATTTCGAAACACGACTTGTACGTCGGATTTAACCGTCACGTCCCTACGTGTGAATTGTGTCGCACGAATCTCGCAACATACGCCCCGTTTTACACTTGCGACAATTGCTCGGACAACTATCTCGAACTCATTGAACAACTACGGGATACCGGTGAGAGCATTTACGAACTACCTGACCCAACTGTGATTCGTTTTCAAGGTGATTACATGGGTAGGGCCTCACCCTCGACCGACCAGTAGACGCGTCTTCCTCGCGAATAACCTTGATCGCGGGTATCCCCGGGTAGAGTTTCGCGACTCCGCGACCCGTAATAGCGATCGTGTCCCGTCTACGGCCAGACTCGCCCTCTCGTGGCACTGACCCGGCGCGACGTAACACATACTCCAAAGTATAAGCAACTGTCTGATCATGTGTTAAAAGTGTTACAAGCAGATCTCAAGGATGTTGTTCTTTTTGTGATTGATGAAGTGTCAATGATATCTAATTTGACTTTAATGTATATACATCTTCGATTGTCTGAAATATTTAATACCAATGATTGTGAAGACGGTTGGTTCGGTCGAAAGCACATTCTTTTATTTGGCGATCTGCCTATTTTTGTACGATTACCAAATGACACAATTAATAAATGTATCGGTTCTTTATTTGCTGTTAATTTGTGGACTACATTATTAGATTATGGTGAGTTGACGATCAATATGCGTCAGCAAGGGGATGACTCTTATCGACAGTTGTTGTCAAGAATTCGTATTGGTTTATTGACAAAGTCTGATTGCGAGATTCTTGAAAATAGACAAATATCATTTAAAGATGATTCTTCTGAATTTGGATTAAACGAATTATGTAATTTTATTAATGATTTTTCGTTGGACATTGTTCAACAAAAGAAGCAGAAGTAATTACTCTTTATTGCTTACTCGTCATATGTGTGATGTTCTTAATGCTGCAATGTTAAATCGCATTGCTTCGAAAGAGATATTATTAATTGCCGAAGACACGATTGACTGTATATCATATCTGAGAAAGAAAGTATCAAAAGTATTATCGAATAATGATGATGATAATTCTAAAACTGGACTTTAAAAAGAAATTGCAATTAAGATTGGAGCAAAAGTTATGATAAGGCGTAATATTGATGCTACTTTAGGTCTTGTGAATGGTACAATAGCTAAGGTAATATCAGTTGTACAAGATACGTCTACCGATGATGTAGAAAAAATAAAGCTTCTTTTACCATCAGGATTAGAATATTTAATTGAAAGAGTGAGCGTTAAATTTGAAGTGGTGGATAGAGCGTTTGTTATTAGAAAACAATTTCCATTGTGTCTGAGTTATGGAATCACCATTCATAAAAGTCAAGGATTGAGCTTACAAAGTGCTATTATGGACATAGGCAACTCTATATTTAATTGTGGTCAAGTTTATGCTGCATTATCACGAGTAACCTCTCTAAAAGAGTTGCATTTAATTAACTATGATCCTTCGTCAGTAATAGCTGATGAAAAAGCTATTAGGGAATATAATCGACCAAGAAATCAGTACAAACCAGAAACAGAAATAATTACTGTTGCAAAAGAACGTTATCGCAAAGTGAAAGATGTTCCATGGGCATTGTCAAAAGTAAGTGCTTCAATTCAAGAGAATTATCAAAATAAAAAATTACGGCAAAATGTTGCTTGGGTTTTACATGGTTTACAAAATACAGACAATGTCTCGTGTTATGCAAATGCAGCATTACAATGTCTAATGCATTTAAATTCCATTAGAAAACAATTGTTTAATTGTAATAAATCAGATGTTTTAAGAATGTTGCTGCATCGTTATGAAAATGGAATGTGCAATTTGAATACATATGCAGTACGGCAATATTTAGAAGAACCGTTTTCAATAAATGTAAAACGTGATGTATTCAAGTTTCTTACAATCCTGTGCACAAAATATGATTGTATAAGACAACTAGTAGAGCATCAAGTAACTTCTACTAGTCGATGTAAATCTTGTGATTATACTACTAGTCGATGTAAATTTTGTGATTATACAAAGGAGTTTACTTGTAAGGATGTAGTTATTTCCATACCTATTACCAATTTGGGGAAAAAAGCTATAATCTTAACGATTTATTAAATGTTACATTTTCATATTGGTGTCAATCAGATAATGGGTCATGCGAGAAGTGTACAGGATATGATATTTTGTTTAAAAATAAAGTAACAGTAACGAAAGATATAGTTATTATTCGTTTAGTATTATTTTCATCCCAAGATGATAAAATGGTGAAAGCAATATGTAAATTTAATATACATACTATTCCTACAACTAAAGTTTTAATAGCTGGACAAATGTATAAGTTTATAAATGCTATATTTCATAGTGGTTTATGTACATATTGAGGATAGTCATTATACGAGTATATGTAGAGAAGAAATGTCTAGTAATTGGATTGAAGCTAATGATGCACAAATTAAAAAAAGACAATGGCCTAGAGGTGCTAAAGATATTTATATATTATTCTTACAAAACCTTAATAGTAAATAAATATATTTAACGTATTGCTTATAATATAGACATATAAGTGATTATGAATTAAGGACTTTTAATAAAAATCTGATTGACATTTGATCATGTAATAATTATAAATACTTTCACTATTTTTACATACATCTGTTTATGGCATTCATCTCCTCATATATTATAAAAAAGAAAGATGCTTCACACTACAAAATGTGTTAAATTACAACAAAATTACCTTTTTCAAAAAAGGTACAACAAACGCGCCAAGTATACGCGCCCGAAGTTCTTTCAAGAAAGAACTCTACGCGCCCAAAGTTCTTTCAAAAAAGAACTCTACGCGCCTGAAATTCTTTCAAAAAAGAACTCTACAAAACTAATGATTTCAACAAATTGCGCCAACTACAATGGGTATTTATGCAAACTACAAAATCTATTACTTTTTAAACGCCGATTTTGGCCGATATTCATTCTTGATTCTTATTAAGACCATCTTAAGTACAATCATAAGATATTTGAAACCAATCACACAGCCGTATTAGCATCTTAAGACATTATTTCAGATCGTCTGGAAATAAGAACGGACTATGAATACTGGCCTTTGATATTAAGCAGATATTTAAGGAGATAATAATATATTGTTATGTCCAGGTTGGCCACCCGACATAACGAAGAACCGGTCAGTTACCGATTAGCTGAGCGTCGTCGGATCGGCTGCTGGAAGAAGACGCGAGTCTCCTGGCGACTCGTCGCCAGGAGAAATAAACAAACAAGAAAGAGACAGATTCGGACGTGAGATTGACATCGACGGACGTGTATCGCATTCCGCTCTCATTATAATAAATCTCTATCGTTCTTTCATAAGAGTGTTGTTTTATTCGGTGCGCGAGTGTCTCCGCGGGTGAGTGCAAGCGAGCGCGAGTGCGAGCGTGCGTGTCGAGCGAAATCCGCCGCCCGGACATAACATTTTGGGGGCTCGTCCGGGATTGGATCGACGAGCGATGTACGACGACGATAATGGATCTGAGGAAGCAACGAGCGACGATCACGATGCACTCTCCGAGGAGGATCCGCGGGCAGATGCTGTGGGAACGTGATGGAGGCACGGCCGCTGGAATGGGACGAGGTTTCGCGACGCACCGCCGTGGAAACAAGTCGAGGACCGGCGACGGAGGAAGCGGCGTTCCAGCTAAGTCCCTCCGATAACTTTGTTTCTTCCGCCGCAGAGAATTCGGATACGAGCGCGATCGCGATCGCGGACGCGAGCGTGGGTAGGGCCGCGAACGTGGGTGACAGCGGATTTCGGATCATTATCGTGTATAGTTGGCTGATCGTTCTGTTCTTCGCGTGCCGCGTGATTTATTTCTTTTATTTAAGTATCGGTCGTTCCGTTAACTTGAGACAGCGAACGGATGAGGTCGCGGTGAAATTTAATGTGGATTTATACTTGTTCGGTGCGTATTACATGTGCTGTTATTGTGTTTTGTGTCTGCGTCGCGTTTAAGGTCCGCCGGAGAAGAACTCGCGACGGGAGCGTCCCGTTTGGCCACGTTGAAATTGACCACGTTCCGATTGACCACGTTGAAATTGACCACGTTCCGATTGACCACGTTGATATTGACCACGTTGCGATTGACCACGGTCCCGATTGACCACGTTGATATTGACCACGGTCCCGATTGACCACGGTCCCGATTGACCACGGTCCCGATTGACCACAGTCCCGATTGACCACGGTCCCGATTGACCACGTTGACATTGGCCACGATCCCGATTGACCACACATTGGAAATCAGAAATCTCAACAGGCGTATCCCGTTTGCACGCGGAACGATTGGACACCGTACTATTAGACACTGCACGATTGGTTAATAAAACTGCATGAACGAAAACTTTTTAATGATCAGTAAATGATTCCGCATAGGTTCAAAGAGGTCCGTTCCTTGAACATTCCACGCCAATCGAGGTCCACCACGGGCGGGGTAGGCTCCCTGGAGTTTGTTTATATTGTTTTTGTTGGGGGTGCAGGTGGAAGGTGCTTCGCCGAAGGCGAAGCCCTTCCACTTGCATTACCCGCCCCACGCAAACACTGTCAAGTTATCGGTACGATGGGCAAATATCAATCGATTTTCTGGTTTGCATAAATACCCATTGTAGTTGGCGCAATGTGTTGATATCATTAGTTTTGTAGTTCTTTTTTGAAAGAATTTCGGGCGCGTAGAGTTCTTTTTTGAAAGAACTTCGGGCGCGTAGAGTTCTTTTTTGAAAAAACTTCGGGCGCGTATACTGGGCGCTTTTTTTGTACCTTTTTAAAAAAGGTAATTTTGTTGTGATTAAAAATACGTTACTAATATAAGAATAAAAATTGTGACAAACGTAAAACATAATTAAAAATTTTTTTGCGTTACAAATAAATTTTAAGAATAATCTTCAATACGTCAGTAATTTCAATTAGATCAATGTTTATTTTCGACCAAACTGGTTAACAAAGTATGTTAGCACAACATTTCGACCTCCGTTTGAGATCTTCCTCAGGTGCAAAAAAATTAAATCAACAGATCTTTGGTAACTCGATGGGTTCTCCACTTTCGCTTATCATAGCTAATATGGTGTTAGAAAATTTGGAAGTACATTGCTTACACTCGTTTAATTTTGAACTTCCGTTTTTCTATAGATATGTTGACGACATTTTGACCATGTTACCGAAGGACAAAATTCAGGAAGTTTTGGATATATTTAATAGCTACCATAGACTTAAATTTACATGTGAAATTGAGACTAATAATGAGATTAATTTTTGGACACTACAGTAATTAGGGACAATGATAGACTGATGACAAATTGGTTTAGAAAGCCTAGTTTTTCAGGTAGGTACATTAACTATTTTTCGAATCATCCTAAAAATAAAAAAATAGGTGTTATTAAAGGGTTAGTTAACAGAGCTTTATTGCTGTCTGACTCTCGTTACCATATGTCTAATATTGCAATTGTCAATGTAATTTTGCAAAATAATTTTTATCCGATAGAATTTATCGACAAGCATATTAAGAGGAGAATGCGTGAGATAGGCCGGTATTCGTAGTCGAATCTTATATTTAAGACCGTCTTAAGTGTATCTTCAGATACTCCATAGCCAATGAAATGATCCATATAGCATCTTCAGATAAATTTAAGACGGTCTTAAATATAAGATTCGACTATGAATATCGGCCATACAGTACCGAGACACGTGTTTAAATGAGGCTGACAATTATATGAATAAGAAGTTCATTAAGATTCCATATATCGATAATTTAAGTGCCGGTATGAGTAGGAATTTGAAAAAATATGATGTTACGTCCAGGAGACTCCACGGTTCCTCGCTTCCACAGGAAAGATTAAATTTAGAAATAGAGAAAAGTAACAATTAAGAACCAATCCCCACCAACGAAAAGTACGATCGGACGAATGGAGTGCCAAGTGGTCTTATTGTTAGCAAATGTCAAGAAACGATATGCGAACCATAAAGCTCACAATTTTTCAATCTTCGCCTGCGCTCAGCCGAAGTATGCGATAGGCTAAATATATCCGGAGTTAATAGCTAAAATCACTTAGGGAAGACCGCTCCAGATCTGGAAAAGCGGAGCGGCACTTGGAAATCGTCACCCGCTGACGGCAATAAAGTAATCCACCGAATTTAAATACTGAGTTCTGCCATACTGGGCAGCCGCAAACCAGATAACGCGATATAAATAAATTTAGACTAAAGGAAATGTAAACGTGGATTGTTAAATGTAGGGTCGAAGGAGGGGTCATCACAAGTGCCGCACTTTAATTCTCGAAAACAGAATCATAAATCCATCGGATACCACGGTAATTTCAGAAGCAACAATCGCTGCTTCATTAGAAACGAATTTTTCTTATTTCCTTCTTTTCTCGGAAAAGAATAACCCCCACCTAAGCTCTTTTAGCCCTATATAAAGGGAACAATTTGGCCAGAGAGCGTCTTTTGGTCTTTGATCAGTCAACATTACGTTATTGTTTCGTTCCCGTGATCGGGACGTCGCGTAGAGTCAGTGATACTCTTCACGCTTGGTCTTTGATCAGTCAGCTTATGTTATTGTTTCGTTCCCGTGATCGGGACGTCGAGTTAAAAAAATAGAGACAGTGAATCTCTCCATGTCAAGACTTTCTGGTCCGGTTGGCTCCTTCACCGCACAGCCATCGAAGAACTCCACTCCGAAAAGCAGCACGGAAGAAAGTAAGCCAAAATTCGCATAATAATTTCATTTTCTCACCTTCAACCGTTTCGTGGCTTCTTTTCATATTAACAAACAAAGTCTATTCCGTTTTTCCCGTTTTAAGTGGCCAGTATTAATCGCGGACGGAGTAGTTTCCCGGCAGAGTTAGTGTCGATCGAGCAAAAGGCCCTTCCCCGAACCGGCAGCAAGCGAACAACCGGGCAAGCCCAACAGCCCACTTTGCGATTCTACCGAGCGGCTATCACCCCTTTCAGTAAACATTCCGTCTCCTACTTCGACAAATGCGAATTCACCCTCTTCTCCCTGCTACTCTCCTCTTTTACTCCCTGAACTGTCTCCGCGTTGGTACTCGCCCATCCCCTCAGAGGAGCTCGAGCAGTATCTAAACTCGGCCATCCCTTCCCCAACTCCAGAAGTAAGTCCGGAATCATTCCTTCCCCCTCCACCTCCAGTCCCTGAAAACGCCGAGTTTTCCGGACTTCCTATCCCTACCATTCCCGCGTTAAGGGAATTTTCCCAGAACGCGTTCCACATATTATTCGAATATTTCCTTGATTTTTTCCCCACCTACTCTTTTCTCCTTCCGCCTCACACCGTAATCTGCGGATCCGAATCCATTAATGTACCTGCCCTCAGGGACGCAGTCAGCAACGCTGGCCCTAACACTTTCGTTCCCTTTATCACCAACAACCGCGTCCATCCCGTATTAATCCCAGCATCCTACATTCGTGAATTTTTATTTAATTTTAATTCAGAAATTTATGTGTAGATAATTTAATTTAAGATTATAACGATTTATGAATATGTATCAGTACCTTTCAAATTAACCAAAATTATAGTTTAATTTAGAATTAATTTAAAATTATAACGATTGATGAATTTGTATCAATACCTTTCAAATTAACCAAAATTATAGTTTTAATTTAGAATTATTATGTCGTTTTGAGATCCGTTTCCAAATTTTCAAATTCCTTATTTATCTATTTCATGTAAATATATTGGAAAACTTGCGAATTATAATGTTGATTTGTAAGCCAAAACAAAATTCTCATTGTCAATTGTATTTTTCTTAATTTCAATTAACTTACCAATGTATCTGGATTAAATATATCATGTTAATTTTTTAAGAAGAAAAAAGGGAACTCATTCTTTACTTACTCTCGTTTCACTCACTTTCCTAGACCGATCGTACAGGTCCTATCCTTGGTAATAGGGATTCATTTCCCTTACCTAAAAAGGACCGTCGAGTTGATCGTTTCGACTATTAGGGTAGAGCGACCTTGGTTGTTGACCCAAACATCGAAGTGTATCGGTCAGCTCGAACACGAGATTCTGCGGCTGTGTGCTAATGAACCTCGAGAGGCGGCTGGTTACGCCCTTCTTTGAGCTCACGGAGCTCTGGACGTAACAATGGCTACAATGTTGTTTTTACTATACTGAAGAAAGTAGATTGTGTTATTTCGCGTGGTAAAGATAAACTTAGGAATGAAAACAGAAACTGTGTTATATATAAGATTGAGTGTGTAGACTGTGATTGTTGTTACATAGGACAGACAAAGAGAAATTTACAAACACGTATAAAGGAACATTTTTTGGACATAAAGAAGAAAGTAGATATTCAGTCGGTTGTTAGCAGATATAGATTGAATAGCAATCACGAGTTTGATTGGCCAAATGTTAAAATCTTGCATAGAGAAGATAATGTTAAAAAAAGAGAAATTGCTGAGATGATTTTCATTAAACAGAATAGAGATGCTATTAATTCTCAGAAAGATACAAACAACCTACCGAGTATCTACAATAATATTTTGAAACACATGTGAAAACACTTCCAAGCCCTTGGAATCGTCATTATGTATTGATCCGTATAAGAGGCCTGTTGCGTGTTGGTAGTGCCGTTATTGTTCCTGTTTTATGTAATTTAGATTTTTGATGGTCACTTTTTGGAAGTAAGTGGTTTTTTGTTTTGTTCATCTTTAACAGAGTTTGTTTGAACTTCAACTCCAACGTTAGTCATGTTTATATTGTAATGCTTTTGGTTATATTGTCAATGTTTGTTAATATTGTATAATAGTTTCAAACTTCTTCTAAAGTTAAAATATAAATTGTTATAATTTAAAATATGCCTTCAAAACAATTTTTGCACGCATAAAACGAGAGAGAGGGAGGGCGAGGGAGAGGGAGAGGGAGGGAGAGAGAGAGAGAGAATGCGAAAGAGAGAAAAAAGAGAAGAAAGGATACACATTATCATCTCTCTTTAGCTCTCTCTCTTTCTCTTTCTCTCTCTTCCTCTCGCATTCTCCCTCTTTATCGCATTAGGGCGAGAGAGGGAGAAAGAATGCGAGGTGGAGAGCCAAAAAGAGAAAGTAAGACAGGGAAGGAGTGAGAGAGGGAGAGAGATAATGCGAAATGAAGGGCGAAAGAGAGAAAAAAGAGAAGAAAGGATACACATTTACCATCTCTCTTTAGCTCTCTCTCTCTCTCCCTCTCTCCCCCTCTTCCCTTTCCACCTCTCTCCCTTTCACCCTCTCTCTCTCTCTCTCTCTTTCTCTCTCCTCACTCTCGCCTTATACGTACAAAAAATGTTTTGAAGGCATATTTTAAATTAAAACAATTTATATTTTAATTTTAGAAGAACTAAAGAACTAGTACACAATATTATCATAAACAGATATTAATGTGCGCTGTAACAGATATTAATTAACTGTGCATTATTTTAATATTTATAGATTTTCTCTTCCCTTTCCCCTTCCCCTTCCTTGTCGTCTTCCCCAATTGTAGTGAGCAAATGAGAGCTGATATAAAAATCGCAAAAATCGCTCCTGTTGTCTTTTCATTCTTGCCCCTCTAATTCTATAATCTGTAATTAAATTAAGATATATGAATATTCGTGCAAAGAAAAAAACACGTAAGTGTTATGAAATATACAAAAAATAAACATAAGTTGTAAGTAATATACACTAGACAAAGTATATAAGTTTTTAATAATAATTGTTTAATAAATTAAAATAAAAGAAAATGAAATTCAAAACAATGAATTAAGAAAATAAGTGAAACATTACCTTCTCTATTGTCGTCACGATCGGGGACGTGAGCGGCGACTCGAGCAGCGGCTCCTGGAGCATCGACGACGGCAGCGGCCACTGGTGCTGCGGCGACAGCAGTGGTAGCGACGGGACCAGGTCTTGGACTGTCGATTTCCATTTTGTCCAACTCCATTAATTCTAAAAAAAAACTCTTCTGTTAGCCCAGTAAAATTAGACTTTGACTTCATAAAAATTACAAACAGGCTGAATTTTTATGTAGACCTTTATTTCGATGTTGTAATGAAATCCTGAAAAGTACCCTTAATTTGACCCATGGGTTTTTTTTTATAGGGGGTGAAAGGGAGTAAATTTTAGTTTTTTGCCATTATCTCGAAAACTATCAATTTTTCGAGAAAAATAGTTATTATCAAAATTGTAGCTCATAAAATTCTCTACAAAAAAGGTTATTATACTTTTTTTTCGTGGAATCAAGCGTTTCGAAGATATAGAGTGAAGTAAATCTGAAAGAGAAAATGTGCACATCATTGCAGTATTATGTGAATATGAGGTGCAGAAAAGTTATATTACAAATATTCTGCTGTCGAAAAAGATTTTATAAGTATCTACAGACAAACTGAAAGCTAAGTATTATACACTATTTATTGTATTCGAACCCTCATGCGACCTTGACGAGCAGCTGTCCGGCACACACAGAGAAAGGCGTTCTCTACCTGCGTTTTATGTGTGTTCGTGTCGCTCTAAGTATGTTTTTAGATGGTACAACCAGTCTTTAAGAAGTTCTTATGGTAATCGCATCGGACGTGTTATAAATATTTTCATTACAATATTTCTGTGAAATCTCGAGAAATGGCCAAAATGGAAGGAATGTGTTTCATTTGTTCTAATCCTTTATCGGATGGTCAAACTGTTGTGGTTGAGCGTGGGATGCAAACTTTGCGAGACGCGAGTAAAGAAAGGAACGATGGAAAAATAGAATATTTACGTGATGCTACTTCCATTGAAGTTCATATTGATTGCCGTAGAAACTATGTTCGGAAGAGTAGCATTGCCGCCTTCGTTTCAAAACAGGAGCGTGAAGATGACGGTCCTAGTACGTTTCTTCAAGTGCAAGTCCACCGCGTACTAGATTACGTATAAGTGAACAGCCTTCTTTTGATTTTGAAAAGTTGTGTTTTTGTATGTGGTGTCCCCGGTAGGCCCAATCCACATTGAAATATGCTAGAAAAAAGTTTTTTATTATTCGGTCTCTTCCTCTACATCTGTTTCCTTTGAAGCTTCCTTATCTTCCTCAGTAATTTCCTCAATATGTTCTTCATCTATTGTTTCTTCTGTTTCTTGTATTAAGAAAGTCATTGGATCTATATCGTCGTAAACATCCATATTGCTTTCTGTTACTTCAGTTGCGATGTTTAAACAAGATTGTCCACGGACAATCAAAATATATATAAAAAAATATTTAAATATTTTTACGTTGCTGTAGCGTGAGCTGTAGCTGTAGAAAAATAGGTCTTCGCTGTTCTGCGGTATGCGGGCACTGCCGTGGACAATCTTGTTTAAACGTCGCGACTGAAGTAACAGAAAGCAATATGGATGTTATGACGATATAGATCCAATGACTTTCTTAATACAAGAAACAGAAGAAACAATAGATGAAGAACATATTGAGGAAATTACTGAGGAAGATGAGGAAGCTTCAAAGGAAACAGATATAGAGGAAGAAACCGAATAATAAAAAAAATTGTTTTCTAGCACATTTTAATGTGGATTAGGCCTACCGGGGACACCACATAAAAAAAAAAACGCGCCCAGTACTCTACCTCCGCGGTGGTGTGGAAAAGAGTACGTTTTTTACGAACTACAGACATTGCAAATTTACCGCACGTTTTACTCAAAAACGATTAGTTGTACGAAAAAAAAGTATAATAACCTTTTTTGTAAAGAATTTTATGAGCTACAATTTTGATAATAACTGTTTTTCTCGAAAAATTGATTGTTTTCGAGATAATGGCAAAAAACTAAAATTTACCCCCTTTCACCTCCTATAAAAAAACCCATGGGTCAAATTAAGGGTACTTTTCAGGACTTCATTACAACATCGAAATGAAGGTCTCCATAAAAATTCAGCTTGTTCGTAATTTTTTTATAGTTTTGCTCTTTTCAAGTCTAATTTTACTGGGCTATGTATCGTTGTCAAGTATCTATAATTTAAAAAGAGAGAGTATTAAATTATTATGTACATTATGGAAAACTATTACGATTTTCTAATAAAATATAGAGAATAGTACTTACATTTTTGTATTCTGCCATCACTTTCCTAATATTTGTGTCTACTCAGATAGAAAACATCGTTGCGTAGTAATCGAGCGTACCTATTGATTAAGCGATACTATCGCGATACTATCGATTGTATTGATAAATTGTAAAAACGAAAGAGATTACGTACTTCACGTCACTCGCCTCTCGCTTTCTCTCTTTCATGTCGATAGAGGCAAATATTCGCCTAAAATCAGATGGCAGAACACAAAAATGTAAGTACTATTATCTATATTTTATTAGAAAATCATAATAGTTTTCCATAATAATGTACATAATAATATAATACTCTCAATTTTTTAATTATAGATACTTGACAACGATATAGAAGATGAGTGTTTTTTAGAATTATCGGAGTTAGACACAATAGAAATCGACAGGTCAAGATCTGGTACTTACGCTCCTGTCGCTGCCACTGCTGTCGCCGCAGAACCAGTGGCCGCTGCACCAGTGGTCGCTACTCCTGTCGTCGCTAATGTCGCCGCTGCTGCAGTGGCCGCGGCTCCAGTCGCTGCTCTTGTCCCCGATCGTGACGACAATAGAGAAAGTAATATTTTACTTATTTACTTAATTAATAATTTTCATTTTTTATTGCATTTTAATTTCTTAAAAAATTATATACTTTCTCTAGTGTATATTACGTACTACTTACGTGTATTTTTGTATTTCATAATACTTAAGTGTATTTTTTCACTAATATGACTATAAATTAATTTTAATAAATTGCAGAGTATAGAAAAAGAGGGACAAGAGCTGGAACCACACGGCAACAGGAACGCTTTATGCGATTCTTATATCACGTATCGACACGTTATAATTGGAGAAGACAGAGAGGAAAAGAAAGAGGAAGAGAAAATTAAAATAATTAAATATTTTCAAAGTTAAAGCTTAAATTATTTGTTTATATTGTAATGTTTTTGGTTATATTGTCAATGTTTGTTAATATTGTATAATAGTTCCTTACTTCTTCTAAAGTTAAAATATAAATTGTTATAATTTAAAATATGCCTTCAAAACATTTTTGCACGCATAAAACGAGAGTGAGAAAAGAGGAACAGAGAGAGAGAGAGAGAGAGAGAGAGAGAGAGAAAGGGAGTGATTAAAAGAGAATGCGATAAAGAGAGAAAGAGAAAGAGAGAGAACTAAAGAGAGATGGTAAATGTATATCCTTTCTTCTATTTTTTCTCTCTTTCGCTCTCCATTTCGCATTATCGCCTTCCCTCTCTCTCTCTCTCTCTCCCCCTCTCCCCTCTCTCGCCCTCCCTCCCTCGCCCTCCCTCCCTCTCCCTCTCCTCCCTCACTCTCGTTTTATGCGTGCAAAAATGTTTTGAAGGCATATTTTAAATTATAACAATTTATATTTTAACTTTAGAAGAAGTTTGGAACTATTATACAATATTAACAAACATTGACAATATAACCAAAAGCATTACAATATAAACAAATATTAATTTGTGCTTTAACTTTTAAAATATTTAATTATTTAAATTTTCTCTTCCTCTTTCTTTTCCTCTCCGTCTTCTCCAATTATAGTGTGTCGATAAGTGATATAAGAATCGCATGAAGCGCTCCTGTTGCCGTTTGGTTGCAGCTCTTGTCCCTCTTTTTCTATACTCTGTAATATATTAAAATTAATTTATAGTTATATTAGTGAAAAAAATACACTTAAGTATTATGAAATATACAAAAATACACGTAAGTAGTAAGTAATATACACTGGAGAAGGTATATAATTTTTTAAGAAATTAAAATGCAATAAAAAAATGAAAACCGTTAATTAAGTAAATAAGTAAAATATTACTTCCTCTATTGTCGTCACGATCGGGGACAGGAGCAGCGACCATTGCATAAACGTCGGGCGCTACCAAGTAGCTTATCTCGAATTCATGCCATCGTTGTTGACGTGGTGCAACGTCATCGTCGTTGTCGTCGTCTATTGATAAAGTGACGCATTGCGATACTATCGATTAAACTCGATATTTTGATGTTGATAATTTGTGCAAACGAAAGCGAACGTATTTCACGTAGTGACACTAGTAGACAATTGTGAAGAAAGGTAAAAAAAGCATTTATTAAACGCTCGGCAACAAAGAATGCGACAGAACGAGAGAGTATTACTCTCAGAGTAAGAGAACGAGTGAGCAAGAGAGCAAGGTAACGAAAGAGCGAGAGAGTGAAAGAGTGAGAGATTTTAATCTTTTATATATGCATTCGCTCTCTCAATCTGTCATTCTTTCGTTCTGTCGCTTTCGTAAATAAAATCTCTTAAATCACTCTATCACTCTCTCGCTCTCTCATTTTCTGGCTCTATTGCTCTC
This sequence comes from Ooceraea biroi, assembly GCF_003672135.1. NCBI lineage: Eukaryota > Metazoa > Arthropoda > Insecta > Hymenoptera > Formicidae > Ooceraea > Ooceraea biroi. The sequence goes on from NC_039511.1 coordinate 7,249,973, forward strand.
TCGCTCTCACGTTCTCTCTCACCCTCTCGCTCTTTCGTTCTTTCACTCTCCCTCCCTATCACTGTCTCATTCTCTCGTAATATCTCGTAATGATTTCTTGTATGATTTCTTGTATGATTTCTTATAAGATTATTTATAAAAACAATTATTCTCTTATTAATAATGACTTGTAGAGTGATACTGCGTTTGCAAAGAAGGAAAGAGACGTTGAGACGTCTGCCGACAAGATATTATCGAGACTCTCAAGCATTCTACAAAATCTACAGAACAGTAAGCGATTATTACAAAATATAACATAGTACATTTCTTTCCTTATATTTTATTTGACTAAATAATTAATAATTTTATTTGATTAACCCACTTGTTGGCATGAGCGACAGAACGAGAGAGCGAGAGCGAGAGAGAGAGCGAGAGAGAGAGAGCGAGACAGAGAGCGAGAGAGAGAGAGAGAGCGAGAGAGCGAGAGAGCGAATGTATATATAAAAGATTAAATTCTCCTGCTTTTTGTTGACTATGTCTTTTTCTGAATGTAAGTAAGAAAATTATTTGTACAATTCTTTTTACTATCTTGTGTTTTGCCTATAGAAGTATGCAATAATGAAAAGGAATTCTTGAAAGTCTTGAAAGTGCCATGAATAGACTGCTCAACATTATTACATTTATTAGTTACAGTATTATTATTTTTATCCATTCTGTTATAACAATCCAATGGATCTGTATCGTTTTTACTTTTTTAAATTTACAGACTTTCCCTCTTTAAGTTTGTTTTGTCGATGTTTTCGTTTTTTGTTAGCTAATGCCTCTCTTCTCTGAATTTTATTTGATTAACCACATGTATGATAATTTAAGAAATCATCTCAGGTAGAAGAAAACCTTTATATTGATTGAGTATTATTAATAGTACATAAACTGTGATTTTCAAATGTACCTTGGAATATATTTTTATACCTACATAACAAGCGAGAGAGCAAAAAAGAGGGAGAGAGCGACAGAACGAGAAAGCGAAAGAGAGAGAGAGATAGAGAGAGAGAGAGCGAGAGAGCGAGAGAGCGAATGTATATATAAAAGATTAAATTCTCCTGCTTTTTGTTGACTATGTCTTTTTCTGAATGTAAGTAAGAAAATTATTTGTACAATTCTTTTTACTATCTTGTGTTTTGCCTATAGAAGTATGCAATAATGAAAAGGAATTCTTGAAAGTCTTGAAAGTGCCATGAATAGACTGCTCAACATTATTACATTTATTAGTTACAGTATTATTATTTTTATCCATTCTGTTATAACAATCCAATGGATCTGTATCGTTTTTACTTTTTTAAATTTACAGACTTTCCCTCTTTAAGTTTGTTTTGTCGATGTTTTCGTTTTTTGTTAGCTAATGCCTCTCTTCTCTGAATTTTATTTGATTAACCACATGTATGATAATTTAAGAAATCATCTCAGGTAGAAGAAAACCTTTATATTGATTGAGTATTATTAATAGTACATAAACTGTGATTTTCAAATGTACCTTGGAATATATTTTTATACCTACATAACAAGCGAGAGAGCAAAAAAGAGGGAGAGAGCGACAGAACGAGAAAGCGAAAGAGAGAGAGAGATAGAGAGAGAGAGAGCGAGAGAGCGAGAGAACGAGAGAGAGAGAGAGAGAGAACGAATGCATATGTAAAAGATTAAATTCTCTTGCTTTTTGGTTGTTGATTATCTGTTAATAATGTCTTTTTCTGAATATAAGTAGGAAAATTATTTGTGCAATTCTTTTTACTATCTTGTGTTTTGCCTATAGAAATATACAATGATGAAAAGGAATTCTTGAAAGTGCCATGAATAGACTGCTCAACATTTATTTACAGTATTATTATTTTTATTCCTTATGTTATAACAATCCAATGGATCTGTTATTGTATCATCTATCTTTACTAATTATTTCATTATCATTTCAGTTGTATTGCTTTTTACTTTGTTAAAATCTACAGACTTTTCCTCTTCAAGTTTGTTTTGTCGACATTTTCATTTTTTGTTAGCTAGTGCCTCTCTTCTTTGAATTTTATTTGATTAATTATATGTATAATAATTTAAGAAATCATCTCACAAAGAGGGCCCCAGATGCCAACCGAGTTATTCAACGAGCTTTGGTGTGGTAATAGGTAAGGACAATATAAGATTATGCCTACAAAATTAGCCGTAGATACGCAATAATTTTCGAGAATCGAGGGTTGATATTAAGCGAGCATGTTATCTGGCTTAAATTTAAACGGTACTTTAGGGCGTTCGGTTGGTCGTGAGGTGAGCGCGTTAGGCTCACGATCACGACTCATGAAGATCATGCGTTCGCGCCCCGTTATTTTTTTTTATTCAAATAACTTTATTGCAGATTTCTACTTATTAACTATTCTACTTATTAATAATTCATTATTGGCATTATTATTTAAAAGGGAAAAATACTTAAATTCGTTCTAGTGCAAATATAATCATAAAAATTTAATTGTAAAAACATATTTCGAGAATTACTTTATGTTTTGAAATAAAAAAAAGAGTTTTTCTGCAACGTCAACGCTGTTGCATTCGCTGAGGAATTAAAGACGAGAGCTGTGAAGATTGCGAAGGCAATGAATTAGCATTATTTTTATAATGAATGCCATCGAAGTATTTGTAATAATTTGTAATAAATAATTACTCTTCATAGATATAAATATATATGAATTTTATAATAATATATACAATTACGCTTTATAATTTTAATTCCTATTCCTACTTTATTCTTATTAAATTCTATCAGTAGTTTCAAGTCAAGATCTAACCTTCAGTTATATTTTATTTGTTGTTAATTTTTACAAACCAAACGTTGCTGTAATAGTCGAGATCACGATATAAAACGTTGGAAATTTATTTCAAAATATAAATTAATTCTGGAAATAGTTTTTTACAATTAAATTTTTATGATTATATTTTCACTAGAATTTAATTATTTTTCTTTTAAATAATAATGCCAATAATGAATTATTAATAAGTAGAATAGTTGAAATTTGCAATAAAGTTATTTGAATAAAAAAAATAAATAACGGGGCGCGAACGTATGATCTTCGTGAGTCGTGATCGTGAATCTAACGCGCTCACCGCACGACCAACCGAACGCTCTAAAGTATCGTTATTTAAGCCAGATATACATGCTCGTTTAATGTCAACCCTCGATTTCTCGAAAACTACTGCGTATCTACGGCTAATGTTGTAGGCATAATCTTATATTGTCCTTACCTATTACCACACTAAAGCTCATTGAATAACTCGGTTGGCATCTGGGACCCTCTCCTTGTCAGGTAAAATAATCCTTATGTTGACTGAATATTATTAATAGTACATAAACTGTGACTTTCAAATATACCTTGAAATATATTTTATACCTATATAACGAGCGAGAAAGCAAGAAAGAGGGAGAGAGCTCTCTCGCTCTCTCATAGTTTTTGTATCATAAAAAACTACAAACCCAATGTCCATTTTCACTAGTAATCATATCACTACAACTATATATGTATTTGAATATGTCTCTGATCTTTACAAACTGATGGGGACATTTTCTAATAGTAGAGGAAGCTCATTTCTCAAAACATAATACATACATTTAAATTAGAATAAATTAATTTTCATAAATCTTTTTCTGATTGAAACGAAACTGTATTTCGTTTTTCACATGTGTGAGAACATTAGAGGAAAGTCCCCGATTATGAGATACCATATCGATTTTGCCGAATGTAAGGAAATCTATAAGCAGAATTAAAAAATGTAATACGTTATCTTGAAGAGAATTTAATAAACTTTAGGTTGGTAAAATGAAAAATCTAATTTAAATATTATTTTTTCCGAAAATTAAAAAAAATTTTTAAAAAGAGCTTTACGCAGGATCGAGAAAGTGTGCTCCTAATATAAGATACTTCGAGAAATCGGTGTTAAAAGTGCAAAATACATCAGTATTGCAATTAAAATCTTTATTAGATAGTTTTATAAAAATACTGTGCCACAGCCTTTGCCAAATCTTCACGATTCCACTGTCGACGCTTCCTCGTATCTCTAACCTCCATAGTCAGATTCTATAAAAATTAAATACACAAAAATTCGTAATATAAATTCGTATTAACTTTTCTCTAACCTTAATTAGTATTTTCTTTCATTTTATTACACTACATAATCTTCATATTCGAGCAATAATTATCTCATATTAAGAGTATCCTGAATATCTCATTATAAGAGCCACACGCCTAGCGGTTCCGCGATCATGAAATCTAACCTTTACAATTAAGCAATTCAACAAATTGCATATTTTCCTGTTACTATGATTCTACTCTATCATTGCATATTGAATTTATTGCAAACCATTTCCTTATTATATAATAAACAAGGTTTAAAGACTTACCTCAAGTTTCTTTGCCATGTTCACAATTTCACAAATCTTTTCTTGCAAAGGCTAAACGCAATAACGAACAATGAATTTTTCACTAAATACATTTTACACCAAGAGTAATAAGTTCATGGTGGAACTAACAAATGGTGCTCACTAGTTTAGCAGAAATCCCATTATCTTATATTAGGACATATCTCATAATAGGGGATTCCCCTCTATGTTTTATAATTCAAATGTGATAATTACGTATTTAAATTTTTATTTAAAAAATTTAAATAAATACACTCTTGTTGCTGATGCATATCACAATTTCATTTTATTATAGCCACCAGTATTGTTACAGCTACCACAAAAAAAGGAAACGCTGTCATTGATTTTTGACAGATAAGAAAGGTATTATAAAAATAAATATTAAATTAAATGTATTTACGTATGTATTATCATGGATTGTAGTAATAATGAATAACATATTTTTATTTTTATTTGCAGGTGACAGTGATACAGGTGGTAATTATTAGAGCGGCTGCTGTCTGACGCTAGGTTTTGGCTGCCATAAGCGCTGCATTAAAAAATCGGCTGCTACAAGCGCTGACTAAAGGACTGAGCTGCATCAGCACTAAAATTTTCTTTACCTTATCAGTTTAATTATTGGTCAGAATTGGTTGTAAGAGCGTTCAATTTTTTAAGTATTTGTTAAATATTGTGACGCCTAAGTATCAAGCGACGCGGTAGCGTCGCGACGCCAAGTACATAAAAAAGTAAATAGCCGTATGAATCAAAAATAAGGTTCCGAACAATGAGTCACTGTATAATATTCGAGTGTTACCAAATTCATTGCATAAACGTCGGGTGCTACCAAGTAGCTTATCTGGAATTCATGACATTTGACAGGTCATATCAACTTGTGATTAAAATATCTCAGGAATTAAAGCCGTAATAAAAAATCTAACGGCACTTGTATAATAAAATGTGAATGCGAGCTTTCGATCGCAACCAATTCGAATAAGATTGGTGCAGTCAATCCTGAGATATTATAATCGTACGTTAGAATCGTGACGTTTCGTTTTCCGTTTCCATATTCTGGTTCAGACTCATGTACATATGTTCGCACATACACATGCAAAGCGATTTTGTCCCTCAAGCTGCTGTTCACACATGCATAATTTAATTTATTATGAATTAAAAATTAATTTAATACATGGATAATGTTTTATTGTAAGATAATTTTAAGATAAAGATATAAATTGCAAAAACTATAAAAAATTTAAATTTACTTGTTTATTAAAAATGATTTTAATACATGGGAAATGGTTTATTTTACGATAAAGATATTGTAAGAGGCGAAAAATAACTAGGAGACTGCCTTAGATTTGAACTCGAACTCTCCGGGATCCCTGGTTCCTGACGCTTAGCGTCTACGGCCAATACTCCTACTGTTGTGATCAACTTGTTTTCATTCTGATCCTCTATACGACCTGTCAGTCTCGACTATCTTTCCAGATCTTACAATATAAATCGCAAAAACTATAAAAAATATGATACATAGGAAATGTTTTATTTCATAATAAAGACATAAATTGCAAGTGTTTAAGATCAGTAAATTTCGTTATCTTCTCTTTAATTTTCATTTATTATTCTTCAACGTTGAGTTACATTATTTCCGTTACAATTTAGTCGCGAAAAGTAAATCCGCTTCGTTCAAATACCCGAAAACATGTTGTCAGTTCGGATGACTTATTTCCAGAACACGTAAACACGATTCCGCTCGCTCCGTATTGTCCATGCCCATAAAAGGCAATTTTCTAGCCGAAATTAGGGCAAATTCTGTTAGTCTCCGTGCCCGGACGTGAAAATCCGGGGATACACTCGGATTTTTCGTTCGGACAAAGGGCAGAAGCGACTACGACGCGATACCGAGTGGATCGTATAACGCTCGTGTCATCGTTCCGAACAGTGTCAGAGTCATCGCGCGGTGCGCTCTCAAATCGCGACCGTCGCGGAGTTGTTCGGCGTCTCTACTACGTTGAGGTCTCCTACGTTGAGTGCCATTGAACTGCAATTTCGAACTGTTGTAATAACGAACGGTGCAAGAGTGCCCTCCGTCGTCGATCGCTCGTGAGGACGTGCGCGGCAAGATCTCCGCAGAGCAAGATTTCCTAGACCTCCGATCTCGGATTCACGTCCTGCCGTTCAAACGATCGAGCCGTCGGACATCGATCGCTACAGCGTGGTCCAGCACTCTCGACCGGGATCAAGTGGTGAAGTCAAATAAAGCCTTATTTCGACCAAATACTTGCGATCAGTCTTTTACGCTCCGCTCTCCTGACACCTCTCCTCTCGCGTTCAAGAAGCTCCGACCAGCACGGATCTCGCGCTCATCGCTGAGCGATCAGTGAGGCCGGCGTGGTCAACCGACCGACCTGCCTTTGGTACAACACAGCAAGTAATTGCAAGCAACATCATCGTCGTCGACTCAATTACAACGCAACGATACGACGACCACGTCGACGACGACGACGACGACGACGATAACGTTGCACCACGTCGATGTTGATGACGTTGCACCACGTCGTCGACGACGACGACGTTGCACCACATCGACGTGCTGCAATGTCATACGGCAACGTCGTCGTGGTTGTGGTCGTCGTTGTTGTCGTCGTCGTTGACGTGATGCAACGACGTCGTCGTCATCGATGTGGTGCAACGAAAAAAAAGTACAAAATCGCTTTGAATGTGTATGTGCGAACATATGTACGTGAGTCTGAACCTAGGGTGTTTACGACAGCTAATCGGATCTCTGATCGGACTGAGCAGTGGCACTCAACGATAGACTTTCAAAGTTTCCCTAGACTAATCCGAATCCATATAACATGTCTTTGGCGTGATCGGATTGGATTAACAACCATGGATTGAACGAAATCGCTGCACTTGAAGGGCATGAAAAAACAGAATAGGTACTTAATTATTCCTCTAATTAATTAATATTTTTACGTTTTTACGTTCAGATATATATTGATAAATAATTATTTTGTTAAATTATAAAATTTGTTTTCTGTAAAACGGTAATAAGTCTTAACCTAACCTTACTTTATTTTAATTGTAGGAGATTTTAAAATTGGGAGATATGTAGTTGAACGTAGCACAAAATACAAGAACGGATACTGCCAAAGATGCCGTTGTGCGCGACGCCGGCGACCTTCCACAGCGCGAGACTCACCGACGTTTACACCGCGTTTTTTCTCCTGGTGGCTGGCATGATCATCGCGATCTCCCTCGGCATCGCCGAGAGGATATGGAACAAGCGGAGGCAGATGCAGGAGACCATCGTGCGCGGCATACGCGAGCACCATCTTATACCGCACATCCATTTCCATCATCACCGTAGTCACCATCACGATCATCGTAGCGTTTGTACGAAACTGAAGGTACATTAAACTTTCGGATTTCTTCCTGATTGTAAAAAGAATGTACATCACATAACTTATAAATGTTAATCATGGAATCTTTTTACACAGGTGGAATCAGTAAACACGAAATGTTAAGGACGTTTAATTGTGGTATCAGTGCCATTTTAATATGTTCTAAAGCAGACGGGGCAAAAGTCTTAAATAAACTAAAAGATGAAGATCCTGCAGTCGTCGGAAATATGAATGCACGTTCCAGTAAGAAATTATTCTTGCTACTAATGCAATTATAATATAATCGACTAAAATTCATACAGTTCTGTTAATTGTATTATAACACAGATGGTCGGATTTAAAGTACAAGTGAACAACTTTGAGAAAGTTCTCGAGCAAATCCTTGAAGAGAATAAGTGTTCTGATATCTGGTAGCGGTACAAATCTTCAGTCCTTAATCAATGCTACGCAGAATCCGTCTCAGCACATTGGGGCAGAAATCGTTTTAGTAATCTCAAATAAACCTGGTGTCGAAGGATTGAAACGTGCCGAGAGAGCCGGCATTAAAACAACGGTAATTAATACAGATACGTAATTCACGTAGATATTACATCTATAAATCAAGATAATAATCTAACGAACACTTTCCAAATAATTTTACTTGTTCAATTTGCAGGTGATCAAACACAATGAGTATCCAAGTCGTCGATCTTTTGACGCAACCATGAATGTGGAGCTTCATGCCGCCGGTGTAGAGATAGTATGCTTCATGCGGATTCTCTGAGAAGAATTCGTGAAGCATTGGAAGGGCGCTCTGTTAAACATACATCCTTCCCTGCTACCGTCTTTCAAAGGGGCGAACGCACACAAGGATGTTTTGGCAGCGCGTGTATGTGTATCGGGTTGTACTGTGCATTTCGTCGAGGTTCGTACGACAGTCATTTCAAGGAAAAAAAAGAACCTCCGCCTTTGCTTTTTTATTTTAAATAACTTATCGTAACCATAAGGACTGGTTGAAATTGTCTTAGGGACACAAAGGAAAAACAATTTTTAATTGTTAATTTGTAAGTTAAGTAAAAGAATATATATAGATAAGCTCCAAAGATTTGTATCGTGCTTGACGCAAAACTCTTATCACGGCTTTTTGCCCTTCACTTTCTATTGTTTGTAAAGAACTGTTAATAAAGAACTTGAATTCCAAGAAAACTAATATAACTAAGGAAATATAAGGATATACAGGGTGATTCAGAACAACCATGCGTCCTTGCAAAGACATATTCTGGAAGTAATTCTGAGACGATTTTTCCTCTACGAAAATGTTGTCCGAAGCTTACTTTTGAATTATTAAAGGAAATAGTTAACGAGTAACGGGCCGAGTATAAGAGGCAGACAGGGGCGGCGCGCGACGCGACTTACCGCGACGCTTACGCGGGGCGCTCAAGCTGATCGCTACACACACGATACCTACTAAATACATGCATGTGATACATCACACACACACACACACTCTCTCTCTCTCTCTCTCTCTTCTCATTCATTCACTCACCTGTACAGATTCGATGTTCTCATACTTGACGAATTGTAGCTTGACGGATGAATAATTATTTTACCGTGGCTCAGATCGCACCTCACGTTTCCATCCACAAATCCACACCGAGTAATAAGCCAGAAGTTTTTTTCTGTCATAAATTGTCATCACGTATCGATACGCACTCGGATTTACTGACGCACTTGAGTGATAAACGAATCTATCGATTTATTATTGCTAGTCGCTACCGATAAATCATTCGGCGACTGAAAATTATTCAAAGAAAGAAATACACATTACGCACTATCACAGTAATCAATCAGAAATTTTCTGGACACGTCTTTTATAAATTGTATCACGTATCAACACTTTCACGGATTTATTCACACACTTGATCGATAGAATGAGGCATTTACGAATGCCTCTATCGGTTCATCACTGTTAATCACTACCGGTTAATTATTCGGCGATTGAAAATTATTCGAAGAAAAACGCGTACACAACGCACGTAACCCGACGCGGAGATAACTCGATAACAACAATCAGGTTATGTTTTTATAATAAACTGCATGAATTCGTCAAGGCTGACTTATCGATAATGTAATCCGATCGATAAATTAGATACTATGATAACCGGCAGGGGAATGCTTCGAAACATTCGTACTGCCAAGTGAATAGTAGATAATGTCTGCCTGTAACGTGTCGATTTTTTAAAAATAATTTGCGAACTCGAAGAGAATGTTCCTCGAAAATAAAATATTTGGTTGTCCTGAAAAGGGCAGATTAATTATTTTAGAACACTTCTTTTTACAGCAAGTGTTCGAAGTGTCCGCCGTCCATTGTGATGCACGCTCTCATGCGTCTCAATAAATTTTCTTGCGTTTTCTCCAGAACTTCTTCCTCGATTGAGAAAATGGCATGGTGAAGTTTGTCATTTAATTCTTCGATGGTCTTGGGAAGCTGCCTGTAAATGACTTCCTTGCAGTAGCCCCACAAGAAAAAGTCCAGTGGATTGAGATCTGAAGATCTTGCAGGCCACCGTATCGGGCCATACCGGCCCATCCAACGTCTGGGAAATTGCTGATTTAAAAAATTTGTGACGATTCTGGCGTTATGTGGACCAGCACCGTCCTGTTGAAATACACTTTTATTTCTATTTATTAATGGTACTTCTTCCAGAAAGTCCGGCAGATTTTCCGTCAGAAATTCCATGTACGATGCGCCATTTAATGTTTCTGGAAGAATAACTGGGCCCAATATTTTTGTACCCATAATTCCAGTCCAGACGTTCAGTTTCCAACGAACTTGGAAATTTCTGAGTCGTGTCGGTCGAGGATTCTTGGCGTCCCACACATGCATATTGTGTGAGTTCAATATTCTTTCTCGCGTAAACAGCGATTCATCGCTGAATATTACGCAAGACGGAAGTTCTGGATCTTCATTCACTCTTCTGAGGAAATCCTCGCAAAATCTCTTTCTCCGAGGATAGTCTTCTTGTCGTAAGCGTTGCACGCGAGTGTAATGATAGGCGTGTAATTTTTCTTCTTTCAATATCCTTTGGACTGTGGAATAAGACAATTCGTGCTCTCGAGTAATGTCCCGAATGCTAGTTTCAGGTTCTTGCTTAATAGCACGAACGACTGTTTCCACGTTTCGTAAGGTTCTCGCATCACGATGTCTACCAGTGTCTTTTTTCTTCGGTAAAACGCTTCCGGTTTCGTATAATCTTTGAGCTGCTGCAAGTATAACGTTAGGCCTGGGGTGTCTTGCTCTGTTCGGATATAATTCTGCGTATCTTCTCGCAGCAACGTGATATTGTCCCTGACACTCACCGAGTGCCATCAGCATATCGTAATATTCTTCATTTGTGTACGCTGCCATTTCGCTCTGTTTCTTCGCTTTTAATAATCGAGGGATTATTGATTGCAGTATCGATCGCTTCATCCTATTTATGCGATCTTCGCGGGGGGTCGGTACCCCCTCTGCGACCCCGCGGACGAATCGCGGACACTCGCGAGACTCGTGTGTGTGTGTGTGTGTGTGTGATGTATCACATGCATGTATTTAGTAGGTATTGTGTGTGCCGCGATCAGCTGAGCGCCCCGCGTAAGCACCGCGGTAAGTCGCGTCGCGCGCCACTCCTGTCTGCCTCTTATACTCGGCCCGTTACTCGTTAACTATTTCCTTTAATAATTCAAAAAGTAAGCTTCGGACAAAATTTTCGTAGAGGAAAAATCGTCTCAGAATTACTTCCAGAATACGTCTTTGCAAGGACGCGTGGTTGTTCTGAATCACCCTGTATAATGAAAACTAATAAAAATTAAAATTCTTATAAAAAGGCAATGAATCCACAAGACGTTGAACAAATTGAATTTGGTATGTATATTGTGCAATTATTTTGATATATACATAGAATAATTAGTTATTAGTTTTAATATACTTAGTTATTATGTACGTGTACATATAAGTATCGTAAATCCTTTGATCCTTCTCAAAATTAAGTGTATTTATGACATTAAAATAACATAATGTTAAATTATTTTAATAATTTTTTTTCTTTACAGAAAACTTTGCAGAAAGCAGATTTCAATGGACGAATCAATGTACGAAACTGTTAATAGAAGAAATAAGAAACCATCTAATGTTATTAGAAAATAAAAACTACGTGCAGAAAAAGGTCTGGAAAGCAATAAAAAATAAATTTATTGATAAAGATACAATGTGACCGAGGAAAAATGTTGCGTTAAATGGAAAAATTTGAAGCGCAAATATATAAGTGTTCGAGATATTAATAAGCAAACTGGTGGAGCTAGACAAACATGGGAATATTTCGATGTTATTCATGATTTTATGAACAACAAACCTGAAGTGACACCTGCATCAATTGCTTCCAGTACCCATAGATTTCGAATACAACAATCTTCATCTACAAGAGAAGACAGGCAGGAGGAAGTGGATGAAAACTCTGCAGTAGCTAATACGTCTGATAATATAAGAAATACTAGGAAACGCCTTCGTGATGAACCTAAGTGGGTTAAAACAATGTGCAAGCAAAGACAAGCTCATCACGATGAAAACGTAAAAATGCAAACAAAATTCTTGGAATTGTTTGAAACATATTTGCAAAATAATGCACGATAAAGTAAATAGGAGCATCTCTGATTTACGCATCAAAAAATGGAATAACGCGTAACAGTAATCTATAAATATCCGTTGTTACATATGTGAGATATAGCGTTCAGTTATGAAAGACACTTGCGTTCCTTATCTTTTGCAATGTACACATCTTTTTCAATTCAAGAAATCGACAATTTTATATATAGTTCTTATATCGTTTCATTAATATTGTCAATAGTTATATCTTATAATATATCTTATAATATTTATATTAAATTAAATAGTATAAAGTTCTGTTTTTTTTTCATGATGTTACAAGAAAATTTGTAAAACAAAACGATATAGCGGACTGGAAATCTTAAAAAACTAAATTTTAAAATAAAATTATAATATTGAACATATAGCTCCAACAATATTTCTCTCTCCTCTCTCTCTCTCTTTCTCTCTTATACGTATAATCCCGTGTTGTCATATACACAAATGTATTAATATCATCGTCGTCATGCCTACGAATGTATTTGTGTTAAATAAGCCATTCAATTGTTTAAAGAAATCGATGTGTTTCGTGTAATTCACGTGAAAAATATCAAAAAAACAAAAATAGAAGGTATATACTTTATTATTTCTCTAATTAATTAATATTTTTACATGTAAAAAATAATAAAATGATCCATATCTTTGTAGAAAATATAAGATGGATATATTTTTATTATGGAACATTTTTTTTAATAATGATGAAAATAATGATTGGGAAATAGCGCATGTAAGAGAAGCACATCTCAAAATCAATAATTACTTTGAAAATGTTGTTCTTCATTATTCTTTAACAGGTAATGAAAAAATATTATTTATTTTTTGCATAACAATTATATTAATATTGTTATTATTTTATTATTAGACTTCAAATCACATTTTCGCATCGAAAGAAATACTTTTGAGGTGTTGATACAAACTTTTGGATTACAATTATTGGAAAGGAATGATTCTCCTAAATTACCACCAGCTAAGCAATTAGCTATTGCCGTATGGGTTTTGGTCAATCAAGAAGTGTATAGGTAGCAATTAAATATTTTTCGATTTTTCTCTTACATTATTATAAACCAAAATATAATATTACATTTACACATAAATCACACGCACACGCACACGCGCGCGCGCACACACACACATAATATATAATACACATAATAACATAATATATAACATAGTATATAATACATAAAATATAATAATCCCAAATCCTATTCCATTTTTCCTCTCCATTGCTTCCTATACCTTCAAACCATTTATGTGTAATAGTATTTTTAATAGTATTTAATTTTAAGTTTTTGTTGTTACAAATTATTCTCTTATTTTAGATCCGTTGCAGATCGATTTGGAGTTTCCAAAGACACTGCATGGAAATGTGTTTTCAATGTGGCTTATACGCTACAAGCTAATGTACAAAATTATATAAAATGGCCAGAAATTCACGAAATACCAAACATACAAAATGAATTTGCTGCTATTAGTAATTTTCCAGGTGTGGTAGGTGTTATTGATGGCTGCCATATTCCTATTAGTAGTCCTACTGAACATCCAGTCAGTTATATTAATAGAAAAGGATTTTATTCCATAGTATTGCAAGGTATTTGTAACAACAAAATGAAATTTATTGATGTTTTTGTCGGAATTTGTGGCAGTGTTCATGATGCCCAAGTTTGGCAGTTAAGTGATATTAAAAATATGATACATCATGATGTAGACAGATATTTTCCACGACATGGTCATCTGTTAGCTGACTCTGCGTACCCGTTATCATACAATATGCTTACTCCGTATCGTGATAATGGCCATTTAAATAATATTGAACGTAATTATAATAGAAAATTATCACAAACGCGTATTATAATTGAAAGAACGTTTGGAATGTTAAAAGGACGATTCCGAAAACTAAAATATGTATATATGTACAACACAGAAATGATACCATTAATTGTACTTGCATGTTGCATTTTACATAATATTTGTATTAATACTGAGAACGAACCAGTAGATATTTTAGAAATGGAAGACGGAAATGATGATAATAATCACGCAGTTATGGGAGCTGATGAAAAGAGGAATATTATTGCAAATATGATATTTTAATCGCAAATATTTTAATCATAATCCTATTCTAAAAAAGGCGTGTTAACATCGTGAAGTTCTTTTTTATCGAATATTGAGGCCTCTTTTCTGCGACGCTGATTGGTTCTCTCGCATGGCTCGAACTTCGTGTGACTTGAACTTCGTGTTGCGAATGTCAAAATGTCATAGTGGCTGTCAGTGCGGTTATATTAATTTATTATTTCTTAGGAACGTGAAAACTGCAGCTGTCAATCTGTCAAATTTGTATTGATGAAACATGATGAAATAAATAACACCTTTAATGCCTTTTTTAGAATAGGATTTGTGTTATTTATTATCCACTCTTAAAAAAGCCGTGTTAAATATTAAATCGAAATCATTGTTGCCTCTTTTCCGCGATGCTGATTGGTTATCTCGATTCGCGTTGTGCGTTATGTTTAGTTTAGATCGCGCGGCTGTCTTCGCGTGGAGGTTAACAATTTTTGGAGAAATAATGCATGTTGAGTTTCGGACAGAGGGTTTTTATATGCATAGATAGACTGTTTACGATCAAATTTAATGATTTAAATACATAACGCGAATCGAGATAACTAAAGAATGAGGGGGATGAGGAACCACCGAAGCCAGATTTTAAACCGATTACTGAGGAAGGTGCGATTTACGAGCAGATAATTATACATGCTCCGTATGCTAATATAAAAGATGCGGAAGTGAGTGTTGATGGAACAGAGAAATTTTTCCACTCCATATTATCTAAGGTAAGTTTTGAAATAAAACTTTACTTGTCAAGCTCAGTTTTTTTCCCACGAAATATTCCACAGACTACAGTAAATGTATCATTTATCAATCCTAAATATGATTTTGCAAACAAACTATCAGGAGCTTTACATGCTTTTGAAGTATGTCTTTGTAATCTTTAATTTTTTGCAATTTTATCGTTTATACAAAATGTATACAATTATTGTAACTCATTAAATATATTTTCAGAACTTTACTTCAATGGATGAAGTTGTAACAGCATACATTCTAAGGTCACTTTGTTACCCACTTTTTAGGAATTGGCGGCTTTCTATGAAAGTTCTTGATGATGTTAAAAAAGTTCTTTCATTTTTTAATTTGGTTGCAAAGTTGTCCTGAATCCTTAATAGAATTTTTTAATCATATTTTTAAAAATATTTTACTTTATGCTATTTAAACTCTTATCATCATGAAAAGATTCAGTCAAACAAGGCAAGCGTAGGACTGGATTTAGTAGAACTGGAAGCAGCAGCTTATTCTGTTCAAGAACAGGGGTCCACCCTTTGGGCGAAATAATTTTTTTAAAAATTTTCTACTCGTTGTTCCTATCAGAACTCTTTGGAAAGGCATTGTACATGTCACGCACTATACGAGAACTGTTTTAGAATAAGCAAAACTCTCGAAAATCAACCAGTTTAAGAAATAAACTTGACGAATTGCGTTATGTTGCTAATTAACCAAGTTTTTTGCACTAACTAAATATTATTTTTTTTACATTTTGTACTGTAACCTCTTTTATTCTTTTCTATTACGTTTTCTATTCCTTCCATTAGAATTCAAACAAATTAAAATCCAAGTGATAAATGAAAGCTACTACCACTTGGATTGGAAGAGAAAGAGTGACAATAAAAAGATATGTATCACTTTTTATTTTTTAAAAGTAGTACAA
Source organism: Ooceraea biroi (assembly GCF_003672135.1). NCBI lineage: Eukaryota > Metazoa > Arthropoda > Insecta > Hymenoptera > Formicidae > Ooceraea > Ooceraea biroi. The sequence goes on from NC_039511.1 coordinate 7,266,208, forward strand.
CAATAATTTTTCAAAACAATATATACATATATTCTCTTTCTAATTGATAAGAATACTACCACTTGAGTTTTTTAAATAGTACAATAATTAATTTTTGTGAAAAAATACTATACTAATATTTAAAGAGAATTAAAACAACGCTTGGATTGGAATAGGATGTTGTATACATAATAATAAAATAATAGATTTTCTGATTTGCATAAATACCCATTTTTATAGTTGGCTCAATGGTTTGATATCATTATTTTTGTAGAGTTCTTTTTCTCTTCGCGCGCGTATACTTGGCGCCTTTTTTGTACCTTTTTTTAAAAAGGTAATTTTGTTGTGATATCATTAATTTTGTAGAGTTCTTTTTTTCTTCGTTTTATTAACGGCATTAATAACATTTATTATCAGCAAAATGATATTTCGCACTAAATTATTAGTTATTTTATTACAGTATAATTTTGCAACTATGCAACACTTCTTTTACTCTCACCAATCCTGTAATGTGCGCAAAGCGACCTTGTATCCTTGTATATATACGGGAGCTGATATATACTTTATGTACTATCAAGTTTTTGTAAGAATAATATATAAATATCTTTAGCACCTCTAGGCCATTGTCTTTTTTTAATTTGTGCATCATCAGCTTCAGTCCAATTACTAGACATTCCTTCTCTACATATACTCGTGTAATGACCATCCTCAATACATAAACCACTATGAAATATAGCATTCATGAGCTTATACGTTTGTCTAGCTATTAAAACTTTAGTTGTAGGAATATTACATATATTAAATTTACGTATTGCTTTCACCATTTTATCATCTTGAGATGAAAATAATACTAAACGAATAATAACTATATCTTTCGTTACTGTTAATTCGGTCTTAAACAAAATATCATTTCCTGTACACTGTTCGCATGACCCATCAGATTCACACCAATGTGAAACTGTAACATTTAATAAACCATTAGAGTATAGCTTTTTTTCCCAAATTGTTAATAGGTATTGAAATAACTACATCCTTACAAGTAAATTCCTTTGTATAATCACAAGATTTACATCGACTAGTAGAAGTTACTTGATGCTCTACCAGTTGTCTTATACAATCATATTTAGTGAACAGAATTGTAAGAAACTCAAACACATCACGTTTTACATTTATTGAAAACGGTTCTTCTAAATATTGCCGTACTGCATATGTATTCAAACTGCACATTCCATTTTCATATCTATGCATTAACATTTTTAAAACATCTGATTTATTACAATTAAACAATTGTTTTTTAATGGGACTTAAATGGGACTTAAATTAGACATTGTAATGCTGCATTTGCATAACATGAAACATTGTCTGTAGTTTGAAAACCATGTAAAACCCAAGCAACATTTTACCGTAATTTTTAATTTTGATAATTCTCTTGAATTGAAGCACTTACTTTTGACAATGCCCATGGAACATCTTTCACTTTGGGATAGCGTTCTTTTGTAACAGTAATTACTTCTGCTTCTGGTTTGTACTTATTTCTTAGTCGATTATATTCCCTAATAGCTTTTTCATCAGCTAGTACTGACGAAGGATCATAGTTAATTAAATGCAACCCTTTTAAAGACGTTACTCGTGATAATGCAACATAAACTTGACCGCAATTAAATATAGAGTTGCCTACGTCCATAACAGCACTTTGTAAGCTCAATCCCTGACTTTTATGAATGGTGATTCCATAACTCAGACACAATGGAAATTGTTTTCTAGTAACAAACGCTCTATCCACCACTTCAAATTTAACGCTCACTCTTTCAATTAAATATTCTAATCCTGATGGTAAAAGAAGCTTTATTTTTTCTACATCATCGGTAGACGTATCTTGTACAACTGATATTACCTTAGCTATTGTACCATTCACAAGACCTAAAGTAGCATCAATATTACGCCTTATCATAACTTTTGTTCCAATCTTAATTGCAATTTCTTTTTAAAGTCCAGTTTTAGAATTATCATCATCATTATTCGATAATACTTTTGATACCTTCTTTCTCACATATGGTATACAGTCAATTGTGTCTTCGGCAATTAATATCTCTTTCGAAGCAATGCGGTTTAACATTGCAGCATTAAGAACATCACACATATGACGAGTAGGCAATAAACAAACAATGTCCAACGGAAAATCATTAATAAAATTACGTAATTCGGTTAATCTAGATTCAAAAGAATCACCTTTAAACGATATTTGTCTATTTTCAAGAATCTCGCAATCAGACTTTGTCAATAAACCAATACGAATTCTTGACAACAACTGTCGATAAGAGTCATCCCCTTGCTGACGCATATTGATCGTCAACTCATCATAATCAAATAATGTAGTCCATAAATTAACAGCAGTTAAAGAACCCACACATTTATTAATTTTGTCATTTGGTAATCGTACAAAAATAGGACCTTCATGTACAGGAGGTAATTAAAGCAGATCGCCAAATAAAAGAATGTGCTTTCGACCGAACCAACCGTCTTCACAATCATTGGTATTAAATATTTCAGACAATCGAAGATGTATATACATTAAAGCCAAATTAGATATCATTGACACTTCATCAATCACAAAAAGGACAACATCCTTGAGATCTGCTCGTAAAACTTTTAACACATGATCAGGCAATTGTTTATAGTTTGTAGTAAGACCATATTCAACAGGTAATTGAAGCAATCTATGAACTGTCAAACCGTCTATATTAAACGCTGCTATGCCAGTAGGTGCCGCTACAGCGGTATCTTTATTGAGATATTGTTTTATTCAACACTTAATTGTTTTAATTAAGAAACTCTTTCCAGTTCCACCTTCTCCGCTAACGTACAATCGTAATATCGCATTTTCGAGCCGCGGCGAATGCTGCCAGAAACAACCCTCTATCTCTCATAGTTTCAGAGATATTCGCAATTTTCTTTGACAAACAGTTTTTTCGCGATATCTCGCGAACGGAGCGTCCTAGAGGGTTCGTTCAGGGCCTATTCGACGGGGTTTTCGAGCCGCAATGAGTACCCTATATATTAAAAGACCGACTGCTGCTGCTGCCATCTAGGAATAGAAAAATGTACTGCACAAACGACGACGACGGTAATGACGTTTCTTAATCGAAAATTGTCTAATTTCAGACTTTGCATCGTAATATCTACACTCGTAATGCACATAGAAAAAAAATAAAAACACTTTTATTATATAATCAGACCCCAAGCTATCCATTGAGGTTACTCTGAAAATGATCTGTTCATAGGTTATTAAGATCTGATAATCTAAGCGTGTCTGAAAACGTCGCTTCGCGTAAAGATTTACGGGGCGGTCTCGCTTCGCGTATACTTGGCGCGAGACACTACCGTGTCTCTTATAAGATAGAGTGAGATACCCTATATTATAAAATGAGACCTATATATTATAATATAATTGAGTAATAAGAAAGTTAAAAAAGGAAAGCGAATTAATATAGCTCAACAGATGTTATTTTTACATTTTAATCATCGGATAAATGAAGTTTAATTTATCGTGTCAAATGTTTCTCGAATCACAAATACAAGATTTTCGGGTTAGTCAATTAAAATCGGACACCCTATATATTATAATCAAAAGTATACACCCAGTAGATTATAATTAATCATCGGAATAAATGAAGTTTAATTTATCGCGTCAAATTTTTCTAGAATCACAAATACAAGTTTTTCGGGTTGATCAATTAAAATCGGACACCCTATATATTATAATCGAAAGTCGACACCCAGTATATTATAATTAATCATCGGAATAAATAAAGTTTAATTTATTGTGTCAAATTTTTCTAGAATCACTAATACAAGTTTTTCGGATTGGATCACTTAAAATCGGACACCCTATATATTATAAGATAAGATAAAGTGAGATACCCTATATATTATAATTAAAATAAGACCTCTATAAAACCGGAAATTACTAATTGTAAGATATCTAGATATACCGCTAGCGCCTCTCGCGGCAAAAGTATCAACTAGAGAGACACCATCGACGACGACGTTTCTTAACGCAAAATTTCGAGATTTTCGACTTTGCGTCGCAATATCTCTGCTCGTAGGGCACGTAGGCCAAAACTAAAAACACTATTCTTATGTAAATCATACCCAAGCTATCGATTGAGCCTACTTAGAACTTGATCAATTCAGCCGTTGTTGAGATCTGATAATCTGAGTGTCTGCGAAAGCGTCGCTTCGCGTAAAAGTGTCACGGTGCGGTCTCGCGTTGCGCGTATACTTGGTGCGAGACACTACCGTGTCTCTTAATAATAAAATAATTTAGTGTATTATATAATATATATAGTAGTGTATTATACTGATCGACTTTTTGTTTCGTAAATAATATAATTTATTGCTTACGTCGCGTCTGTAATGTGGATGCCTCAGATGTTGAGGATGTAGCGCCCGTCAGGGATGCTGCAGGACAGGGTGGCTAAATCGCGGCTACAGACGGTGGCAGTAGCGGTGGTACCGCCGTGGAAGACGGCGGCGGCGGTGGTGGCAACAGCGAGAACGACGGCAGCAGCGGAGCCGGCGGTGGTGGCGTTGGTGGCAGCGGCGGCGGTGCTGGTGTTCCCACCGAGCAATCAGCTCTTAATATTATATCGTCGTTCGTATCCATCATTCTGCAAATAAAATAAAAAATAATATAATTTGTATTTTTATTATTAAAAATGCAATAAAATGTTATAAATACAGATTTTATAAATTGCTATACTTAAGAAGTTTACTTACACGTCTTGGTTCGCGTCACTCACGTTCGCCATGTTGTATGACTTTGTTCTTCTTCTTCTTCATCGATAATAAGCATAGTTTATACCAATCGTTTGATAGGCGTATCAAATAGTACATTTGAGCTAGTCAGCCAATGATTAAACGAATGTACTAGTTTTTACTATTTGATACGCGTATTAAACAATCAGTGTAAACTAGGCCATTAGCTCCCGGTCTCCAGTAGGGGTCGCTACCGTCAGGAACGTTCAATTGGTGCATGCAATTGATTTATAGTAATTTATCACATCGAAAATGCTAGTGATAGTGACAATGCTGATGATAAGGGTGTCGCCAGATTTGAATTTGATTGGGCTATAAGCACGCATAAGCATGTGTATAAGGAACTGGTGCAATCTAATTCCTTATACATCTGTTTATGCGCTTATGCAAATATCTGTCAATCTACCCTTACATAAGAAATGTCTGGCGACACCTTTATCATTAGTGTTAATGTTTCCGTGATAGCCGCAAGGCGAAGTGAACATTAATATGCTCTTGTGAGAACACGTTTTATTAAGAACACAAATATGTATTGTTCATGAACTACGTGTGCAGTTACAAGGTCGTTACAAAAACGAGAACGAAACGAAACGAATAATCGGACGTGCGGGGCGCGCAATCGGATCGGACAAGCACGCGAACAACTTAAACTTTTTAACAGTAATACCAACTCACTAATGCACTACACAATGGGCGGATTTACATATTAGAAACTGCTTCTGGCTACACTGGTGTGACCTTCTTCAGAGCAAGAAAGTAACCTGGATCTAAAATGGACGATACTGATGTGGAAATGTAAGTGATTTGCAACAATATTCTATTAAATTATATAAAATATCTAAATATGCTATTGGGTTGGCCAAAAAGTAATTGCGTTGTTTTCCAATAGATGGACATACATGTCTTGAAATGTAACTAACTTTATTCTAAACCGCAAATTCATTATGTAAGTTAACAACTCACAGTTCAAGCTTGTTTTAGAAAAAGAAAGTACACGATTTCGTTAAAAATTGTTTGTTTACCTTCGATTTCAAAATGGAAAATCAAAAAGAACATTTTCGTCATATTTTGTTTTATTACTTCCGAAAAGGGAAAAACGCTATGCAAGCTCATAAAAAGTTATGTGATGTATATGGCGAAGATGCTTTAAAACTGCGGCAGTGTCAAAATTGGTTTACTAAATTTCGATCTGGAGATTTTAATGTGAAAGATGCACCACGCTCAGGAAGGCCAATCAAAATTGATGATGACAAAATAAAGGCACTGATCGATTCCAATCGGCGTTTAACGACACGAGAGATTGCTGAGAATCTTAACATATCGAAATCGAGTGTTGAAAACCATTTAAAACGACTTGGATACATTAGTAAGCTCGATATTTGGGTACCACATGAGCTCAAAGAAATTCATCTCACTAAGCGTATTGACATCCGCGATTCTCTTTTGAAACGTGAGGAAAATGATCGATTTTTGAAACGTATGATAACAGGCGACGAAAAATGGATCGTCTACAACAACGTCAAACGAAAAAGATCGTGGAGCAAGCGTGATGAACCTGCTCAAAACACTTGAAAAGCAGATATTCACCAAAGAAAGATTATGATGTCAGTCTGGTGGGACTTTAAAGGTATTGTATATTTTGAGCTGCTTGCAAGGAATCAAACCATTAATTCAGACGTATACTGTCGTCAACTGGATAAATTAAATGATGCCATCAAACAGAAACATCGAGAATTGGTGAATCGCAAAGGTGTTGTGTTTCACTATGATAACGCTAGACCACGTACAAGTTTGGTCACTCGTGAAAAATTGTTGCAGCTTGGATGGGATGTGTTACCACATCCAACATATTCGCCAGACCTAGCACCATCAGATTACCATTTGTTTCGTTCTTTGCAAAACGCCTTGAATGGTAAAACCTTTACTGCTGATGAGGATATCAAATCGTTCTTGGAATTGTTTTTTGCTGAAAAAGATAAGAACTTTTTTGAGCGCGGAATCATGAAGTTGCCTGAAAAATGACAAAAGATAATCAAATAAAATGGACAATATATTGTTTAATAAAGTTTTTGTTTCCCATGAAAAATTCGCCTTTTATTTATATAAAAAAAAACGCAATTACATTTTGGCCAACCCAATACTAAAATATGAAAATGTATATATTTATTTATATTTCAGTGAGAAAATAGAAATCGAGGAATCGAAGAAAATGGCGGCGAAAAATAATACGATTACGCAGCAGAGATACGAGATCCACGACTTAAATTTCGCTTGGCTGCGGCTGAACATGCTTTAAAGTCCGGAAAATCAGTGGACAATAGTTCGTCGGAGGCATCGAAGATGGAAGAATCGAAAGCACCACCACCGCCATCACAGTTGGAAAACGAGAATGATGAAAACAATAAAGAAATACGTAAGTAAAAGTTTAATTAATCCGTTACAAACTAAATAAATGAAACAATGCAAATAACAATAACTTGTTATGTCTTCTTGCAGCACGCCGGTGGTGGAAAAGTAAGTACGGACGCGGCAAATATACCCCATGACATTTTATTAATATAAGATCTTGTACAAGACACGTCGTGTAATAGAGAAAACGTACAATAAATACACTTTCATATAAATACACTACTCACAAAAATTAGAGGAACACCAAACTTTTCTTTAAAAATAGGCAACTTCAAGCAGTTGTAACTTTGTTAAAAATGAACGAAATTTAAATTTAAAAAAAGGATTTTAAAACTTGAAACTTCTACTTTCGAACGGTTACCATAAGTGTAAATTTCTGTGACCTTTGGTAATTTTTACATACAAAAAACTGCGAATTGGACAAAATAAGAAATTTTCTTTTCACTTTGAAGGTCTGTCACGTATCAAAAAAAATTCTGCGAAAATTCTCGACTTTTTATTGTAAAAGATTGAAGTTTTCCCTACAAAACGCTTTTTTAAAATTTTTCTACGAGTTTTTGTTACTGAGTTATCGTCGATTAAATAAAAATTGGCATTGTTTACTTTGATTGCTCATAACTTCGATAAAAATCATCGCACAGCAATTTAAAAAACGAATTCTTAAAGCTGAAACTTTGCTCTATTGAACGGTATACTTGCCCAAATTTTTTCGAAAACATGTAACCATGCTGAAAATGGATGAATATAACGTAAAAATGAATGATTTTTCACTTTGTCATTTTGACCTTAAAAACAATCGTACAGAATGACAAAAAAATTTGTTCTTCACATTTTTTTATACTTTTCAATACCATGAATTTGACAAAAATTTGCCGAATAGCTATAAGATTGTTTTCATGGTGGCCACTGTGGTTTTATTGGACAAAACTAAGAACTTGCTAAATTTCAGTAAGATAAAATGGAAAATAATGTTAATTAATGTTAAAAAATTGATTTCTAGCGCACTATATTAATCTTTATTAAGTTAGCAATAACAAAGTACACACTTTTCTACCAAAAGTTGAAAAAATTTGTGAACCGCCGGCGTTAGTTTTATCCAAAGCGTACCACGTGGAGGTCGCACGGTCGGATTTACGCTTCGTTTTGTGTGCGTGCGTGTGTGTGCGTGCGTGTGTGTGCGTGCGTGTGTGTACGTGCGTGTGTGTACGTATGTATTATGTGGAGTGTATCAGTGATTAATGCAAGATGGAGTGATTAACGCTAAAAAGAATTTAATAACGTGTATTTCCGCCTCTATTCAAAATGACTGCTCGCAATCGATTTCGCATATTGATACAACGACGTATTGCTCTTTGAGGGATTCGCTGCCAAGTTTGGCAAAGAACTGTGACAAGCGAAGCCAAATCGACGATGTTGGGATAGTTTTCGCGTACTTGGCGCTCTAACATATCCCAAACATGCTCGATTGGATTCAAATCGGGACTCATTAGCGGATGCAATAATGTACCGATTTGATGGTTTCTCAGAAACTGTTGGGTGTAACGAGCAGTGTGCGGTAGTGCGTTGTCATGCACTAGGCGAAACCGTTGACCAATTCGATTTCTAATTGGTAGAACATATGGCTCTAGTATTTCATGAACATATCGTCTAGAAGTTAATCCTGGTGGAGGGATAATTACAAGAGGTGTTCGTGAAAATCGAGATATTCCTGCTAATACCATTACAGAACCACCATGAAAAGCTCGAACTGGTCTGTTGCAGTTTTCGGAATAGCGTTCTCCTTGACGTCGCCAAACTCGGGCTCGTCTGTCATTGCCAAAAAGGCAAAATCTAGACTCATCCGTAAACAGTACAGAATTCCATTGCCTAGGTCGCCTACTGACTAAAGAATGAGCATAATGTAATCGTAGGCGACGATGACGATGGGTAAAGTATGGAACTTGCACTAGTCGACGAGCGTGCAATCCCGCTTCTCTCAAACGATTTCTTATCGTTGAAGCCGAGATCGGATGCTGTCGACTATAATTAATATTTCCGGCAATTCTACGTGCGCATACAAAGCGATTCTATGTAACTAGCCGGATCATTCGATCTTCCCGAGCGCTTGTTTCACGAGAACGGCCCTGACTCGGCCGTCTGTGGTATGAGCCAGTCTCTCGAAACCGGGAATAAATCCGATTAATGACGGACGGACTTACTCCAAACTGGTTGGCAACGTACCGTTGACTGTGATTCTTCTGTAGGAGAGTCACAATACGAGCACAATCTGTCTCAGATAAATGACGCATAGGCATCGTAAAAGAACAATGAGCAGAAAACGGAAGTAGGAGAAAACAGAATAGATAAAAGGAAAGAAAAAATGTAAAAATAAGTAAAGGAATAAGTAAAAACCTTAACTAGTGATATATCAGACAGTATCAAAAATCGCCAATAGAATAACTCCGAACAGCTCAGTATACGTATGCGTATGTAAGCATAAGCACATGTGAGTACAAATGCGCGATCTTAAGTAATGTAGCTGAACTCTTTCACTTACGAGAAACGTCTTACGTCTTGTCGCCGCCTAGCGGCAAGACGTTCCACTAGTTGCGTGCAATCCGTGAGCGCTCACATACACGCGCGCGCACACACACACACACACACACAAAACGAAGCGTAAATCCGACCGTGCGACCTCCACGTGGTACGCTTTGGATAAAACTAACGCCGGCGGTTCACAAATTTTTTCAACTTTTGGTAGAAAAGTGTGTACTTTGTTATTGCTAACTTAATAAAGATTAATATAGTGCGCTAGAAATCAATTTTTTAACATTAATTAACATTATTTTCCATTTTATCTTACTGAAATTTAGCAAGTTCTTAGTTTTGTCCAATAAAACCACAGTGGCCACCATGAAAACAATCTTATAGCTATTCGGCAAATTTTTGTCAAATTCATGGTATTGAAAAGTATAAAAAAATGTGAAGAACAAATTTTTTTGTCATTCTGTACGATTGTTTTTAAGGTCAAAATGACAAAGTGAAAAATCATTCATTTTTACGTTATATTCATCCATTTTCAGCATGGTTACATGTTTTCGAAAAAATTTGGGCAAGTATACCGTTCAATAGAGCAAAGTTTCAGCTTTAAGAATTCGTTTTTTAAATTGCTGTGCGATGATTTTTATCGAAGTTATGAGCAATCAAAGTAAACAATGCCAATTTTTATTTAATCGACGATAACTCAGTAACAAAAACTCGTAGAAAAATTTTAAAAAAGCGTTTTGTAGGGAAAACTTCAATCTTTTACAATAAAAAGTCGAGAATTTTCGCAGAATTTTTTTTGATACGTGACAGACCTTCAAAGTGAAAAGAAAATTTCTTATTTTGTCCAATTCGCAGTTTTTTGTATATAAAAATTACCAAACGTCACAGAAATTTACACTTATGGCAACCGTTCGAAAGTAGAAGTTTCAAGCTTTAAAATCCTTTTTTTAAATTTAAATTTCGTTCATTTTTAACAAAGTTACAGCTGCTTGAAGTTTGCCTATTTTTAAAGAAAAGTTTGGTGTTCTTCTAATTTGTGTGAGTAGTGCATATATACGTATATAGTATTATATTTTCTGACTTCCTATACAAATTCCCCCTTTGTCGCAATACTCGCTGAAATACAAGCCTCGTTGACAAGACACTATTCCACTCGTGAAGCTTACCCTAAGCAATAAGTCCTGACCTATGTAAATAGAATAATAATAAACTATGAAAACGTAAACTTTATTTATATTACACTGCGAAAATTGATCCAGGAGTCCAGAATGATACGATACAGCAGCAAACATGAGACTGGAAAGTACGTCTGGCTGCGGCCGAAAACGAAAGTCGTTGAACCTGAGAGAAATAAATCGTGAAATTGTTAATAACAGAGTGGTACGTAATAAAGAAATAGGCAATTAATTAAAAACGTAAAAAGTTACCTTTTTTAAAATCCTGTTAGCCATCCGTTTCCAAAGTGTCAATGGTGTACGAAACATCAAGCTATTAATAAAAAGCGTCAATGGTGTACGAAACGTCAAAGTATTAAGTAAAAGCGTCGTGCAAAGCAAGAGATTCAAGTTGAGAAACCTGAGAGAAATAAATCGTGAAATAATCGTGAATTGTTAATAACAGTAGAGTGGTATGTAATAAAGGAAGAGACAGTTAATTAAAAACGTAAAAGTTACCTTTTTTAAAATCCTGTTATCCATCCGTTTCAAAAGTGTCAATGGTGTACGAAACGTCAAAGTAGTAAGTAAAAGCGTCGTGCAAAGCAAGAGATTCAAGTCGTGAAACCTGAGAGAAATAAATCGTGAAATAATCGTGAATTGTTAATAACAGTAGAGTGGTATGTAATAAAGGAAGAGACAGTTAATTAAAAACGTAAAAGTTACCTTTTTTAAAATCCTGTTATCCATCCTGTTATCCATCCGTTTCAAAAGTGTCAATGGCATACGAAACGTCAAACTATTAATAAAAATCGTCGTGCAAAGTAAGAGATTCAAGTCGTGAAACATGAGGGAACTAAATCGTGAAATAATCGTAAAATTGTTAATAACAAAGTGGTATGTGATACAGTAAGAGACAGGAAAAGAAGTAAAACTTACCTTTTTTTATCGTTAATCACTTTTCAAATTGTTCATGGTTTAAGAAACTTAGGTAAGGCAATTTTGATTAAAAGCGTTGTAGACAGCAGTAGATTCGTGAAATCTAACAGAAAGAAACAATTTTGTTGTTATGTCATAGTTATTATTTTATGTCCCTTAACCTCACCTGTTACTGTGATGATTTGTGTAACATTGCTATTGTTGAAGTATATTGCAGTACATACTTCACTCATGTCGGTCTTTTTTTCTCTTTTTCACACACACACACAGAGCGAAAGAGCCACACACCATCACCACACACATACCATGCATGCACGAACGCCACTTACTGAGTCACTCACTTGGGTGACATTTGTTGTAAGAAACATTAGTCGAGAGGTTAATTTATGAGATCTTGTATATCTTCTGCGTTTATCGGATTATTTCTTCGAGTAAGTACATAATTCTAAATCCACGTATAAATTTTACAATTTTAGATTATATATAAAAAAATGATTATTTAATAATTATTTTAATTTTATGATGTGAAACTATTTGTAGGCAAACCATTGTACAACTAATGTACAATATTCTCTTTTGAGATTTTGACATAAATCTTGTTCCGGTAAGTAAATTGTATACAAAAACGGTTATGTACTAATAATTGTAATTTTATAAATTAACATATAATTTATAGGTACCAATAAGAAGGAATATTGCTTAAGTTTTTTTAGAACTTCTTGTTCTGGTAAGTAGAAACGTTGTCTCTTTTTTTGCTATTATTACAGTGTCCCAAAGCTGGTGTGACAGCCGTTAATGGGAGATTCTTGAGAGTATTGTGAGACGAATTTTCTTATACCAAAATGTCCACGCTATAATAGTTTTTAAATGGTGTTTGAAGGTGACTAATCGAATCGTCTAAAGTTCACGCGCTCAAGCATAGTACATTAAACTTCTTTGCATTTTTTGCGAATTTTGAATCGTTGCAACGTGGATTGTGTGTACTCCGTGCCTAAGAGATTGAATAATGTCATTAAACTTGGTAAAGAAGTGGTGGCCAATAATCAACAAATGGGCGTTGTGTATGAGTTGAGTTGCGTTGAATGCGAATCGGTCTACATTGGTCAGACTAAGAGACACCTTGAAACACGAGTTAAGGAGCATAAATCGAACATTTGTAAAAAAAACAGTTGTTTGTCGGTAGTGGGCAAGCATAGACTTGAAAACGATCACAATTTTGACTGGAATAATTGTAAAGTTTTGCATCGAGAGAATCACAGAAGGAAGCGTGAGATTGAGGAAATGTTTTTTATTATGCGACAATGTAATGCGATAAATCTGCAGAAAGATACAGATGATTTACCGCCTGTTTATGACATGATTTTGGGAAGCATGTAGTTGTTTTGGTTGGCTGGCAGTCGCCGATAGACCTTTGTAATGGTTGGGCGTGTGTTTCTAAAGCTTTAACCTAGTTATTTTCTGCCAGTGAGTGGTATTATTTTATTGATTTATTGCGGTTCTTTGAATTGTATCATTTGTATCATTTTTGTATCATTTTTGTACATTTCTTACTTTCGGTTTATTGATGTATATGACTTAACTTTACTGTAATTGTGTAATATTTTTGTATGACTTAACTTTATTGTAATTGCGTACTATTTTTTGTTGCTTTTTCTTTATTGTAGAAAATAACTGTGTTTACTTGAGAAGGACCTAAAATGAAGGTTGAAACGTTGTAACTGATATTAATAAAGTAGCCAGTTCGGTCGAAGAAAAGGATTTTATCTCATTTGTTATTCTGGAGGAACAATTTTTACTGAATTCTTTGCATTTATCATTCATTATAACATTCAAATATTTCATAATAAAATCATTTTAAGAATTTAATCTGTCATTAAAAAGCAACGTGCATCGAACTGTCAAATTATCACGTGAAGTGTCAGTCGAGTGACGTTGCTTATAGAGTAAAAATATACAACTCAATAACACAGTGTACCGTGTCTGAGCACGCTCAATTTAGATAATTTCATTTACTTAAAACGCTTCCCATTTAAAAACTATTATAGCGTGGACATTTTGGTATAAGAAAATAAGAAAATTCGTCTCCAAATACTCTCAATAATCTCCCATTAATTTCTTTAATTGGTTTGATATCTTGTAATGTAGATTAATTTTTTTTAGGTTGTACCACTTTGTTTTAAAACAGGTAAGTATTTTTTTATATTTTATATATACAAAATTAGTAATAATTAAATATAAACAATATAAAATAGCTACAGATATAAATTGCGAAAATATAACTGTTGTGCGTATATAGTAGGGTGCTGTGCGCCTGTAAGGAACGGGTGCTGTGCGCCTATAAGGAACGGGTGCTGTGAGCCTATAAGAAACGGGTGTTGTGCGCCTGTAAAGAACGGGTGCTGTGCGCCTGTAGGGAACGGGTGCTGTGCGCCCGTAGGGAACGGGTGCTGTGTGCCCGTAAGAAACGGGTGCTTGTACTTACAAAAAACGTGCTGTGCGTTTATAAAAGTTGGTTACTGTGTGCCTATTTAATAAAATGTTTCCAAAGACACAATATATTATTTTAAAATCTGCGGATAAAGATTTAATTAGCCGAGGCGAATGGCTTACGGACGTGCATATGGATCTTTTCCATCAACTTTTAAAAAATTGTTCGGATTATAGACCTGTGGAAACATGGCGAATACAACTTATTGATACGATACAACCTGTATTACAAGGTACAAAACACATTCAAATATTGTACAGTTCGTCACATTGGGTATGTAGCTATTACGATAGAAAACATATATTTATATATGATTCCTTAAATAATAAAACATTAAATAAAGATCATGAGCAAGTCTTAAAAAGATTATTTCCAACATATGACTTTGAGAAACATCCTGTTAAATTTCCTACTGTGGACCGTCAACCGAACGGTAATGATTGTGGTGTTTTTGCTATAGCTTTTGCAACTTCGTTATTATTTAATATTAAACCTGAGAAAGTAAGATATGAACATACGTTAATGCGTTCGCATTTGATAAAAATTTTTGAAACGAATGTAATTGAGCATTTTCCTCAAGATGTACAACATGGCGTTGTTCGAAAAGTATTACCATTATCAGTTATAAAAGCAAAAGAAGCTGAAGCAATTCGTAAACGTGAGATACGTCAATATGAGACGGAAGAACAGAAGTCGAATCGATTAAGAAAACGTCGCGATATTTATAATGAAAAAAATGTAGAAAAGTAGAAATCAATCAGAAAGACTTAGAAAGTATTCGTGCTAAAAACCGTCACCGATATCAGAAGGATTTAGAAGAAACTAATCGTGCGAAAAAACGTCATCGATACGAACAGAATATAGAAAATAATCGTGCAAAAAAACGTCATCAATACGAACAGAATATAGAAAATAATAGTGCAAAAAAACGTCATCGATACGAACAGAATATAGAAAGTAATCGTGCAAAAAAACGAATATGTTACTTAATAAATGTTGAGCACGAACGAGATAAGCAAAAAAGAGTGAACTGTGATCGTAAGTGGCTTTATAATAAGCGATATTATCAGAAAAGAAGGTCTAATTCGATACTTGAAAAGAAAAATCATATTACCAAATATATTTCTAAGACATATGTCAAAATTCGATCGAGAAATTCTATAAAACTTCGGGATTCTCCAGAAGTATTCGTTAAAAATATTTTACACAAGCTCAATATTACAGATTGCAGCAAAGGCTATATTGAAAAACGATTAGAAGCTGAAAAAGTCATACGCTGGTGTATGACTGTAAGAGACAGCTATATTCGTAATATGCATAAAATGTTAACTCTGCTTAAAAACAAATCAGAAACATGTTTGACTGTTCTTGCAGAATGTTCTACAGTTGATGATAAATTACGTGCGCTGTGTGGCATATCTAGACATACAGCTTCGTCCGAAAATTATTTTGTTGATTCTGCTTATCACGATATAATTTCATCTGAAGTCAATATAACAGAACCTTTAATAATAAATATGAAAGGACAGACTGAAAATGTATTACCCTTGATGGAAGCACGAGCAAAAAAATCATGGTTGTGCAGTTCTCTGTGTAAAATTAATCCGCTTCTAATTTACCGATATCAAAAACTTCTAGAAGCTATACATACATGTACTTTAAAGAACGTATCAAAACTCATGCAAAATATTCATGTATGTACTGTGAAAACTTCAAATGATAAATTGGGCCATACGCATAGCTGTTATATTGATTTAAATCTTTGTAAAGCGATGTCTGTTCCACTGCAATTATTATCTCCTCATTTCCCCAAAGTAAGAAATATTAAACGTTTTATATATCAACTAAAGGGTTTTTATCAAAAAATGTTGTATTTGGAAGAAGCATTGTATTCTGCTGATTTGAATATATTAAATGAAATTGTAACTTCAGCACAAGAAAAAGTAGATATGTACAAGCATAAGCAAACTGAAATAATTTTGAATGATGATGATATTATTTCTAAATATCATAATGCATTTACGGTTTTGAAAAAACGTTCACTGGACACACCGCGGTATATTTGTACATTGTGTGAGAGATTTTGTTATAAAAGAAATGTTTCTAAAATTAGTACAAAACTTCAAACAACACGGAGAGATAATCCAATTTGGAAAGATTTGATGGCATATGTAGAGCAAGAAAAAATCAATCCGCAATATATATATCATTATTGTGATCGGAAATTTCGTAACGGTTTGATGCCTGCTTACTGCATTCTAAAGAATCTCTCTGTACATGATGTACCCGAGGTAATATTGTCTCTTAATGATTTTGAGAAGTTGCTTATACAAAGAGCTAAAGCTTTTCAAACTGTTGTTAAAATGGGAACAGATGCTAATAAGAAAATACCTGAAAAACAAAAGATACAAATAGTTAAAGGTAGAACATTTCATTTACCACTTCTTTTGCAATAGACTTTGAATAAATTATGTTCTAATACTGATCCAATAAACCTAAATCACGAATTTATTTTATTTCGAAATGTTCCAACTAAATCAAAAATTATTTGAGAAGATTTAGTGGATATTACAAAAGTATTCGAAGCTCTAACATGGTTGAAAAATAATAACCCTTTATATTCTAAAATTGTACTGCCCGAAAGTCACGATAAACTATTTTTAGGGAATTTGGATAATGTGGAATTTGAAATGCAAGAAACAGAAAATGCTGTAGAAACAGAAAATGATGTAGAAGTTACATTAGATGATCAATGTAAGGCAATGCTGACTCAAAAAGATAAAGATGATAGTTATTACGAGCGCTATACTATAATTCCCCTACATGAAAATAAAGAAAATCAAACTGCATGTACCTCATATCAAGTGGTAAAAATTGAGGATGTACCCTTGGATAATCGTGAAAAAATGTCGGATGTAATGAGTTTTCCATATTTATTCGTATTAGGTTGTAATGGCCAATGTGATGAAAATAGACCGGTGAAACTTCAGGACCATGAATTTATTAAATGTCTTGACATCTATGGATCCGCAATTTAGAGTAGACCCCTAATACCTGTTTTTCGAGTTAAATAGGGCGAATATTAGTCAGTTACGTCGTGGAATTTATCATAAATTGAATATAGTTGATCCAAAGAGTTGTTACACGGCTGCGGAATGTTTAGATGCTATATCGAAAGAAATTTTCAAATTTGGCAACTCAAGTATTTTCAAAAAACACTTATTGTATTGACATATTTATATGTATTAAAATATTTAGTCGTATAAAAATCAAAAAACACTTATTTGTACAGACATATTTATATGTATTAAAATATTTATTCGTATAAAAATATATCTGCTTAATAGTATTATCTCCTTTATTTTTTTAAATAAAATCTTTAAGACCGTCTTAAGTACAATTATAAGATATTTGAAACCAATCACAGAGCCGCCATTAGCATCTTAAGACATTATTACTTCAGATCGTCTGGAAATAAGAACGGACTAGGAGATAAATACGGACTAGGAAATAATAATATTAAAATATTTATTTGTATGTTGAATGTAATGTAAAACAATATATGCTCAAAACTATCATTACAGAATCATATTATTAACTGGATATAGCACTTTAATATCAAAGGTCAGTATTCATAGTCCGTTCTCATTTCCAGACGATCTGAAGTAATGTCATAAGATGGTAATACGGCTGTGTGATTGGTTTCAAATATCTTATAATTGTACTTAAGATGGTTTTAAATAAGAATCAACAATGAATATCGGCCAAAGAGTAATAATAAAAGGTAATAGATTTTCTGGTTTGCATAAATACCCATTGTAGTTGGCGCAATTTGTTGATATCATTAGTTTTGTAGAGTTCTTTTTTGAAAGAATTTCGGGTTTGAAAGAACTTCGGGCGCGTATACTTAGCGCTTTTTTGTACCTTTTTTTAAAAAGGTAATTTTGTTGTGATAGTGTATAACAACTGTTATATTACGTGTTACTTCTGAGATATATAATAGTTATATTTCTGTGTTTGCTGGGTACATAAAGATACTGTGACATTACGAAGTGTTACGATGAAGAATGCATATGTACCATTATTTTACGTACCTCCACTAACAAGGAAGGTATCCCAGGTGTCCCTCTCCGATTTAATGAAACTTGGTGGGTTTGTAGAGGGGTCAAAATATTCGATCCGTGTTTTTTTTATTGGCAACGAAACATGTTTAAGGGGTGAAATCAACTCTCGAAAATCGATGAAATTTTCGTTTTTCGGCTATAACTTCTGAACGAAGCATGATAGCGCAATTTTGTAAATATAGAAAATGTACAGAATTTCGAAAGCTATCTACCGACATAAAACTTAATTGTTTTGCATTAAAAAATATGAGTTCTAGAACTCAACTTTTTTATTTTTCCACTAATAAACATGAAATTTTTTCTAGTGGAGAGGTTTTATTTATAAGAAAACGTGTAATAATGCATTTGTGTTCCTACATGTTAGAAAAAATCGAAAATATATTTTAACTATGCATGAGTAGCGAACTTGCAAGCTGCAGTGGCGCCGCACACCGACCATGTTGCGCGTATTATCATTAGCGAATACGAATTCGCTGTGTGCATTAGTTGCGTGATGGTCAAGTTATTAAACGGTGAAATATTCGAAAAGGCGAAAAAAATTAAACCAAGATATAGAGCAATTGAAATTCAATACGCAATAACGTATTAGAAAAAAGAGTTTGCGAAGTCTATAGAGTTTTAAGTTTTTACGGACTAAACGAAAAACTTATTAACAAGAAATCTTTTCTTCACCAGGGAGTTCTAAATTTCAGATGCATATTTTAATCGCGACATTGGCAATATCTGATGGTCGGATATAAAAAAAAGGTAAAAGTTAAGAATAGGGGACCCAGCCCCGATGACCTTGACCGTGACATATATTATAGAAGTCACCCTCCTGAGTGACCTTCAAAAGGTTTTAGCCGTCGCTCCTTGTTTATTAAAAAATTATTAACAAAAAAAGTTTAATGATTTCCCACGAATTTTTAGCTGTTCACGTGAAGCAAGAACATGATATTGACATATATTACAAAGGTCACCTTCCCGAATAATCCGCACTAGGTTTTAGTCGTCGATCGTTGTTTATAAAAAAGTTATTAACAAAAGAAATTTCGAAAATATAGTAGTTATTTTGAATATTGAAAGATATAAACGACGAATATGTACATGAACGAAGAAAGGAAAGTCATTTAAAGCAGTGAATTGTTAATATATAGTGTGGGAACGTTGTTGGTTCACTCGGAGAAGAGAATGAGGCAGTGAATATAATAATTTATTCTTTATTATTATATTCGAGATAAATAATTGATACAGTTGTCGTAACGTCTTCGCGTCTTGATGAAAAGTGTTGTAACGGCGAGCTGCGCCGTATCTTCAACGAGAGCTGAGCTGGAGTTGTCAGGAGCGTTGGCTGCTGCTGACTGCTGTCGCTTGTCGTCGTGATGTCTCCTTTTATAGGAGGCAGCGCCGGTGACGGCGCTGATGTTGTGGAAGTTTAGTGGCCGCTTACGCGGCTGGAGGCGATGGTGTGCCCCCTGGTGGACGGATGTTAATCCAGGCGTCTTTCTCTATACGATAGGTGGGGCTTCATCAGGGTGACGAGAATAGGGCCCCACTTATCTCGCGGCGGCGAAGGAGACTCGTCGCTGGATACGTTGACCCACGAGATGTTGGTCTGGGTCGCGACGTTCTCCTTATCGGCGGATGTTAGCCGACTTCTCGGTGATGGTGTTGCCGAGCTTCTCCTTAACCGAGGGCTGGTGAGGCGGCGAACTCGGATGTCCCACGGGTCCAGGGTGTTCCTGGGTGGACGTGTTCGCCGTGGTGGAGACAGCTGTATCTCCCGTAGTGCCCACGGTAAAATGTCCTCGCAGACCCTTGGCGGTGGTTCGTCCTCGAAGGTTGCGGAGGAACACCCGGATGTCCCAGCTACCGGAGATACCGGTGTTGGGGCCGGTACTGGTGCTGGCGATGCCCTCTCTGCTGGCGCCGGAATCTGCTGTCGTCGTAGAGGTAATTGGAGAGACGGGATCTGGACCGTTGAAATGGCCCGGATGATCGGCTTTCTACGACGAGGTGCTACTGCGAGTACTGGTCCGGTGGTGTGGTCGATAATGCTCCAATGCTCCGTCCTGGCTGCAAGTTGTCGGCAGGAGTGGGTACTATCACTGCTGGTTGAATTGGCCTGCGGTGGACTATCGGCCTTCGTGGTCTCGTAGGTTTACGCTCCGTTACCTGCTTGTGGCAGCGTTTCGACTCGTGCTCGTGGTGAAGAACGAGTCGAAGAAGATACTCGAGGTCGTGCCGCGCGGTCTTATATACCGCGCCGGCCGACTCTTGGGCGCGAGTAAGGACCGCTGGCGTGCGACGCCTAGCGGCGCTCGCGGAACTACGCCGCGTGAGCGGCCTCGCGCTGCTTGTTGGCTAGCGTGTGTGTAGCGGCGGCTGCCGCTCTGCAGGCGCCCAGCCGCTACATATAGAATAGTTTCTTTTAATATAAGTACAAAGTATTCTTCACTTTAACCAAAAGCACAAACAGTTAAATATGAAGTATTTTCTGCTTTAACTTAACCTAGCCTAATCTAACCTAACCTGGTTAGGTTATATTTTCCGAAACTGGAGCCCCGGACACATACGCTCGTTTTCAGTCCGCTTCGCGGGAGGCCAGTGTACCAGATTTCACCGTGCAGATTTTGATCACCTGGTACACGCCACGGATCCCGGCGGGGGGAGGGGCAAAGCCCTAATATAAATAAATAAAACCTCTCCACTAGAAAAAATTTCGTGTTTATTAGCGAAAAAATAAAAAAGTTGAGTTCTAGAACTCGTATTTTTTTATGCAAAAAAAATTAAGTTTCATGTCGGTAGATAGCTTTCGAAATTCTGTACATTTTCTATATTTACAAAATTGCGCTATCATGCTTCGTTCAGAAGTTATAGCCGAAAAACGAAAATTTCATCGATTTTTGAGGATTGATTTCACCCTTTAAACATGTTTCGTTGCCAATAAAAAAAACACGAATCGAATATTTTGACCCCCTCTACAAACCCACCAAGTTTCATTAAAATCGGTGAGGGACACCTGGGATACCTTCCTTGTAAATGTACCATTTGCAACATTGTCTTATATGTAGGTCGAACAAGCAACAATTATTAACGGGGGCACCAGCAAAAGGAAAACGTATCGGCAGATTGATTAATCAAGTGACTCATGCGTGCTTTATCAAGAGACACGGTAGGTTTCACGCCAAGTATACGCGCGGTGAGACCGCACCGTGACTCTTTTACGCAAAGCGACGCTTTCGCAGACACTCAGATTATTAGATCTCAATAACGGCTGATCCCATCAACTTCTAAGTAGGCTCAATGGATAGCTTGGGTTCGAATTGCATAAGAAAAGTGTTTTTATTTTTCTCCTACGTGTCCTATGAGCGGAGATATTGCGATGCAAAGTTCGAAATGTCACGATTTTACGATTAAGATACTCCGTTTTTTCCTTGTCTGTTAAGTGAAGGCAAGAGGGGCTCGCGGAGAGACGAATGAAAAAATGTGAAGTTCGCTAATTTCGACGCTAGATGGCTCGAAATGACACGTAAATGTAGAGTCGATAATGCTAAATGCAGTATCGATCAATATCGTCGCATTTCGAATTTTGCATAACTGTTTAAATATTTTTTTAATTTTAATCATCTCTTAATACATTTTATATGGCACGGTAGTTAAGAGTTGATTAAAATCAAAGAAACGTTTATAAAGTTGTGGAAAATTCGAAATATGACGATTTTGAGACACACACACACGCCACACACGCACGCACGCACGCACGCACGTCTAGCCACACTGCTACAAAGTCGGGTAGCTGTGCGCCCACAAAGACGGATCGCTGTGCGCCTATAAAGACACTACAAAATGTGTGAAATCACAACAAAATTACCTTTTTAAAAAAAGGTACAAAAAAGCGCCAAGCATACGCGCCCGAAGAACGCGTTCAACGATGACCTCTATAAAACTATATGATATCAACAAATTGCGCCAATTATAAAAATGAGTATTTATGCAAACCAAAAAATCTATTACATTTATTCTATTTATTACATCTATTATATTTTTATACAACTAAATATTTTAATACATATAAATCCCTCTAAAAAACCTTACAAAGGTAAAAAATACGCCAAGTACATAAAAAAGCAAAACTAAATATGATGAAATCTATAGTTAACTAGCCAAGTACTTAGAAGCAATTCAGTTTGAGGATTTGTAATTTGAAATAATACTTAGCGTGCCCGGGTTTTGCATTGGACATGCATTCTTCTAAATTTGTACTGCCTTGAGTATTTTCACTAATGACTCGTAAATCTTTGTATTTGGTAATATTAAAACAAATACGTATTTGTACGTTTACAGTAAATATATAAAGTATAGTAGTTATTTAAAAAAAAGTTATTAAATATTAAATTAAAATTTCATCTATCACATGACGATCCTTTCAATGTAACTGAAACATTTTTAAATTACACATTACATTACATTACATTATTATTTTAATGTTGATAATAATAGAAAAACTTTAGTGTAATTTAAAAATATTTCAGTTACATTGAAAGGATCGACATGTGATAGACGAAATTTTAATTTAATATTTAATAACTTTTTTTTAAGTTAGAATGTTTTATTAGTATTTAATGTAATAAGAAGAGAGTAAGTTATTTAGTATTGAAAATAAAAGATTGTTTATTAGTTATAATATTAGTAATGTAAGTGAAGATTATGTAAATAGTTAAAAGAAAACTTAACTTATTGTACCTTTTGTATCAAATAAACGGTAATAATAATGACTATACTATCGATAATATTATCGATCACTTTGAAGTTGACACATGTCACAAATTTTGACTAGAACTTGAATTTTTCGGAATGGTTTTAGTTCTTACATTCATTATTCGTCACAAGAATGTACCAATGCAATGTGAAGAGAAACGAGAGAACATATAATGACAATATTATTGTAAATTTAGGCGATAATATAATAAAATATAATAAAAAGGGCGAAATTCACAAGACCACTTGTTCACTTGTCATTTCGCCGTGCCTGAGCGCGCAAAATCTCAAGTCTGTCATTCGAGAAATATAATCGCTTCCCATTTAAAAACTATTGTAGCCTCGACATTTTGGTATTAGGATTTTCGTCTTGAAATGTTCTAAGGAATCTGCCATTAAGAGGAAAGTCCGCAGTTTTAGGACACTCTGTATAAGTGTAAGCAATGAGCGACGAATGCATATATTTCACTCTTTTTAGTTTTAAAAATTTTTCTTTATGTATCTTTTATGTATTTCTATACCATTCCTGACATTTATGTGATGAAGTATTGCTTTATACACTCACTCCCAAATAAAGCGGTACACTAAAATTTAGGGAAAAACTTACCAACCTTCAAATGATCATAACTTGGTAAATAATGAAGATAAAAATATGTTCAAAAATGCAAAATGAAGCTTCAAGTATCCACTTTAAGAATATTTGAATGGCAATTATGGTCGGCCATTTGATTCAAAATGGCGGATGACAAAATGAGAGGATGCAAAAGTGATAACCGAAAGTCCGAGTTTGTGACGGTGCATGGCGTGAATTAAATATCGCAGCCTAATGGGACCAAATGCAAATGAAAATATAGAGTGTTATCTTTAAAATGCTTTTTACCGAGCTCGATGCGATCATTTTTCGCTGAGTTGTGCAACTTTAAAAAGGAAAACACTCTGTTAAGTAAATTTGGAGTATCTCAACAAAAAATGATCGCATCGAGCTTTGTAAAAAAGCGTTTTAAAGATAAAACTCTATACTTTTATATGCATTTAGTCCCATTGGGCTGCAATACCTACTTTACACCATGTGCCATCGCAAACTCGAATCTTCATTTATCAATTTCGCATGCTCTCCCTTTCCGCCATTTTAAAAAACTCGTCGTGCACAATTTCGATTTAAATTGCGAAAAGTAGGGTTTCAAAGCTTTAAAACCGTTTTTGAAATTTTGTGCTAAGATAGTTAGGTACCGAGATATTCAATTTCGAATTTGCAATATCGTCGATTCAGCAAGGCCTGAGGAATTAGAAAACCCTGCGGTTCGTTTAGTTCTTTTATAATTCCAACTGCTGCGTTCATTATTCTTTATACTCCAAATCCTTCTTATGTGGTGTGTGCGTGTGTGGGTGTAGGTGTATGTAGGTGTGTGTGTGTGAGTGGGTGTGTATCACAAGGATGAGGACCCCGTGGTTCGTCAGTTCCACAGTAATTTAAGACTCCAAACCCTCCGTGCGCGCACACACACACACACACACTACAAGGAGGGTTTGGAGTCTTAAATTACTGTGGAACTGACGAACCACGGGGTCCTCATCCTTGTGATACACACACACACACACACACCACACCTACATACACCTACACTTCCTCTCCGATCGTTACGACAGCATGAGAGCGATAGCCGCTGCAGCTTGCTTCACTTCGCGCGCCCGTCCCTTGCTTACACTTGTAGCTGCGCGCTGATTGACTGATCACAATAATTAATTGCGACGAAACTATTCATCGCATCGAAAAGTAGTATTACAAATTTTTTCTTATATTTTCATTCTCTATCCAATAGTGCTGAGCAAATGCGACACTTTTTTAATACCCTGTATAATGTAAATTATTTTTATATATTTTATACTTTTTTCTGTTTTGCTAACAAAATTTCTCTATGTGATTTACAATATTGTTTATTATAACTTTAACAATATAACTTTACTTTCACATAAATCATTTTTACGAGTTTTATAATTTTATGCAATGAATGTGGTAGCGCTCGACGTTATGCAATGACATTCGTGGTATTGGTGCAGTCAATCCCTTTCTCACTAACTAATATGACGTTGCACCACGTCGACGACAACGACGACGTTGCACCACGTCAACGACGACGACGATGACGTTGCACCAAGTCGATGACGGCGACAACAACGACGACGACGTTGCACCACATCAACGTCATCGTCGTCGTCGTCATCGACGTGGTGCAATGTCATCGTCGTCGTTGTAGTCGTCATCGACGTGGTGCAATGTCATCGTCGTCGTTGTAGTCGTCATCGACGTGGTGCAACGTCATCGTCGTCGTCGTCGTCGTCGTAGACGTGGTGCAACGTCATCGTCATTGTTGTCATCGTCGTCGATGTGGTGCAACGTCGTCGTTGTTATTGTCGTCGTCGTCGACGTGGTGCAACGTCATCATCGTCGTCGTCGATGATATTGCTTGCAATTACTTGCAATTTATGTCTTTATCGTGAAATAAAACATTTTCTATGTATCACATTTTTTATAGTATTTGCGATTTATATCTTTATCGTAAAATAAAATATTTCCCATGTATTATTAAAATCATTTTTAATTCATAATAAATTAACTCATGCATGTGTGAACAGCAGCTTGAGGGACAAAATCGCTTCGCATGTGTATGTGCGAAAATACGTACGTGAGTCTGAACCAGAATACGGAAAACGGAACGTCACGATTCTAATTATAATATCTCAGGATTGACTGCATCAATCTTATTCGAACTGGTCGCGATCAAAAGCTCGCATTCACATTTTATTATACAAGTGCAGTTAGATTTTTGATTACGGCTTTAATTACTGAGATATTTTAATCATAAGTTGATATGACCTATCAAATGGCATGAATTCCAGATAAGCTACTTGGTAGCGCGCGACGTTTATGCAATGAAATTGGTAACACTCGATATTATACAGTGACTCTCATTGTTCGGAACCTTATTTTTGATTATGTACTTGGCGTCGCGACACTACCGCGTCGCTTGATAACCTAATAAAAATATCGCGAATCCGCCTGCACTGTCTTTTTCAGAATCGTTTCTAGTTGTTTCGTTTGTAGTTGAAGTGTCAAAAGTTATTAACATTTGTTTAAATAAGAAATAGCTAACTTTGCCATTTGTTAAGGTTATCGCGAATCTGCTTGCGCTGTCTTTTTCAGAAACGTTTCTAGTTGTTTCGTTTGTAGTTGAACTGTCAAAAGTTATTAACATTTGTTTAAATAAAAAATAGCTACCTTTGCTATTTGTTAAGATATCGCGAATCCGCTTGCGCTGTCTTTTTCAGAAACGTTTCTAGTTGTTTCGTTTGTAGTTGAACTGTCAAAAGTTATTAACATTTGTTTAAATAAAAAATAGCTAACTTTGCAATTTGTTAAGATATCGCGAATCCGCTTGCGCTGTCTTTTTCAGAATCGTTTCTAGTTGTTTCGTTTGTAGTTGAACTGTCAAAAGTTATTAACATTTGTTTAAATAAAAAATAGCTACCTTTGCCATTTGTTAAGATATCGCGAATCCGCTTGCGCTGTCTTTTTCAGAAACGTTTCTAGTTGTTTCGTTTGTAGTTGAACTGTCAAAAGTTATTAACATTTGTTTAAATGAAAAATAGCTAACTTTGCAATTTGTTAAGATATCGCGAATCCGCTTGCGCTGTCTTTTTCAGAATCGTTTCTAGTTGTTTCGTTTGTAGTTGAACTGTCAAAAGTTATTAACATTTATTTAAATAAAAAATAGCTACCTTTGCCATTTGTTAAGATATCGCGAATTCGCTTGCGCTATCTATTTCAGAATCGTGTGTAGTTGTTTCGTTTCGTTTGTAGTTGAAACGTTCGAAAGTTATAAACAATTTGCAAAAAGCTTTGCCATTTGTTGTAGAGAGAAAGAGAGATTTCTTATAATACTTGGTCTAGCAGCGCCAAGAATTTTTTACTAACTAAATATTATTTAATTTCAATAAAATGTTTACGTTTTGTAGTGTAACCTATGTTATTTTTTTCTATTACGTTTTCTATAACTTCTATTGTTAGAATTCAAAAAACTTAAAATCTAAGTGATAAATGAAAGCTACTACCACTTGCGTTGGAAGAGGTAGATCCTTGAATGACAATAAAAAGATATGTATCACTTAGTTTTTATTTGTTAAAAGTAGTTGTACAACAATAATTTTTCAAGACAATATATACATATATGCTGTTTGTAATTCATAAGATACTATCTCTTGCGTTTTTTAAATAGTTGTACAATAATTACTTTTCGGGATAATACATTTTCTCTGCAATTTGCGCAATGTGAAAATTTCATACATTTCGGTGAAAAAATACTCTAATAATATTTAAAGAGAATTTTCTCAAAAGGTCTGAAGACAATATTTTAAAATATTAAAGATACTACTATTGAAATTTATTGGAAGCACAAAGATATTTTAAAATAGACTATCACTTTTTTGTCGAGGTAAAGATAAAATATACTATCACTTGGGTTTTTTCGAGGTATAAACCACGCGTATACTTGGCGGGTTTTTTACCGTTTTTAAAAAGGTAATATTGTACTGATATCATTCATTTTGTAGCGTTAACTTATTTTTTTACCTTTTTTAATAAGGTAATGTTATACTGATAGAGATAACCAACTAACCTTCATGTTGGTACGCGAAGGTGAGACCTGAACTTTAAATGATGAACTGTTAAATGCAAGATTCGAATAGAGACGTTTTCCCAGTAATCCGAATATTTTCATTAACTACATTAGGAATATTACTTTCTTTTAAGGTCGTTCTACATTAGACGCAAGCAAGCAATCGCATGAACGTAAGCTGTACTACTTGGGATCGTAAACTCCTCGCAAGCAGCAATCGCAAATTTTAGTCAAAGCCAGCAAGCAATCGCATGAACGCAAGTAGTACTACTTCCGGTAGTAACCTCTTCGCAAGCAGCAGTCGCAAATTTTGGTCAAATCTGAAATTTGCGTCTCTGCCATTTGCAATAGCCAATGAGCGTCGAGCTTTGTTATTATGGCAACTATATGGTAAAAGTTCATACTATTTATATTTTCGTACTTATTTCGTGAATCTGACAGTTATCGGTTAGAAAATTTTAATAATGAGTGATTCAGAATGGAATGAAAATCCATTTCCGGATCTTCTTTCTCCGGAATCTCCGGATGTCAGCGTTCATGATGATGAAGTGGATGAAACAGATTTAGAATTAATAAAGCTTGTAAAAATTAAGCCAGCACTCTGGAATAAGAGTTCTAAGTCATACAGTAATGCTGTAGATAAAGAGATGATTTGGGAATCTATACACAGTAAAAAATAAAATGTTAATTTTAACATTTTTTGCATGTCCCAGAAAGTCCACTCTAAATTTTAAGTTAAAGTAACTCATTCGTCATATGTTACTTTTTGACAAACTAGAAATGTTAAGTAATTAACACAATACTTTACATTTATTTTTGTTATTGTAA
Organism: Ooceraea biroi; assembly: GCF_003672135.1. Classification (NCBI taxonomy): domain Eukaryota; kingdom Metazoa; phylum Arthropoda; class Insecta; order Hymenoptera; family Formicidae; genus Ooceraea; species Ooceraea biroi. Next base: position 7,294,886 of record NC_039511.1, read on the forward strand.
CTTTAAGTGTGATGTAAAAATAACATACAAAGTAATTGAAAACTACATGGAAGAGAAGTTACAATAACTCATCAGAAAAGTTGATAGAACATTTTTGTTCGTACAATATGAACATTTACTTTTTATGTTATATTAACACATGATAGTAATTATTTCAACTTAAATTATTTTTGATAGAAACATTTAATTTTAGTAAATTTGATTATTTTATATGTCAAAGTTCATGATTATTTGAAGATTTACTTTAACTTCTTTTAGAATGTTAAACTAACTTTGTGACATGTTGATTGTTTAAAATTATTGTATTAAAAGCATTTCAAATAATATTCCATTTCTAAGAGACATACACAAAATGTTAAGTTATGAAGTTAACATTAATGTAACATATAAAATTGTTATAAAAATAATAACATATTAGTTGTATGTTAATTTTACATTGAAGTAGTAATCAAAATATGGCAACACAAGAAAATTTTAACATATGGACGCACAATTTTTAACGGTGTAGGATCACTTTTGCCAATTACAATGACAGGTGAAACTTCATGACTTTAACATATAAATTTTATAATTAGGTTTTGTTACTGAGATAAACTGTATTAATTAGGGCAGCGAAACGGTTCCGCACATTGCGGACTACATTTGGTCTCCATTTGAAAAAAGTGAAACAGTCTCAATCTAGATCTGGTGCTAGATCCCAGTTATCCAGAATTGGCCCAGTTATCAGCCGATTTGGCCGCTCTATGACGGGATGCTTTTTTTGGTGGATGTTATAAAACCACGGCAGTAAATACACTATATACTAATATATATTAATTTATAAATTATTTGTGATAGTGTCTTTAACTTAGCATGAATCATTTTCTTATATTCAGGATACAGTCAAACACATTTGTTAAGCCAGCGAGTGTATTGGAGCCACTAACAATAAGTAAGAAAAGCAACTGTAATGCAGAAGTTATTGCATCTAACAGTAATCGGTCACAACTCAGCTGAAGTTCAAGTTCTATACACAATAGTTCAATGTTACAAGTACAATCCAATCCTACTTATAACGCTCAGCTGCACAGAAGTAACATACTCAATGATATGAATCAGATTGGTGATTCTGAAGAATGTGATTCGCAAAAATGGGATAAAGTTCTATACGATAACATTGCGGGTATTGAATAATTGATATATGCTAATATATACTTAAATTATCAGAATATTATTTTTCAGAGAGCGAAAATGAGTCAAGTGCTGACAGTTCCATTTCCACTAAGGAACGTTCCACAAAGAGGCCAATTTTTCAGACACCACCTCCAGATAATTTTCGAAAAAAGAAAATGAAAAATGATAGCGACATGGATAATTTGAATAAACTGGCAGGGACATTAGTCATTATTAGTCAGCAGATGGTTGCTCAACCATCTGTTCAAACTGTTCAGAATAAAGAAAGAGCAACCAATATAGATCCGGAGATAGAGAGTTTTGTACAGATTATTAGAATATTACTCCAGCGAATCTCTATGCAACAAAGAATATTGTGCCTTATTGAAATATTGAATATTCTACAGAACTTTGACAAGAGTTAAGTGATTTCTATATAGTATAGCTTTGCGGCGCCAGATAAATATTTAATGAATGAGACAATAAATATGCGACCATCACTGGCAAATTTATTGATGTCAAAAAAATGCACAACGTTTCGACTCCATTCGAGTCCTTTTATCAAGTGCACTAAGTTAATTTTCTAGGACACACAAAAGAAAAAACCACAAAAATTAATAAAGAAAATACAGACCATTAATATATAAACAACATAATATGAAAATAAAGTTATATAAACTATCGAGAAATATCAAGAGACACGGTAGTGTCTCGCGCCAAGTATAAGCGTAGCGCGAGACCGCACTGTGACTCTTTTAAGCGAGCACGCGAGTTGCGAGTACCCGAGATTATCAGATCTCAATAACGGCTGATCCGATTAACTTCTAAGTAGGCTTAATGGATAGCTTGGGTTCGATTTGCATAAGAAAAGTGTTTTCATTATTCTTCTACGTGTCCTACAAGCGGAGATATTGCGATTCAAAGTTAGAATGTGACGATTTTACGATTAAGAAACTCCGTTTTCTCCATCATCATCGTCAAGTGTGGGCAAGGGGTGACGCGGAAGGGGAGAAGAAATGTGCTACAGAACGTCTTTCATTGGATAGAGACTTTGGCCAATCAAGAGGCACGATAATGTCTCGCGCCATGTGTGAATGTGAAAGTCGCAGCAGCTCCAACTTGAGTTACGTCAACTATTGTGATAAACAAATTGTTAGTACTTGAGCGCACGATGTGTGTCAGTCTTGTGGAAATAATCACACTCACTTGAACAATATATATGCGTTTATATTTATTCTTACTACAAGCTCTTTGAGGGCACACACAATTTTCAAAACGTTAAAACAAAAGGAAAAGCTCGAATTATAAAACAAACATAGATACACCGGCATACATGCCGCTATTAACAAAACCCACGTGGTGCCCTCTATACAAACCAAAAAATAATCTAAGCTAGTTATAACTAGTGACTTCCAACACAAATATCGACAGCGAGTCTCAATATTTAATGAATACACTTCAAGCCTCCTTTCTGGCGTTAGTGTCGCGAGTGTTGTTGCTATTTTTTGGTTATGTTGATTACCTATCAATAGTGACTATTATTTTCGTTGGTTAGTTTCTCATTACTGAAAAAGAATATCAGAAAGAGGAGAAAAAGGAGAAAAGAGAAGAAAATAATGAAGAAGTTGTGGTTTAGTAAGTATTATCAGAATAGCGAGCACTACTAATACAATAATAATTACATATTAGAATTTTTACAATATAATCTTTACCTGCTGACACGCACTGTGTAAAATAATTTTATATCTACATTCTTCATCGTAACATTTTGCACGCTATTTTATTGAATTTCTGTTCTTTTTTCGATAGAATGGTGGCGGAAGATTGCATGATGTTAAAGTTGGATGGATGTAGAGAGGAATGTAATTATATAAAGCACGCATGAGTCCCTTGATTAATCAATCTGTGGATACGTTGTACTGGTGCTGGTGAGCACGTTACTAATTGTTGGTTGTTTCGACCTACATATAAGACATGTTACAAATGGTACACTTACTGGAGGTACGTAAAATAATTGTACATATGCATTCTTCATCGTAACACTTCATAATGTCATAGTATCTTTATGTATTTCTTTTCTTTTATGTAAGGTGAGGATGATGGTGGAAGATTGTGTGACGTAACAGTTGGATGAATGCAGAGAGGAATATAATTATATAAAGCACTCATGAGTCACTTCATTAATCAATCTGCGGATACGTTTTACTGGAGCTGATGTGCACGTTGCTAATTGTTGATTGTGTTGGTCTACATATACATATAAGACATGTTGCAAATGGTACACTTACTGCAGGTACGTAAAATAATTGTACATATGCATTCTTAATCGTAACACTTCGTAATGTTATAGTATCTTCATGTATTTCTTTTCTTTTATGTATGGTGAGGATAATGGTGGAAGATTGTGTGACGTAACAGTTGGATGGATGCAGAGAGGAATGTAATTATATCACAACAAAATTACCTTTTTTAAAAAAGGTACAAAAAAGCGCCAAGTATACGCGCCTGAAGTTTTTTCAAAAAAGGACTCTACAAAACTAATGATATGAACAAATTGCGCCAACTACAATGGGTATTTATGCAAACCAGAAACTCTATTACTTTATTATTACTCTTTAGCCGATATTCATTGTTGATTCTGATTTAAGACCATCTTAAGTACAATTATAAGATATTTGAAACCAATCACACAGTCGTATTAGCATCTTAAGACATTACTTCAGATCGTCAGGAAATAAGAATGGACTATGAATACTAGCCTTTGATATTAAAAAATAAAGGACATGATAATATTAAGCAGATATTTTTATACGAATAAATATTTTAATACATAGAAATATATTTATTAATACAAATAAGTGTTTTTTCAAAATACTTGACGCTGCTAAACCGAATCATTATGTTAATTGCCTCGTTCTTTCTTTCTCTCTTGTGAATGCGTGCATGTGTGTGTATGTGTGTGACATTAGAATTAAGCATAGAATAAGTTTAACTACATTTGTACATATATGTATTTCAGCGAGTTGTTATGTAATTTAGAGTTTAAGGAAATTATGGTAATCTTTAGATTATTTTGTTACGTCGCGGTAAAACCTCGACCATATGCCTGCAGGGTTTTCACTGATGTTATAGCCAAATGTCACAATATTGAATCGAGTAAAACGAACGACGCCGGTACGCGTCTAAGCCTAGCGCATGCCGTGACCACATGGACATCGTAAAGTAGCTACAAAGGGCTAAACACCGCCGGCACTGCACAAACAGTCTATGCAGTCCCACAGAAATCCCTGTAGCGCATTTTTATAAATGTATAGTTATAAACTTATGAATTTTAGACATATAGGAACCGCCTTTTTTTGAGTGAACATGCGATGCCGCGTAGAACGACTCTCTCTATTAAAAACGATGTAAAAGGTCATTTTGCAACAGCATACTATTCTATCTCTGGATTGTAAAGAGATAGAATAACCGTTCAAAAACGCAGGAAATATTTTTCACGCCATAAAGTTTATGGCGCGACCGAAAATATAGTAGTTATATTGTAAGTTGTAAATTTAATAAAGTAACAATTTAGGGCAGGTTCTGTAAGCCTGGGGTAGTGTTTACGCGGAACCTCCCCGCTACAGAACCGCGATAACACCAGACGACGAAGGCGTGGGTCCCAAAGTTTGAGACACTCTTAAACCTATTGGTCAAAGCCAACCCGCACAAGCTTAAATCTTAAACGCCTACCCCTTCGTCTAGGATATAAAAAGAGCTGTCGATGCTTGGAACGGCGGAATTTTCACTTTGAGTTTTACAGAAGTGTTCAGAATTCTTTCAGTATCTTAGTCGCCTTACTTCCGAGCATTTAGCATTTTAGCAGTTAGAGTCAGTGCGAAATTCGAGAAACCGAGCGCAACCCAACCAGGGGTCAGGAAGAGAGTGAGAGTATGCGGCCGTTCACATCGCAGGAACAAGGTAGGAATTACAATTCCTACGGTTACGAGTTCGATTACCGGTTAACGCTTTTAAGCCCTTAATCTTAAATATCTTGTTTTAGTTTACCTTTTTAATTTCCAATAAAGAAGTTATAATATTAAAAACGTGAACTCTTGGTGTGGTTTCTTCTCCATTTTTATCATTTTTCTTCCGTTTACAATTGTTAATTCCAAGTTATTGGAAGATTCTCGACTGGCGCTGCCGAAAAGCGTGGCCCTAGTCGCTCAAGTTGGCGCTACCAAGGAGTGTGGCTCTACCTTGTGTTCATGATCTTCTGATAACCCGCGAAATCAGATAATTTATATTATACTTATGCCTACCAAAAAGGGGCGTAGAGTTCAAGAGAAGAAGCTTCGATACCAGGTACGACTTGTCTTCTCTAATAACCAAGACCCGTTTCCTTTCTTGCAAAAATTGTCAGCGCTCGAACTCAACAAAACCTTGAGCAAAACTCACCCTTACGTTGTCCAGGAAGTAACTATAGAAAACAATTATCCGGACTACCGTGCGATTCGTAAGGGTGATCCGCGACGCGTGGTGTACCGTTTACTAGCGTTACTCGGTTTAACCAGGAAGGAAATAAAAATACAGAGCTCGTACCCGATTCTTCCACCTATTTTAGAATTATAAATTCACATTTGTTGCAACCTGTACTCTCCGTCCCAGGGTAAATTACTTAAATGTATTGACCCGAAAAGGAGCTTTATTTAAATTATCATCGGACGTAGCAATTTCGTTTATAATTGCAATTACTTAATATAATTGAATTGGGCAATGTACCGCGGAAAAATACATTCGTTTCACCCTTCTCGAGTTACCCACCCGGTACTCGAATATCAACGGCGAGCCTCCGCGGTTTCGTGCATAAAGTTTCAGGCGTATCACCAATCCACTAACAGTAGCCTGTTTTGTCAGACCTGTTTTTACGGACTTCCCTTATCAGAACAGCGTTCTGGCATATACATATATAAACACAATTTAATCGTGGGATTCCGACGGTACTCTCCGACGTGTGAAAATTGTAAATTTAAACTCGCCGTGTACTCGCCGACCTACAGTTGTGAAGCGTGTAGAGACGACCATCCGCGTTGAGTGAGGAATTGGCATCCACCGGCGAGGATATTCTCGATTTCGCGGATCCGACCGTGATTCGGTTCCGGGACGAGTTGATAATAAGATCTCCGGTCGTCCCCGAGGATTAGTCCCGTGTCATTACCTGAACGGCGTTATAGTCCGTCCCATTACGACCGGCAAGGACGTAACAATTTAAATACTAAGACAATTTTTGATTCGGTTTAGCAGCGCCAAGTATTTTGAAAAAAACACTTATTTGTATTAATAAATATATTTCTATGTATTAAAATATTTATTCTTATAAAAATATATCTGCTTAATATTATTATGTCCTTTATTTTTTAATATCAAAGGCTAGTATTCATAGTCCATTCTTATTTCCAGACGATCTGAAGTAATGTTTTAAGGGGATTCTGGAGTGACGGCCGAACTCCGTCGCGAAAGCGCCGTCATTTCGTAGCGGCAGAAAGGGAAATGAAAGTAGAGACCGACATTACCGACTTGGTATTACCGACATCTTGGCAATACATATGTATAATCAGAGGGCCCCCAGCAGCACCGAAGTAGTGGGGATGACGCACACAAGCGAGAACGTACGTACGTGTGCGCTCAGCGCTTCGGCTGCGGGCTGCCTTCGAGTAGTAGACGAGAGGTAATATTTGCTGTCTCTGTCTAATCCTACCGAACCGTGTGACGTCACGAGACTCACGAGTGATGAAGTCGCAAGCGATACAGCCGAAATCGCGATTATATGTAATCAATATGTATAGATTATATACAATCAGCCGAATATGATTATATAAAAATAAGATCATATCACGCCAAACGGCGGATATTATTATGTATAATCCTATAAAATTACATACGTCATTAGATCTTTTCGGATCTAATTATGAATACCCGGTAAAAAATTGTTTATATATCATCATATAAAACTGTACATAATTATATAGAAACATATAAAATTATGTATCAAATATATCCATATATGTTCATACATACTTTCTTTCTCTTGTATAATTTCTGATCACATATATGTAGAATGAATAATAAGATAAATAATTGAAAAATAAGTAGAAAAGTAATTTGCGTATTGTCTTTTTGTAAAATTGTGATTTTGTATAATTGTGAGATAATATTTTATACAACATCATATAATCATATATAACATCTTTCTATATATAGATAATATTTTATACATCATCATATATAATCGTATATAACATATGTTTCTATATATAGTCTACTGAACATCCTCGGGCGGTACATTGTACGTACGAAAGACGTCTACTGGACGTCTTTGGAACATATTCGGTACAGCATATGGATGTCCATACATGACGAACGGGACGTCGTTTTGGACGTCCGAAAGATGTCGAATTGTTGCGTGGGTAATTCGTTCTTAAACAAAATATCATTTCCTGTACACTGTTTGCATGACCCATCAGATTCACACCAATGTGAAACTGTAACATTTAATAAATCATTAAGAGTATAGCTTTTTTTCCCAAATTGTTAATAGGTATTGAAATAACTACATCGTTACAAGTAAATTCCTTTGTATAATCACAAGATTTACATCGACTAGTAGAAGTTACTTGATGCTCTACCAGTTGTCTTATACAATCATATTTAGTGAACAGGATTGTAAGAAACTCAAACACATCACGTTTTACATTTATTGAAAACGGTTCTCCTAAATATTGCCGTACTGCATATGTATTCAAATTGCACATTCCATTTTCATATCTATGCATTAACATTTTTAAAACATCTGATTTATTACAATTAAACAATTGTTTTCTAATGGGACTTAAATGGGACTTAAATTAGACATTGTAATGCTGCATTTGCATAACACGAGACATTGTCTGTATTTTGTAAACCATGTAAAACCCAAGCAACATTTTGCCGTAATTTTTTATTTTGATAATTCTCTTGAATTGAAGCACTTACTTTTGACAATGCCCATGGAACATCTTTCACTTTGCGATAACGTTCTTTTGCAACAGTAATTATTTCTGTTTCTGGTTTGTACTGATTTCTTGGTCGATTATATTCCCTAATAGCTTTTTCATCAGCTATTACTGACGAAGGATCATAGTTAATTAAATGCAACTCTTTTAGAGAGGTTACTCGTGATAATGCAGCATAAACTTGACCACAATTAAATATAGAGTTGCCTATGTTCATAATAGCACTTTGTAAGCTCAATCCTTGACTTTTATGAATGGTGATTCCATAACTCAGACACAATGGAAATTGTTTTCTAGTAACAAACGCTCTATCCACCACTTCAAATTTAACGCTCACTCTTTCAATTAAATATTCTAATCCTGATGGTAAAAGAAGCTTTATTTTTTCTACATCATCGGTAGACGTATCTTGTACAACTGATATTACCTTAGCTATTGTACCATTCACAAGACCTAAAGTAGCATCAATATTACGCCTTATCATAACTTTTGCTCCAATCTTAATTGCAATTTCTTTTTAAAGTCCAGTTTTAGAATTATCATCATCATTATTCGATAATACTTTTGATACTTTCTTTCTCACATATGATATACAGTCAATCGTGTCTTCGGCAATTAATATCTCTTTCGAAGCAATGCGGTTTAACATTGCAGCATTAAGAACATCACACATATGACGAGTAGGCAATAAACAAACAATGTCCAACGGAAAATCATTAATAAAATTACGTAATTCGGTTAATCTAGATTCAAAAGAATCACCTTTAAACGATATTTGTCTATTTTCAAGAATCTCGCAATCAGACTTTGTCAATAAACCAATACGAATTCTTGACAACAACTGTCGATAAGAGTCATCCCCTTGCTGACGCATATTGATCGTCAACTCATCATAATCAAATAATGTAGTCCACAAATTAACAGCAGTTAAAGAACCTACACATTTATTAATTTTGTCATTTGGTAATCGTACAAAAATAGGACCTTGATGTACAGGAGGTAATTGAAGCAGATCGCCATATAAAAGAATGTGCTTTCGACCGAACCAAACCGTCTTCACAATCATTGGTATTAAATATTTCAGACAATCGAAGATGTATATACATTAAAGCCAAATTAGATATCATTGACACTTCATCAATCACAAAAAGGACAACATCCTTGAGATCTGCTCGTAAAACTTTTAACACATGATCAGGCAATTGTTTATAGTTTGTAGTAAGACTATATTCAACAGGTAATTGAAGCAATCTATGAACTGTCAAACCGTCTATATTAAACGCTGCTATGCCAGTAGGTGCCGCTACAGCGGTATCTTTATTGAGATATTGTTTTATTCAACACTTAATTGTTTTAATTAAGAAACTCTTTCCAGTTCCACCTTCTCCGCTAACGTACAATCGTAATATCGCATTTTCGAGCCGCGTCGAATGCTGCCAGAAACAACCCTCTATCTCTCATAGTTTCCGAGATATTCGCAATTTTCTTTGACAAACAGTTTTTTCGCGATATCTCGCGAACGGAGCGTCCTAGAGGATTCGTTCAGGGCCTATTCGACGGGGTTTTCGAGACGCAATGTGTACCCTATATATTAAAAGACCGACTGCTGCTGCTGCCATCTAGGAATAGAAAAATGTACTGCACAAACGACGACGACGGTAATGACGTTTCTTAATCAAAAATTGTCTAATTTCAAACTTTGCATCGTAATATCTACACTCGTAATGCACATAGAAAAAAAATAAAAACACTTTTATTATATAATTAGACCCCAAGCTATCCATTGAGGTTACTCTGAAAATGATCTTTTCAGAGGTTAGTAAGATCTGATAATCTAAGCGTGTCTGAAAACGTCACTTCGCGTAAAGATACCCGGTTGGTCTCGCTTCGCATATACTTGGCGCGAGACACTACCGTGTCTCTTGATACGAGATATAGTGTCCTTTGAGAATTGTCCAGTCCGGTCGCAGTTTCAGTACGGATTCAGTATTCTATATACAGTATTCAAGTCTAATGTCGAGCCTGTATTGTTAATACCTTCTTTAGATCAGTGTGTCCCAGTGATAAATTTTTTCAAGACAGTTTATAAGTATATATGATTGTTCCCTTTGTATTGACAGAGTCTTCCATTTATGCATACAAGTTGAGAATCATCTTGAATTAGTAGTATGCATTGGCAAATGTATTCCCTAAGAAACTTTTACCTTGTATAGTTGTTCAATGTGTAATATTTTTTAGATTCCAGTTAATATGTTTCATATTTCTAGTATTCTTTGTAATATATCTTTGTATTTTTTCCTCGTTGTAAATATTTATCTCTTTGTATTATCTAGTTTTTATTTTTATCGATCTCTCCATTTTACTCCATTATTTCTTAACCATTTTAGTTCTCCCTTTTTGCATAAACAGATTTGTGTACTTTAAGAAAAATGCATGTTTGAGAACAAACAAGGTTGCACGTATTGCATTTAAATTACTTGTTTAACCCAGTATGTACAAAATTGATTATTTAATAATTTAGTGAAGATACTTCAACTATTTTCTTTCGTAGTAAATCTGTTTTTAAATCTTTCAAATAAGTTTTTAGTTATTCTTGCAAATAATAATTACTTACAATTATTAATGCACAATGTTATAAGAATATTAAAAATTTATAAAGATAAGAAATATTAGATAAATATGTATTATTATTATTATCTATAATTTATTGCTGTTAATATAAGATCATCATAAAATAATTAAAAATAAGCTAAGCGCATGAAGCTTTTCATTTGCATGAATTGTATTAATGTTTATTAAATTTGTAATTTGTTGATCATGTTATCTAAAAAAGATTGTACAATTAATTCTTTAAAGGTCTTTTTTATCTGCAAGGAATGTATACATACTTTAAATAATTCAGCATAATTGTAGCCTGTTTATGCTGAATTTATTATAATTTGATAGAAACTTAAGAACACATTTCGGAGAAAAATAATTACGGCCTTTATTGAATTAATGAATGGAATTCCCTGTAGTGCATGTAGCATGTATAGGAAAATTCTAATGTTTTTATATGCGATGTTTTCTTTTTAGCATTACCTTGTAGTTATTAATTTATTATAGTTAGCAAAGTTGCGCGATTAGTAGGTAGTAATATTTTATTAATTAATTGTAGAAACAAAGAAGATTATAATAGCATGTTGTAAAGTTCGTGGTGTTTATTAAATCGACACCAAGTTTATTTGAGATTACTAAAACGATTTCTGCCCCAATGTGCTGAGACGGATTCTGCGTAGCATTGATTAAGGACTGAAGATTTGTACCGCTACCAGATATCAGAACACTTATTCTCTTCAAGGATTTGCTCGAGAACTTTCTCAAAGTTGTTCACTTGTACTTTAAATCCGACCATCTGTGTTATAATACAATTAACAGAACTGTATGAATTTTAGTCGATTATATTATAATTGCATTAGTAGCAAGAATAATTTCTTACTGGAACGTGCATTCATATTTCCGACGACTGCAGGATCTTCATCTTTTAGTTTATTTAAGACTTTTGCCCCGTCTGCTTTAGAACATATTAAAATGGCACTGATACCACAATTAAACGTCCTTAACATTTCGTGTTTACTGATTCCACCTGTGTAAAAAGATTCCATGATTAACATTTATAAGTTATGTGATGTACATTCTTTTTACAATCAGGAAGAAATCCGAAAGTTTAATGTACCTTCAGTTTCGTACAAACGCTACGATGATCGTGATGGTGACTACGGTGATGATGGAAATGGATGTGCGGTATAAGATGGTGCTCGCGTATGCCGCGCACGATGGTCTCCTGCATCTGCCTCCGCTTGTTCCATATCCTCTCGGCGATGCCGAGGGAGATCGCGATGATCATGCCAGCCACCAGGAGAAAAAACGCGGTGTAAACGTCGGTGAGTCTCGCGCTGTGGAAGGTCGCCGGCGTCGCGCACAACGGCATCTTTGGCAGTATCCGTTCTTGTATTTTGTGCTACGTTCAACTACATATCTCCCAATTTTAAAATCTCCTACAATTAAAATAAAGTAAGGTTAGGTTAAGACTTATTACCGTTTTACAGAAAACAAATTTTATAATTTAACAAAATAATTATTTATCAATATATATCTGAACGTAAAAACGTAAAACTATTAATTAATTAGAGGAATAATTAAGTACCTATTCTGTTTTTTCATGCCCTTCAAGTGCAGCGATTTCGTTCAATCCATGGTTGTTAATCCAATCCGATCACGCCAAAGACATGCTATATGGATTCGGATTAGTCTAGGGAAACTTTGAAAGTCTATCATTGAGTGCCACTGCTCAGTCCGATCAGAGATCCGATTAGCTGTCGTAAACACCCCTGATTTCGGAAAAGGAGAAAAACGAAACGTCACAATTCTAACATTCAATTACAATATTTCAGGATTGACTGAACCATTTTTATTTGGAGTGGTCGCAACCGAAAGCTTGCACCCATATTATCTTATAAAAGTGCCGTTAGATTTTTGATTACGGCTTTAGTTCCTGAAATATTTTAATCACAAGTTTATGTGACATGTCAAATGATATGAATTTCAGATAAGCTATACGTTAGCGCTTGAGGTCTATGCACTGAACTTGGTAACGCTCGATGTTTATGCAGTGACTCTCATTGTTCGGTACTTTCTTTTTTATTTTTATGTACTTTTCTATAAAAACATTAAAAATTAATGAAATATAAAAAATTTTTACAAAAAGTAATGAGATCCCTCTAAAAAAAACTTACAAAGGTAAAAAATACGCCAAGTACATTAAAAAGCAAAACTAAATATGATGAAATTCATAGTTAACTAGCCAAGTACCTAGAAGCAATTTAGTTTGAGGATTTGTAATTTGAAATAATACTTGGCGTGCCCCGGTCGCATTAAAACGTACGTCCTACCTATACTTTGTATAAACTGTATGTGTAAATTATTTGTATTGAGTGAGTAATGAAAAGGGATATTTATAATCACTCCGCTAATGTGCAAAACTGTAAACGTATTTGTTTTAATATTACCAAATACAAAGATTTACGAGTCATTAGTGAAAATACTCAAGGCAGTACAAATGTAGAAGAATGCATGTCCAATGCGACCCGGGCACGCCAAGTATTATTTCAAATTATAAATCCTTAAACTGAATTGCTTCTAGGTACTTGGCTAGTTAACTATGGATTTCCTCATATTTTTTTGCTTTTTTATGTACTTGGCGTATTCTTTTACCTTTGTAAGGTTTTTTAGAGGGATCTATATATACTGTGACGTGACGTTTTGGCGTCCGTCACAAGGGCGTTGCTTGACCGAGGGGGAACCTTATCGGAGTCGTTCCATCCTCCCGAGGGGGAGCGATCTGCCGCGTTCTTTGCGATATACTTTGCCTTTACAGAAAGATTACGAGCGGGATTACGTGTAAAATAGCCGAGTGAGGATACATGCAGCGAGGAGGATGTCAGCCATGGAGAAGCGACGAACACCCGAAGTGGAGTCCAGCGAGACGCCCGGAAGCGAGTATCGGGAGCCCGGGAGGAGCCGAGTCCTAGCGGATTCTCAGCGATACCGGCGCCCAGCTCCACATTACCGCACCCTCGGAGTACCGAGCAGAGGATCTGCTCGCCAGCGTATTTATCCGTTGCAGGCTGCTATTCCCGAGTACCGAGACGGGCCCGCTGGCCAGAGCAGGTAGAGAATCCTTCCGCCTCGTCCCTGTCGGAGTCTGGCCACTCTGGCAGGGCACTACTGGTAGTAGCAACGGGAATAGGCAGCGCAAGAAGAAGTACAAGGAGTGTCACCCGAGGGGCTGCGGATGAGTCGATGTAGCGGCCGCAGCACGGATCTATCGCCGCCGAATCGATGGATTGCGCAAATCGATGCGCGGACTAATGAGGCCCTCCCGACGCGCTCCGCGATCCGCACTGCGAGCCCGGCTAGCGATAAGTACGGAGCGACTCTGAGGCCCTAGACGAATACCATCCGTGCAGATCAGGACGACGTGGGACGAGCGCCAACCTGTAAGAACCTCACTCGGCGACGGTATAACTTCCGTTCCCAGCCAAGACGGCACCTCGAGCCTCAGTAGTAATTATCGAGATAACCTGTCGGAGGCGTGTTATCGAGGCCCGTCGGCTCCGGAAAGCGTCTCGCGAAAATAGTATAATCCCGTACACTCCCGAATGTACCGAGCCACTGCAAGGTGTTGAGTACCGGAGTGATTATATCCTCCCTCTCGGGATTCGCCGGCTCCAGTCGTTTTGTATCGTGTTATATTGTATCTCGTGCCTTGTATGGCGTAATGTTCAGTATCGTACGAAATGTTCGTTTCGTTTCGTTTCGTTTCCGGGTCTTGCGTACGACCGTGCTTCGGAAGGTCATGTCGGTTACGGTAATGCGGTAATCCCGTCTCGTCCTTTCGTTTCCGGTAATTTTTGCGGTAATTGATTGCGAGATATCGGTGCGGGGAGTAACGTTCCAGTATCGTTTGCGTATGCGGGGGATAGCGCTCTTGTATCGGGGAGGAAGTAACGCTCGCGTATCGTGCAAGATTCGTTTTCCGTCTCGTAGTGTGGAGTGACGCTCCCGCTTAGAGGATCGCGTACCTATCGTCTTGTGTTTCGAGTGTGCGTTCCAGGTTTGTTCATCCTGTCGATATCGTCCGGAATTTAGCGTCACGACGATCCGCGAGATCTCGACGCCGACGCGCTCGTGTCTCCAAAATCGGCGTCGTGTACGTATAATTACGACGATCTAAACGGCCTCCCGCGTGGCCACATCTCGTATTATTATTTTGTTTATTTTGCGATTATCGTGCTTGTCTTGCGTTGATCCTCGTATGTGGATCTCTACATATTTGCTACGTTCTTTACCAAATATATTACTTGTTGATTTTATATGACTCGTTACTGACTCGCCCCTCTCCAGACTCTCATTATCTCCGACCCTCGCCCGTATTACTTGCGGTATCGTGTGTCGATTTTCCGAGTGGTGCGTTGCGCACCTGGCGCCCAATACTCAGTCCCGAACAGTACCGTGGATGTGTCCTCACCGACCATTCAACTCGACTTTTAATCACTCGTGACTCCCCACGATCACGGCGGAACGTGGGCTAGTCACGCGGTTGCGTACGTCGCTCATTATCGGCGTCGCAATACAGGGTGTACCAAACGTTTGGAAACGGTCGAATATTTCATAAACTATGCATTTTAGAAAGAAATGTTTCAGACAAAAGTTGTAGGATTTCAAGTACCGCATTACATAGCAACATCAGTATGACCTTCAAGAGTGTTGTCAAGGTCATGTGAAGATCAACTTTGTTTTCTTAAATGGAATGGTCTATAAAATGTTGCATATTTGAATTCTACGGGAAAAAACGAGTAAATTTTATCTGAAACATTTGTTTGAAAAATGCTTCTATCAAAAGTTATACGCATTTAAACCTTAAAGTAGAATGCATTGCAATTAATGATAAATTAATTAAAAGACTTTATCGTTTTGTTCTTTTACTTTATTAAATGTTCGAACTGGTGTCCATTAACATCTAAACACTTATTAAGTCTTTTTACGAAACTTTGCTCTAAGTAACATTTCTGGGGTCACACTAGCGCAAGCTTCACGTATTCTTCGTTCGAATCATGATTTTCGAACTTGATAAGCGGCATGAAAACCAGCTCAAAACTAACTAAAGGCATAGATTTGTATCTACATTTTCTGATAAATGTGTGAATTTATGTTTCTTTCAGTTAACATCGAGTACGTACTCCAAGACCATTAGCTAGCGCTAGCGTGACCCCAGAAATGTTACTTAGAGCAAAGTTTCGTAAGAAGACTTAATAAGTGTTTAGATGTTAATGGACACCAGTTCGAACATTTAATAAAATAAAAGAACAAAACGATAAAGTCTTTTAATTAATTTATCATTAATTGCAATGCATTCTACTTTAAGGTTTAATGCGTATAACTTTTAATAGAAGCATTTTTCAAACAAATGTTTCAAATAAAATTTACTACTGTATACTACGGTTTCAAGTCTAGGGTTAGTTAGTACGCAGTACATTGAAAATTTATCTTAACATCAGGATATGCCGAAGAAGTCTATTCAAATTTATTGAAGTATAAAATTTACTCGTTTTTTTCCCGTAGAATCCAAATATGCAACATTTTATAGGCGGTTCCAGTTAAGACAACAAAGTTGACCTTCACATGACCTTGACAACACTCTTCAAGGTCATACTGATGTTGCTATATAATGCGCTACTTGAAATCCTACAATTTTGTTTGAAACATTTCTTTCTAAAATGCATAGTTTATGAAATATTCGACCGTTTCCAGACTTTTGGTACACCCTGTATATAAGCCGAATACCACTCACTCACTCACTGACTCATCAACGTGCAGCCCGAACCACTGTACCTATCGACTTGAAATTTTAAGGGTATATTTCTACTATCACGTAGGTGCTTACTAAGGGAGGGTTTTCCGAAATTCCACCCCTAACGGGTGAGAAGGGGTAAAATGTGTTTTTATTTAATTCTACACATAAATATCGCGGGCGAAACCGTGACGGGGGATGCTAGTAGTGTATATAAACAAGTATTATAATAAAAAGAACTGTGCTGTGATTGTTACAAACTTGCTAGCTTTATTAACTATCGCTTTTATTCTTGTGTTCGCGTTTGTTCACCGGAAGTGACCGTGAAGTGTGCTTCGCTCCACGCGCTGCTTGCCGTTGTCGTGAACATAATTCAATAATGTTTTTACATAAATTTTATAATTAAAATATTAATTTGTGTGTTAAAATAATAGAAATATATAGCACAATTCACTTTAATGTAGAAAAAAATTTGAAAAGTAAGATTTGAACCAGCAACACGCAGCATACTAGTCGAGCGCCTTACCCATTACGTCACACTGTTAGTTGGCAATCCGTTCTTCCTACTCGGTACATAACGAGCACGTAAATTTTTAAATTTTTCTCGCGAATACTTGAGACTTGCGTCGTATCCTTTTAGGATGAGTTAGTGGGGAGATGGAACAACAATATATATAAGACTCAACAAAATCGGTGATTATACTGCCTGGTGTTCCCCTTGTTAGCATATAAATAATAACTGCTCTGTAGAAAGTATTCATAGTGGTGTACTCCGATATTTCTTTGGAGTAATTTTTTAAATAAATTAGTTCAAAAGAAAACCCAAAGAATCTAACATTAGAAATATAAAGAATGATATACTTCTTATAGGAGGGAAATATGTAAGCGACAATTTGTCGTTGCTATTTTATTATGTACTGTGTGAAATACATGACTTGACTATTTTGTCTTATATCAAACTCCCTGCACAGACTCACTTCTCTCTCATTTTTTTTCGTAATAAAGCAATAAAGTAATAATTTCGAAAAATAGCCGCGACGTGGCCACAGCAATGTAGTGGCAAAAAACCTAGAGACAATTCTGTCGTTTGTAAGGCCAGATGTACTCTTTCTCATGTTATTAGCTGAATATTGCACATACGCTGCCGATCGATTTCCGCGATGTCACTGAAAAATTCTCGCTTTTATGTTAAACGCATGTAATTTTCGTAAATGCATAATGTCGCGAAGATGAAAGAAATAAAGTAGCAAATTACAGTAGTTAAGTTAAATAGTTAAAGACCTGTGGAGAAGGATAAGGCATAATAGCAAAATTAAGACTGGATTCTCGAGTTTCGTAGTCAGTCCTTTCCAGTCCTTCAAAGTAAATGGAACATCCCGAGGAACGTTACTACAAGTTGAACCGATTTTTTTTATCGGTCAACGGGTTATCGCCTTATCAAAACGTATGGAACGCCCGTTTGATAAGACTCGTTATCACTGTCATCTTATTGTCGTCTATCTTTGTTCAGGTAGTCACAATGTTGAGAAAATACATATTCTTTTTTCTTTTTAGATATTAGAAATATATAATTGAATTAAAAACTCTCATAACTATGTATAGGGGATAGAATCATATCAAATAGAATTGACATTTAAACTTAATTATTCAAATGTATATACATATATTAAATCGCGAACTCTAGCCATTGTCTGATGGACGGACGAATTTTTTCATACTGCATGCCAACAATTTTTGTTAGATTCGATGCCGAAAATTTTTACGTTCCAAGAACTCATTCGTCTACTACTTAATTAATTATAACTGTTTCTGATTCCATCGAGTCCATAAATGTCTCTTTGATGATCATACCCGTCTCTTAATTTTTTTTATCATGAGTTTATAATGTGTTTCCAGGCATCGACTACTTTAACGTCTGAAGTCAATCTAGAATTTATAATTGATATAATACCAGCAATTCTACCTACGTTCGCTGGTATAATAAACTTGTATTTACATCACGGGAACATAGACAAGGTAAGCTCGACTATTAATTTCTAATTGTGTCTCTAATTAAATTTAATTTCTATAAGGATTTATCAGTATCGCAAATAAATATATCAGTCTTTCAAAAGAATTAAGTTCGAGTATTATGATCTTATTAGTATATGTTTTGATGATCCAGTGGATCACATATAACGTTTATCCTGTCAATATATCCCATTGTTTTTACATCATTATTATTATTTATTGCATCATTATCATTTTATTTTCTTTCAGTATAGGAAACTCTTTGACCACATGTGGAGGGACTGGGCGTTGCAAAAAACAAAAGATGAAATTAAAATCATGCACGACTATGCTGAGACTACGAGATTAGTAACGCTTTTTTATACGCGTAAGAAAAACATTAAATCCCGCATTATCCACAAAAGAAAAATACGTGCCTTTCTGTCTATACATTTGAGATTGTACTTCTTCGTGCGAAGCTATGTGTGACATTTATACTCTTTTCATTATCAACACGACAAATGAATACATTATTTGTCATGCACATCAACGAGTAACACGCGACATTCCTGCTGGCGAATTATCACTGCACTTTTACGATGCATTCCTTATACAATTGCTATCGTTCAATTAAATACGTGTGGAATTTTATAACGATCATTTAATTCCATGTAGAATTATTTCTTGCTCCCGATATTTTCTCCTTTCCCTCTTATATTTATTTTGTTCTCGATGCGATATTGATCATTGAGATTTTTCTTACGTTGCAAGGCAAGTGAGCATGTAATCCTATTAAACCGAACTTTTAAAACTCGCCGTTGAATATGGTAACAGAAATAACTGTCTGTTACCATATTCAATAAAATGTCTGTAAGTACAGAAAGTTGAATCCAACTTTTGACATCGTTTATGCTCCATGTATTTTAGTCCACTTAAAACTTGTGCTCCTTGAACATACCATCATTCCCCTGTTGGAAATATTTTGAATTATAGAAAGATATTTTGAAATATTAAAAAGAGATTGACGAAAAACTTGAAGAGAATTCGTGTTTTAGTTTTTTTTACATGATAGCGATAAAAATGATATCAAACCGTTTAAATCATATCAAATATGATATCATTTCAAATATATATGTATGTCAATGATTACGTCAATTACGTAATAACATGTATATGCATGATATCAATAATGACATCAAAACGTTTTTCCTGACTTTTTTCAGTTCAGGTATGCATACTCTTCGTGATGTACAACGTATGGGTATTCATGCCGGAAATTCTTGATGTCATATCGCCCCTGAACGAGTCTCGCCCGCGAATTGAAACCTTTAAAGTCGAATTCTTCATCGACAAAGGCCGATACATTTATCTTATCCAGTCTCATATATGCCTTGTGCTTGTAACCGTAACTATCGTTCTTCTTGGCAGTTTCTCTATTTTACTGACTTTCACGCAACACGTTTGCGGGATGTGCAAGTTGCTGGGGTAAGGAGTTGCTTGTCGCAACTGTTGCAAAAAACTTACTGTTTGCAAAAAACCAAACGACCTATTGCGATTGCGAAAAAGTAGAAATTGTCTATTAACTCGACAGGTATCGCGCGGAGCGCTTATTTTGTGTTATCGAGAATGCGGCAGGATGCGATTTAATTCGCGGAACGAAGATACGTTGTAGGGACACGGCTGTTTTCGTACGGCTGCATTGCAACATTATACAGTTCGTATTTCATTTGACGTATGATAGGATTTTATGGATCAGCATGGTTTCAACTTTTCTTAGGCATTTGCGTGATGCTACATAACGTCATGATTTACGAGCAAATTAAAAATTAAAGACAATAATAATGTTGCTTGTCCCTTGATTTTACCCAACATACATTTAATCAGCATTTAAGTGTAGCATTCATATTAATCAATAATTTTGCAATTCGACTTTTTTGAATATCTAGAAATTAAATTTATAAATAATATATCATCATCATCATCACCA
Source organism: Ooceraea biroi (assembly GCF_003672135.1). Lineage (NCBI taxonomy): Eukaryota > Metazoa > Arthropoda > Insecta > Hymenoptera > Formicidae > Ooceraea > Ooceraea biroi. The sequence continues at coordinate 7,315,437 of NC_039511.1, forward strand.
TCGTCATCATCATCATACATGTATGATGGTGATAATAAAGAAGAAAATGTTATTAATTTTACCGTTAATTAATTGCTAAACATAAATATATATTAACATGTATTATACATATATAATTTATATTTATACGAGTACACAAAACACCGTTTGCTTCATCATAGTTTTCATTAACATACACAACTTATTACAAGATTCATTAGCCTAATCAAAGCTTGCCATAGAGTATCATTTCTATGTGACCTCATAGGAATACTGTTTGCTCTGAGTTTGACGTTAATACAGGTATACAACAATAGTATGTTAAGCATTCCAATGTGTTTATGTAATCAATATATAAAAATGAGTTCTCTCTTTCAGATATTATCCATTGCCGGCAATATTGAGAAAGCTATTAAATCTATTAGTTTTTCTATTATAATACTGATATATTCGTTTATATCTAATTACATGGGACAAAGAATAACAGACATGAGTTCTAACATATGCGAGAAAGTGTAGGTAGTACTTTCCTTCATAATATATCTCGTTCTTTAATAATTAAAACATTCTGATTATTCCTGAAATAAAAAATATGATTTAATCATTTAGGTACAATTGTGCATGGTATAATGTAGCTGTTTCGGAGCAGAAATCTGTACTACTCATAATAAGTCGACGTTTCCATCCACTTGTGCTGACTGCCAATAAGTTTTATACAATGTCTCTGCAGAATTTTGGAATGGTAAGAAAGAATGTAATCGATACATACAATACTAAATACGGTACCGTTCTTTACGAAGAGTAAAAAATAACTAATTACAAAAGAATATTCGTTCTTTTTAAGATTCTTCAAACGGTGATCTCGTATTGCATGTTCTTCAGACAAATATGAAGACACTTCTACCTGATATAGGAATAACGTAGGAAATACAGGGAATGTCGTGTTCAATATGTAGTGATACTATTTTAATCAACACGTCGAAAAAATATTTAAATGACATTATATTGTAAAGAATATCGTAAGTGAAATATGATCCTATTAATGAAATCGAAAAACTTGTTGATAAAATTGGGCGAAATTGTAGCGCATATAGCATCGTTCACAACTCACATATCAGAATCGTTCACAACTCACGTATCAGAGCCAAAGCTCCGCAATTGTTTACGATGCACCAGATAGGCGAAAAGTCGGTCGTAAGTCGTGAGGAGTCATGGCGGAGTGGAGGCGGCCTCCACTGGAGGCCGGTTTAATAACATTAATGAAAGAACAGCTCGCGTGCGAACAAGCGAGCAAATGAAAGAGAAAAACAAAGAAAGAGACAGACCGAGAAAGAGAGAGAGCGCGCTCCCATCCCCTGGATTTTCCTTACCACCCCTCCGTACCATTCTTTATCCTTGAAGGAAATAAAACCAGAGTTGTAAGAACCGGATGATTAATATCCAGCGACAGTTTGTGAAGCGGACAGCCAATAAACGGGTTAAAAATACTCGTGAAAAATAAGGCGCGCTCATTAGGGGTACAGTGCATTGTATCCATCTGCGACTGCCTGCCTCGAGTGCTCGCGCGCGGAGGAGCCCGGGAAGGTAAGTCGAAGAGGGCGATGGGGTGAGCAGAGATGGAGGAGAAAGAACGAGACAGACAGAGTTGAGAAACGGAGCAGTGCGGAAAACGGAGGGACAGATTTATTAAAGTAATGGTAGATTATTTTAATATTCCGATGACAGTGCGCACCATCCGTTGTCTCATGCAATTCAATAATCCGCATTTGGGCGATTCCGTGCTTGCCGAAGCGTCATTATTTTTAGACTGAATCCTGGCGACGTCGCATTCCTTCAGTCGACACATATATGACTGATATATGAGTCGACTGATATATGAGGGATGAATAGATCTACTCTATGGAGAGATCTATGTGGCAAATTATATCGACGTTTAAAACAGTGAAACTTCCCTCTTATTTTGCATCACGTGAGATTCGACTCTCAGTTTTTACACAGATCCGTATTCATGCCTCGAGTATAGCGCTAAGTATGTGATACGGGTACGGGCCAATGTAATATCGACAAGTTCCCGATGGACGATTCTCACATGTCCATTTGGATATTGTCGGACCTTTGCCTCCGTCGCGAGGTTATTGCTACTGCCTCACAATGATTGATCGTTTTACCCGATGGCCTGAAGCTGTGCCGATCGCAGACATCACAGCTGAACTATAACGGATGCTTTCTTCGCAACCTGGATAGCTCGCTTTGGAACTCCATCGATCATTATCATTGACCGAGGATCTCAGTTTGATTCTCAAATTTTTAACGCCATGACAAGGATGATCGGCAGCAGACGACATCGCACATCCGCGTATCATCCCCAGTCTAATCGATCGGTGTCTAACGGTGAATCTAAAAGATCGAGCGGTGGCATCGTGTGCTCAAGGCAGCAATCAAGTGCCACAAGACGATAGATTGGGTTAAAGTTTTACCCATAGTAATGTTGGGTCTACGGAATGCGCTAAAGGAAGACATCAGGACCTCTGCAGCTGAACTCGTCTACGGGACTCAATTAAAGTTACCCGGCGAATATTTCGTTGAAGAAGAGCCATCTCAAGATCCTTTTCCTTTTTTGGAACATCGGTAAATACATACAATAACGGACCCAGCCCCGATGACCTTGACCGTGACATATATTATAGAAGTCACTCTCCTGAGTGACCTTCAAAAGGTTTTAGCCGTCGCTCGTTGTTTATTAAAAAGTTATTAACAAAAAAAGTTTAATGATTTCCCACGAATTTTTAGCTGTCCACGTGAAGCAAGAACATGATATTGACATATATTACAAAGGTCACCTTACCGAATAATCCGCACTAGGTTTTAGTCGTCGATCGTTGTTTATGAAAAAGTTATTAATAAAAGAAATTTCGAAAATATAGTAGTTATTTTGAATATTGAAAGATATAAACGACGAATATGTATATGAACGAAAAAGGAAAGTCATTTAAAGCAGTGAATTATTAATATATAGAATAGTTTCTTTTAATATAAGTACAAAGTATTCTTCACTTTAACCAAAAGCACAAACAGTTAAATACAAAGTATTCTCTGCTTTACGTATTCTTACCTAACCTTTTTTTTTCTTTTTTAGGAAGAGGAACCCGTCATGGGCCCCGTCGCTCCCCTTGGGCGGGGTGCGAGGGGAGTGTGAGACTCTTACTCACTAAACCTACCTCCGTCTGCCAGCCCTGGTGTTTATAGGGGAAGCCCGGAACCGCTCGTATTCCTCTGGCTTCCCTCCCACCAAGTGTATGGCCTCACGCGCTGCGGAAGCGCGTGCCCGCTAATGCTGGCCCGTCCCACTCCATGGAGCATGGCAGACCACCACTCCACGGGGACCCCCCATCATAGAGGGGCTTTTTAGGGCGAGGGCTGTTTATCCCAAAACAACTCTCGCCCCATCCATCCCACCCGTCCTCGATAGGGGTCACGACGTCTAAAGACATCGTGACGGGGGTGGCCTCGGCAAGTACCCCGCCGGCCAACCCTCCGGGCGCCCGGGCAAATGCCCCGACGGCACCCAGCCCCCACCGAGGACCCGCCGCGTGCACGACATTGCTGGTGCAATGCCGTATTGAATCGGGCGAGTGAACCACAGGCCCGGGCAAGTGCCCCGCCGGCCCGTCGTGGGGACGGTCTGTGTGGTACAAAGTACCCCCAGAGTACTTTGATAAAGGTACCCTGTCACCCGCCCGATTCCCCACCGAGATCGCAGACCCAGCCGGTACTGGACCTGCCCCGCCTCCTATCTCGGGGCCGCGTATGGGGTGCATGACTTGCACCCCGCGGCTCCCACACCCACTCGCTGACATCCGTTACAGGGAGGGGGGTCTAACGAAGACCTCCCGGCAGGGTCACCTGGGCCTAGCACGTCCAGGCCCTCGTCCTCTCCCTCCACCACGTCGTCGCCGAAAGGGTTCCTCCGCCTCCACCTTTCGGACCCGTTCGGCCGCCTCCTTCTGCGAGATAACTTCCTCGCAGAAGGAGGCAAAGGCTCTCCAGGATCTCTCACTCCCGACGATCGCGCGTACGACCGTCGGGAGGGAGAGGTCCTCTCAAACCGTATTGACCAGGACACGGCGCTCCTCTGCCCACGTTGGGTACTCCTCCAGTGTATGTTGCGCCGTGTCCCGGTCCGCGCCGCAATGGTGGCAGCGTGGTCCTTGCTCGCGCCCTATTCGGCTCAGGTACTTTCCGAAACATCCATGTCCGGTGAGCACCTGAGCCATGCGGAACGTCACTCCGCCCCATCCCCTGTCCAGCCACTCCACCAGACAGGGGTGGACGGCCTCGGCAACCCTCCGACCCAACTGGACTGTCGGGTCGGCCAGTTGGCGCTGCCAAGCAGCAGCGCCTGTTGCCGTGCTTGTCGCCCGAGGATCTCTTTGGCCCTGGCCGTTAACCTGGCACCCCGCTCCCGCACCTGCCGCGCCCGCTCGTACGCGTCTGCGTACGCGGGCGCGAGCAGGGAAATCGGGGGGTGCCGGCCAAGGCCGTCGCCGCCCTGTAGGAGACGGTCCGGTACAGGCGGGCTACGCGGGCGGCCACCCTTCTTTCAAAGTGCCGGACGGCTTTATTCGCCCGGCTGGTGGCCGCCAAATCGCCCGCCTACACGGGTGCCCCATAAAGGGCCACCGAACGGACCGCTCCCGCATACAGGCGGCGAGCCTTCACATTTGGGCCCCCAGGTTGGGCACACGCGACTGACCGCCATGACCAGACGCTCCAACCGGGGGGCCAATCCCACGAAGTGATCCTCGAACGATCAGCGGCCGTCCAATGTGAGGCCCAAGTACTTCAACGTGGGCCCCATTGGGACGGGGACATTCCCCACCATGACTTGGACCGGAGGTGGCGCACCGCGGAGGCCGTCATGGAAAAAGACGGCCTCCGACTTGTGCGGCGACACCTCCAGGCCCAGGGCGCGAATGGCACGGACCACGCATGCCACCGCCATCTTCGCTTTGCGCAGCGCTTCCCTCCATCCTGGGCTCCCGGCCACCACCAATGTGTCATCGGCGTAACACACCAGGTGGCAGCCTGGGGGCAGGGCAACCCGCAGGACTGTCGAACGCGAGGTTCCAAAGTAGGGGTCCTAACACTGACCCCTGAGGAACTCCGCGCGACAGGCGCCTTCCGCGTAATTCACCGTACCGGCCGGTGTACTCCATTTTTCGGTCCCGGAAATAGTCCAGGACCGTGTCCATCAGATAGGCAGGGAGGCGATGGTAACACATCCCCTCCACCACGGCCGACCACGGGAGGGAGTTGAAGGCATTGGCTATATCAATGCCTACAGCCACTGCAACTCCCTCCCCGGCCGCGGTTACGGCCTCCGTGAGCGACCGGACGCGTTTTATCGCGTCGACGGTCGAACGACCCTCACGGAAGCCATACTGCCCATCACCGAGTCCCGGACCATTCCGGGACATGTGCTGAACGATGCGGGAAGCCACCACTCTCTCGAACTCTTTCCCGCCTCGTCCAGCAGACACACCGGCCGGTACACGGAAGGATCGTCCGCGGGCTTGCCCTTCCCTTTCGGGATGAGGGCAAGCCTTGCCCTCTTCTAGGATGGAGGGAATCTCTTCCTCCGAAGACAGCTCGTAAAGCTCTAACATGTGCGGGGACAGGACCTCAAGGGCCTGGTCCCAAGCCTTGCCGGGGATCCCGTCGGGGCCGGGGCCTTTATTGCCCCGCAGCCCCTTACGGGCCCCAGCCAACTCCTCTGGAGTGACCCCCGGGACCTCTGCCTCGTTGTCTCGAGGCAGATCCTCGGCAAGGGGGGACGCCCCCTCCCGTCAGGAAGAGCGCGTTTATAATTCCCTCCCTCACCCGGAGGGGTACGTGATTCCGTGATTGGGGGCGCCCACGGGCGGAGCTTGCCCATAACAAGCTTATAGGGGCGCCCCCACGGATCCTCGTCTATACCCCGGAGAAGTTCGTCCCAGGCCCTATCTTTGGCCCGGCTGATCGCCCGTCTCAGGGAGTCCCTGGCTGTACTGTACTCCCCGTAGGCGGTGTCGATCCTCGCGGCAATCCGAGACCGGCGGGCACGCAAAAAGCGCCTTCTGGCGCGGACGCAGGAGCACCGGAGTTAGGCGATCTCCCGGTCCTACCAGTATGCTGCCCGCCGGCCACAAGGCCCCCTGGCCCGGGGCATGGACGCGTCACACGCATCCGTGACTATGTCCCGGATCCAGGTGGCCTCCTCCTCAACATCTTCGGCCGGACATCCGTCCGGCCAAGTCGCCGCGAGGAGACTAGCGATCAGCGAGTCCCCGCACATGTCCTTCACCTTCCAACGCCGTGGTCGGCCGCCCCCGACCGGGCGGCGAGGGGGTGGACCATCTCGCAAGGGCAGAGCCAGGGCCATGGAGATTTAGACATGGTCCGACAATGTCTCCAGGCCCGACTCCACCCTCCACCCCGACACTCTGCGTGCAGCAGCAGGGTTGGCCAAAGTCAAGTCAAATATTGACTCCCCCTGCCACCGCACGCAGGTGCTCTCTGAGCCCGTGTTCAAGACACCCAGGCTCAGAATCGCCGCCCAATCGACAAGGGTCTCGCCCTTGGCGTCCGACCGCGGGGAACCCCAGACGCGAGACTTTGCGTTGAAGTCCCCCGCGATCAGAATTGGGCGGGGAAGGGAAGGCACCGTCGGATGCAATCCCCAACCCGCGCCAAAAAGTCTTCAAACTCGGCGAGACCCAATGCCGGAGACGCGTAACAGCCGACCACGGCGACATCTCCCCACTCGGCCGCCACGAACCCCCCCCCCAGATTCAAGCAGAGTCATGGGAGGGGAGATTCTTACCTAACCTAAATACAAAGTATAAATACAAAGTATTCTCTGCTTCACGTATTCTTACCTAACCTAACCTAACCTAATCTAACCTGATATTTCCGAAACTAGAGCCCCAGACACATACGCTCGTTTTCAGCCCGCTTCGCGGGAGGGCGGGGCGTAGCTCCTCCCCCCACCGGGATCCGTACCGTATACCAGGTGATCAAAATCTGTATGGTGAAATCTCATACGTTAGCTCCGGCGGGGGGAGGAGCAAAGCTCCTCTCCCCCGCCCTCTCGCGAAGCGAGCTGAAAACGAGCGTGTGTGTCCGGGGCTCCACTTTCGGAAAATGTAACCTAAGCCAATCCTATTTCTGATTTAAAACTAAAATTCCATCAAATATACTCTTTCGTAAACGTATATGGTATCGTAAAATTATGCTTTATTTATTAAACTTTTTTGTTAATAACTTTTTAACAAACAACGAGCGACGGGTGAAACCTAATGCAGGTTATTCGGGAAGGTGACCTTTGTAATATGTGTCAAACTCAAGTCCTTGCTTCGCGTGGACAGCTGAAAATTCATGCAAAATTATTAAACTTCTTTTGTTAATAACTTTTTAATAAACAACAAGCGACGGCTAAAACCTTTTGAAGTCTCTCAGGAGGGTAATCTTGACAATATATATCAAAGTCAAGGTCACCGGGGCAGCTTCCGTTATTGTTAATATTTACCCACCAGCTCTACTTAGACTTAAGTGCTGTGGCGTTCTGATTGATAAATTTGGATGGCGTTGTCTAAACCCTTCATACCAATGACGACTTGGACGATTGTTAATAAATGGAGTTTTTTTCTCCAATAAAAGTATATATTTTTGTATAGAATCTAACAGTTCTGTTTTAGTAACTGGATAACCTCTATTAGCTCTATACAAGATCCAATGCACAATTTCTTGCTCTTCATTATCTGATAAGACTGTAGCTGGCCCAGGTTTTGTTTTAAGTACATCTGGATTCTTTTTCCTTCTGGCTAGTGTTGTTACAGGAACTCCATACGCATTGACAACTTTTCTAAGAGAAATATCTGTATGGAGTGCTCTAATAGCATGCTGAAGATTTTCAGGAGAATAATTCTTTCTTTTGGTTCTTTTAGCATTTTTATTATTATTTACTATCACAATAGACTTCCTTGTAATCTTAGGTTTGTTTGCGCTTTTTTTCACAACACTTTTGCAATTTTTGATTTTTGTCTTATCTTCCTTTTTTTATTTTTCTTAGCAGCCCCCATTTCAGTATTAAAAAAGCTTGACTAGAATAAATATTTTTAAATTAATGTTAATTTAAATTTATTTAGCAAAGCTTGCAAAATTTTATAGGTTAACATTACAATTTTTAATCTAAACTTTGTAATATACTTATTTGTACGTATATTTGATGAACGTAAAGATTCATGTTATGTGATTACTTTATTGTAAATAACAAACAACTAAGAATTACATATCTTTTTTGAAAAAATACCTCAATAAGTACATCTTAAATCTATGTCTCATACTACGCGAAAGCCATGAAGTCCATGGAACATGAAACACGCAACTTATTGTTCCATAGATACGGACTTCCAAAATTATCGATGTACGTAATATGAGACAGCTTTATAATAAATTTAATCGCGTCGAAATTCATAAAATTTATAATTAATTACAATTTATGACTTCTAAGCTTTCCAACTAGTTACTTAATATCTTTCAAAATTGTTGAAATTTTTTAATATACTGATGATTACGAAACAAGTACATTTGCTATTTCACCTCAGATAACAACTACTTTTGCACAAATTTTGAGACGTGGACACTTCAACGTTTTGTTTAAAGTTAAATACTTTGGAACAATATTCATATACATGCACTCATAAACTTAGATAATCACATTTACAAAAATCATTTTTCGTATCGTAATATGCCGTTTAATTATTTTTAAGTTTTATTTTTGCTACTAATGTCTCATAAAACGGGACATTATTTCATAATATGGCCTTTTACCTTACATGCCCGCGACATCGGCACTGCCAGGATACGTGCCCGCGGCACCGGCGGCACCAGCATACATGCCCGCGACATCGGCACCGCCAGGATACGTGCTCGCGGCACCGGCGGCACCAGCATACGTGCCCACGACATCGACACCGCCAGGATACCGCCAGGATACGTGCTCGCGGCACCGGCGGCACCAGCTTACGTGCCCGCGACATCGGCACCGCCAGGATACGTGCTTGCGGTACCAGAATACGTGCCCGCGACATCGGTACCACCAGGATACGTACCCGCGGCACCGGCGGCATCAGCATACGTGCCCGCCCCGTAAACAAATTTTTATAATAAAAAAATATACAATAATAAAATAAAAATAAATATACATATATATTTTATATTTTTCTGTACATCTTCTTACTATACCTACAGTATTTCCTTTCCTTTCACTTCCTTGATATACTTATAGTAATATACATATAGTAATAGGAAAGGGATATTTATTATATTATGTAGATTTTATATATATTAATCATGTTTTACATATTATATGTTTTCATTGATATACACTCACTCCCAAAAAAAGCGGTACACTAAAATTTAGGGAAAAACTTACCAACCTTCAAATGATCATAACTTGGTAAATAATGAAGATAAAAATATGTTCAAAAATGCAAAATGAAGTTTCAAGTATCCACTTTAAGAATATTTGTTGAATGGCAATTATGGTCGGCCATTTGATTCAAAATGGCGGATGACAAAATGAGAAGATGCAAAAGTGATAACCGAAAGTCCGAGTTTGTGACGGTGCATGGCGTGAATTAGATATCGCAGCCTAATGGGACCAAATGCAAATGAAAATATAGTGTTATCTTTAAAATGCTTTTTACCGAGCTCGATGCGATCATTTTTCGCTGAGTTGTGCAACTTTAAAAAAGAAAACACTCTGTTAAGTAAATTTGGAGTATCTCAACAAAAAATGATCGCATCGAGCTTTGTAAAAAAGCGTTTTAAAGATAAAACTCTATACTTTTATATGCATTTTGTCCCATTAGGCTGCGATATTTAATTCACGCCATGCACCGTCACAAACTCGGACTTTCGGTTATCACTTTTGCATCCTCTCATTTTGTCATCCGCCATTTTGAATCAAATGGCCGACCATAATTGCCATTCAAATATTCTTAAAGTGGATACTTGAAGCTTCATTTTGCATTTTTGAACATATTTTTATCTTCATTATTTACCAAGTTATGATCATTTGAAGGTTGGTAAGTTTTTCCCTAAATTTTAGTGTACCGCTTTTTTTAGGAGTGAGTGTATATATATTACGTAAATATATATACTGACAACAATATAATCTATAATTAAAACTATATCTATAATCTATAGTTAAAACAGTTAAGTAATTAAGTAATTAAATGAAAATATATTACTTTCTCTGTCGTTGTCGAGGGGAGCAACAGCACCGGGAGCGGCAATGGCGACGGGAGCAGCAGCGACGGCGTCGGGTACTGTAGCAGCAGCAGCGGCGACAGTAGCAGCAGCGGCGGGGATGGCATTATCATCCAATGACAAAAATGACACGTCTTTAAGGAAATCGTCTTCTTCTAAAATTATCTACAATTAAAAAGAAATTATTATTATTATATTGCCAATGGGAAGAACAATTATAATAAGTAACAATGTGGTTTTAATAAACTATAAAGAATACTTACATTTTTTTTGTCTTTTGACATCTTCGGTTTCCTAACCTTTTTCATGTCGCAAACAGATGAATATTATGAACAATGTACAATATATCCTATGTATGAAAAAGGAATAAATGAACCTGCAACTAAACTTTACCAAATGAAGAAAATTCAAGATATTCTATTGGATAATCGTAATAAAGATTTGGATACAAAATGTTTTCCTGATTTATATCCATATGGCGTAAATGGACAGCATGAAGATAGATGTGTCCGGATAACTGATTTCGAATATATTAAATTAAGACTTATGTCGGAACACTCGGAATTTCGGACAAATCCACAATTTCTTTTCTATTCATTACATGATAACAATATGCGACAATTAAATGCTGGCATATTTCATAAACTGAATGTTACTGATCCTCATGAAAAGTATACAATTGCTACTTATTTGGAGCAATTATCTAACCAGCAGCTTGAATCTAACGTAAGTACTATATTTTCTAAGTTACGAAATACAGAACAATATTGGAAAATACCTAGAAGCAATTTGCATTGTATGATAAATAATTACGGACCCGCTACTTGGTTTCTTACTCTTAGTCCATGCGAATGGTTATGGACCGATTTGATAGACTATCTTCGAGAAATAAATGGACCAATTGCCAATGGAAAATCTGCAAACGAAGTTATTGCATTCGATCCTGTATCAACTTCGAGATTCATAGATAATAAATTTAAAGCTATGCTTGATTTTATTTGTTCACCTGATAATCCAATCGGAGAGGTCACTCATTACTTTTGGCGTCGTGAATATCAAGGCAGAGGTATGCAGCATTTTCATTTGTTAATTTGGATAAAAGATGCTCCGGTAATTGGTACATCTTCTAATAAAGAAATTGCATCTTTTATCTTAAAATATGTCACTTGTAGAATGCCAAATAAAGAGTTGTCACCTAAATTACATCGACGTGTAAATACACATCAACGACATAAACATAATGATTACTGCTTGCGTACTAAAAAAACTAAAATAGGTTTTTCTAAAGTGTGTAGATTTGGGTTTCCAAGATCCGTAACAAATACTTTGAAAATTAGAGACGTTGCTGTTTCAATAGCGGATAGAAGACAGTTGAAAACAAAAAGCAGATTGTATGATCTGCCACGATCTAAAGAAGAAATCAATATTAATGATTATAATCCAGCTATTCTTGTTGCTTGGGAAGGAAACATGGATATAAAATTTGTAGGTGCAAAATCTACGTTATTAACTTGGTATACTACAAAATATGTTTCCAAAGCAGAAAAGAGTAATAATGCAGAAGATACATTTCAAAAGATAAATTCAACACAATCGTTGAGAAGTTGTCTTTGAAATATTGGAGTGCGCATGTTGAATCACAGGGAATGTGGAGCTCTTGAAGCTATTGACACTTTGTTAGAAATATCATTATACGGTACTGACAAGGAAACGACTATAAAATGGTTAGATGTAAATATGATTAGAAGTAGAAAAGTTAAGTCTCACAAAGAGATTGAAATGTTAACTTCTGAATCTATCGATATTTTTTGTCCTTCTTTAATTGATACATATTATCCGAGTAGACCTAAAGAACTAGAATCTATTAATTTGTATGAGTATGCAAAATGGTATGATATTACAAAAGCTAAACCAATTTCTAAGAAAATCAAGAGACACGGTAGTGTCTCACGCCAAGTATACGCGCAGCGAGACCGCACCGTGACTCTTTTACGCGAAGCGACGCTTTCGCAGACACTCAGATTATTAGATCTCAATAACCGCTGAACGGATCAAGTTCAGAGTAGGCTCAATGGATAGCCTGGGGTCGAATTATGTAATAAAAGTGTTTTTATTTTTCTTCTACGTACCCTACGAGCGGAGATATGGCGATGCAAAGTCTGAAATTGGAAAATTTCATTTAAGCAACGTCGTCGTCATCATCATCAAATGTACAGTCCGTTCTTTTTCGTCGAGATGGCAGCAGCTCCGTTTCTACCGACCGGCGGAGATGCTGTTGGTATATCCGTGTGACTCACACATAACGATCATATGTAGAGACTCTACATTAGAATTGAGATATCGCGAATCTTATTGCGCTAACTTTTTGACAATCGTTTGTAGTTTCGTTTTGTTTGTAGTTGAACTGTTCAAAAAGTATTAATTAACATTTGTTTAAATGAAAAATAGCTACCTTTGACATTTGTTAAGATATCGCGAATCCGCTTGCGCTGTCTTTTTCAGAATCGTTTCTAGTTGTTTCGTTTGTAGTTGAACTGTCAAAAGTTATTACCATTTGTTTAAATAAACAATAGCTAACTTTGCCTTTTGTTAAGATATCGCGAATCCGCTTGCGCTATCATTTTCAGAATCGTTTCTAGTTGTTTCGTTTGTAGTTGAACTGTCAAAAGTTATTAACATTTGTTTAAATAAAAAATAGCTAACTTTGCCATTTGTTAAGATATCGGGTAAGACTTCCGTATACGACCCACCTCCGATTTTGATGAAATTTTACAGACATCTAGTACATACTAAATGAAGACGAATGATACAAGTGTGAATGTGCGGAAACTTCTACTTTTTGAAATATTCACATTTTAAGCTAAATGCATATTCGAGCTAAATAAAGTTTCAGATGCACTTTTTAGATGTATAAAAAAATAAATAATTAGTAAATATTTACCTTTACACAGCCCGCACCTAATGACCTCCGACTGACCTTGACCCCTAACACTGGTCAAAGTCATTGACCTTTCCCGTCGGTCATTGTTTGTTCATTTTCGATTAAAGTAGTTTCGAAAAAGTCTTTAATTTCGATTAAAGCAGAACATAATTTGTATTTACCTGTTTTGTGCTGTTGGTTAAAATAAAGAATACTTTGTATTTATAAACAAACTATTCTATATATTAATGATTCACTGCTTTAAATAAATTTTGTTCGTTCATATTCAAAATAACTACTATATTTTCGAAACTTATGTCTCTTTATGTGTATAATTACCAGTTATATTTTCTGAAATTGGAGCCCCGGACATATACGCTCGGTTTTCAGCGCGCTTCGCGGGAGGGCGGGGAGAGAGGGGCTTCGCCCTTCCCCCCGCCGGGATCCGTGCCGTGTACCAAGTGATCAAAATCTGTGTGAAATTGGTTACACTGGTTTTGGCGGGGGGGGGGGGCGAAGCCCCTGCCTCCCACCTCCCGCGAAACGGGCTGAAACCGAGCGTATGTGTCCGGGGCTCCAGTTTCGGAAAATATAACCTTTTACTTGTCGTGGACGGCTGAAAATTCGTGCAAAATCATTAAACTTCTTTTGTTAATAACTTTTTAGCAAACAACGACCGACGGCTAAAACCTTTTGAAGGTCACTCAGGAGGGTAACCTCTATAATATATGTCAAGGACAAGGTGATAGGAGGTGGGTACCCTAATCGGTAGATTTACCAATCCTACATTTAAGACAATAATAAAAATTTGAATACCTAAGAAACTACACGTTTCCGCACATTCGCACTTGTGTCATAGATTTCATATAATATGTACTACATGTCTGTAAAAATTCGTCAAAATCGGAGGTGGGTCGCATCCGGAAGTCTAGCCAAAGTTATTAACATTTGTTTAAATAAAAAACAGCTAATTTTGCCATTTGTTAAGATATCGCGAATCCGCTTGCGCTGTCTTTTTCAGGATCGTTTCTAGTTGTTTGGTTTATAGGTGAACTTTTAAAAGTTATTAACATTTGGTTGAATAAAAAATAGCTAACTTTGCCATTTGTTAAGATATTGATATAATTAAAAAATTAAAATAGTAAAATATTTAGAATATTTATTATAAAGCTTATAATTGAGAATATTCACTCTTAATTCACTTTTCGTCTCTTTTTTATGTGCCCTTTATAAAAACACAAAGGTGCAATCGAGCCTAAATTTTAAGTTTTATGCCTTAAAATCTCATTGTAAATTATTGTTACAAAAGAACGCTATCGCAAATTGAAAGATGTTCCATGGGCATTGTCAAAAGTAATTGCTTCAAGAGATTTGTCGAAATCAAATATCACGGCAAAATATTGCTTGGGGTTTACATGGTTTACAAAATACAGATAATGTTTCGTGTTATGCAAATTCTCATATAGTATAAAAAAGAATACTTCACACTATAAATTGTGTGAAATCACAACAAAATTACCTTTTTAAAAAAAGGTACAAAAAAAGCGCCAAGTATACGCGCCTGAAATTCTTTCAAAAAAGGACTCTACAAAACTAATGATATGAACAAATTGCGCCAACTACAATAGGTACTTATGCAAAACAGAAAATCTATTATTGTATTATTACTCTTTGGCCGATATTCATTGTTGATTCTGATTTAAGACCATCTTAAGTACAATCATAAGATATTTGAAACCAATCACACAGTCGTATTAGCATCTTAAGACATTACTTCAGATCGTATGGAATTAAGAACGGACTGTGAAAGCTGGCCTTTGATATTAAAAAATAAAGGACATAATAATATTAAGCAGATATTTTTATACGAATAAATATTTTAATACATAGAAATATATTTATTAATACAAATAAGTGTTTTTTTCAAAATACTTGGCGCTGCTAAACCAAATAAAAAATTCTCTTAGTATTTAAATAATCTAAACATTACAATAATTTAGCTTAGACTCTAATTTACACAACAACTTGCCGAAATGTACAAATGTAGTTAATTACACTTATTCTATATTTAACTCTAATGTCACACACGCGCGCGCGCGCGCGCACGAGAGAGGGGCACACACACACCTAACTTACATAACACAATCGCCGAAATACACACACACACACATGCACAAGAGAGGAAGAAAGAGAATAAGGCAATTAACATATTGATTCGATTTGTTGAGAATTTTTTATTCGGTTTAGCAACGCCAAGTATTTTAAAAAAACACATTTGTAGTGACATATTTATATATGTATATGTATTAAAATATTTATTCGTATCAATTCAAATATCTTATAAATGTACTTAAGATGGTCTTAAATAAGAATCAACAATGAATATCGGCCAAAGAGTAATAATAAAAAGTAATAGATTTTCTGGTTTGCATAAATACCCATTGTAGTTGGCGCAATTTGTTGATGTCATTAGTTTTGTAGAGTTGTTTTTTGAAAGAACTTCGGGCGCGTCGAATTCTTTTTTGAAAGAACTTCGGGTGTGTAGAATTCTTTTTTGAAAGAACTTCGGGCGCGTCGAATTCTTTTTTGAAAGAACTTCGGGTGTGTAGAATTCTTTTTTGAAAGAACTTCGGGCACGTATACTTGGCGCTTTTTTGTACTTTTTTTTGAAAAGGTAAAGTATTACGTACTTGGTGAATCTTTATATTTAAAGAAACGTAAACGTGGATATCTTATCAATCATTACAGATACAATGTCCATACTCAACCAGCGAGGTATTATTTTTCATTGTTGTTATTATTTCATCCTTGGAGAGATATTAGTGAATTAAAGAATGAATATGATAGTTATGCAGAAGCATTTTCTTTAGTACAATTTAAATTGAAAGATGCTCTTCAGTATCACGAAAGAATAATCGATATTCAGCAAGGTATGGATAATATTGAAGAATTAATTCAAGAAAAAATTTCAGAAATTAGAAAAGATGAAGAGGAAAATGACTGTCTTGAAAACTGTGCATTAGAATGTGTTCCTGTCAAAGTTGAAGGGGCAATGAGGGAATTTAAAGATGTTAGTAATAAAAGTGAAGTTAACGTCGATGAAATGGTGACGCAATTAAATACTGATAAAAAGCGAATCTTTGATAGAATTACTGCTGCTTTATCTGATAGTAATAATGAAGTTCTTAGACTTTATGTTAGCGGTGAAGGTGGTACTGGAAAGAGTTTTTTGATCAAAACTATTAGATGTTGGATTAAAAAATATATTGTAGTTAAAGACACAGCGGTAACTGCACCAACTGGTATAGCAGCTTTTAATATTGATGGACTTACTATTCATAGATTATTTCAATTGCCAGTAGAACATGGCCGTACTGCTAAATATAAACAACTTTCTGACATAGCCCTTAAAGTTATACGGGACGAATTTAAGAATGTTGTTTTAATAATTATTTATCGATGAAGTTTCAATGATTTCAAATATTACATTAATGTACATTCATCTTCGACTAACAGAGATATTTAATACCATGGATTGTGATAATGGATGGTTCGGCAAAAAACATATACTTCTTTTTGGAGATTTATTACAATTTCCACCTGTACATGAAGGTCCGTCTTTTATTGAATTATCCAAATTACAAATTCAGAAGTATATTGGTGCAATGGGTTCAGTAAATTTATGGTCTTTATTTAGTTATGATGAATTACAAATTAATGTGCGACAACAAGGTGATGACTCTTATCGAGATATATTAAAAAGAATTCGAGTTGGAACAGTAACAGATACGGATGTAATTATTTTGAAAACGAGAAAAATTAATTTTAAAGAAACTAATTGTAACGACCGATTACAAGAATTATGTAATTATTTGCAAAATTTACCACTGGATACAGTTTGTTTACTTCCAACTTGTTCATTATGTGATATTTTAAATACTGCAATGTTAGATCGTATTTCTTCGGATAAGATAGAACTCGTTGCTCAAGATCTGGCAGAATGTGCATCATATTTAAAGAAAAAAGTTATGAAGATATTAAATAAAGATGATGGAGATAGTTCTCGAACAGCTGGATTATCCAGAATCATAACTGTCAAATTAGGAGCACGTGTAATGATTAGAAGAAATATCGATGTTAAGTTAGGTCTTGTAAATGGTACTATTGGTACAATTAGGGTGTATATCACTTGGACACAGTTCAATTGGACACGTTGCAAATGGACACCGTTCATTTGGACACCGAAAATTGGACACCGTTCAAATGGACACCGTGCAGTTGGACACCGTTAACTTGCACACCGTGCAGTTGGACACAGAAAAATGCACACCGTTCACTTGGACACAGAAAAATGCAAACTGTGCAGTTGGACACAGAAAAATGCAAACTGTGCAGTTGGACACGGAAAGATGGACATAGTTTGTTTGCGCGCGCGCGCGCACACACACACACACACCGAAGGGGAGGTGCGGGGGGCCTTCGGCCCCCCACCCCCATCCCCCCTCGCAGGGGGAGTGGAAAACGCTTTTTTTCATGTCTTTCCGTGTCGAAATAAATGGTGTCCAACTGCACAGTTTGCATTTTTCTGTGTCCAAGTGAATGGTGTGCATTTTTCTGTGTCCAACTGCACGGTGTCCAAGCGCACGGTGTCCAAGTGAACGGTGTCCAAATGAACGGTGTCCACTTGCAACGTGTCCAAATAAACTGTGTCCAACTGAGGCGCTCCCGTACAATTACATCAATTATACGTAGCGCAATTGACAATGAAGTAGAAAAAATAAAAATAATAGTGTCAGGCAGGGAGCATATTATAGAACGTTTAAGTGTCAAGTTTGAAGTAATGGATAGAGCATTTGTTAAAAGAAAACAATTTCCTATATGTCTAAGTTATGGTATGACTATCCATAAAAGTCAAGGTCTAAGTTTAAAGCATGCTGTTGTGGAAGCTGGAAATTCCATATTCAGTTGTGGACAAATATATGTCGCTCTTTCACAAGTGACTACGTTGAGTGGATTACATCTTATAAATTTTGATCCCTCTTCTGTACAAGCAAATGAGTTAGCTATAAAATTAATTTTTCTCGTTTTTAAAATAATTACATCCGTATCTGTTACTGTTCCAACTCGAATTCTTTTTAATATATCTCGATAAGAGTCATCACCTTGTTGTTATAATAGAATATAACGGATTGCGAACACAATACCGGCCAGATCTTGTACATATTAATATTTTGAAAGAACGTGTTCACAAGGTTCGTGATACAATTTAGGCAATATCAAAAAATATCTTGGAATGTCAAGTTAATGATAAGGATATTAATGATTATACTTTATGGCATATAAAAGGACTTCCAAATGTTGATAATAAATCTTGCTATGCCAATGTTTCAATTCAATGTATACTTCATTCTTCTACTCTCAGAAAATTGTTGCTTCGTCTTGAGCATACGAATATTATAAGACTATTTATTGATTGTTACGTGTCAAACGATAAAACTATTAATATAATGGCAATACGTCAATTAGCAGGACATCAATATCTTGAAAAGATTCAGTGAAATGTTAGTGACTTTATTATACATCTTATTAATAACATAGATAGTATAAAGAATGTAATCGAACATCAATTAAACATAACTTTACGATGTAAAATATGCAATAATACAAACTCAAAAACTCATACAAATTACATATTATTGCTCCAATTACCCGAAAATTTAAAAAATTATACGCTTTAAAAGAATTAATACAATATAATTTTTCACGCTGGAATAATGTAGAAAAACTATGTACTAATTGTGGTGCTATTTCTATACTTGAAAAGAATGATATAATAATAACAGGAAGTATTATCATCTTACAGTTATTGTTATTTAAAATTACTGATACAAAAATTATTAAAACAACGGATTTAAAAATTACAGGTGTACCTACGGAAAAGATCTCTATTGGTGCGAATATATATAAAATTATTAGTGAAATTTTTCATGAAGGTAAAAGTACAATTGATGGACATTATACAAACATAGTACGTGCTAAAGGTACCGAATGGCAATTAATAAATGATTTAAAAGTGCTAAAATGCAATTGGTCTGGAAATGCTAAAAATGCACATATATTTTTTGCAGAAAAAATATGAAAAGTTTTACAAAAAGTAATGAGATCCCTCTAAAAAAACCTTATAAAGGTAAAAAATACGCCAAGTACATAAAAAAGCAAAACTAAATATGATGGAATCCATAGTTAACTAGCCAAGTACCTAGAAGCAATTCAGTTTGAGGATTTGTAATTTGAAATAATACTTAGCGTGCCCGGGTCGCATTAAAACGTACGTTCTACCTATAATTTGTGTAAACTCTATGTGTAAATTATTTGTATTGAGTATTGAGTATTATTTGTATTGAGTAATGAAAAGGGATATTTATAATCACTTTGCTAATGTGCAAAACTGTAAACGTTTATTTTAATATTACCAAATACAAAGTATTTGTTTTAATATTGCCAAATACAAAGATTTACGATCATTAGTGAAAATACTCAAGGTAGTACAAATTTAGAAGAATACATGTCCAATGCGACCCGGGCACGCCAAGTATTATTTCAAATTACAAATCCTCAAACCGAATTGCTTCTAGGTACTTGGCTAGTTAACTATGGATTTCATCATATTTAGTTTTGCTTTTTTATGTACTTGGCGTATTTTTTTACCTTTATAAGGTTTTTTTAGAAGGATATTTTATGTCTACAACGTATATTACACAAAATATATACTGACATACACTTATACTATTTTGTGAATAAACCACATTAGTGACATTCAAATCCTCATTCCTTTTTTTCAATCACACAAAACTATACAATCCACAGATAGCAAGTGCTATGTCATGTATACTTTTAATTTAAAAAAGGTACAAAAAAAGCGCCAAGTATACGCGCCTGAAGTTCTTTCAAAAAAGGACTCTACAAAACTAATGATATGAACAAATTGCGCCAACTACAATAGGTACTTATGCAAACCAGAAAATCTATTACTGTATTATTACTCTTTGGCCGATATTCATTGTTGATTCTGATTTAAGACCATCTTAAGTACAATCTATATAGTATATATAAGCCAAATACCACTCACTCACTCACTCACTGACTCATCAACGTGCAGCCCGAACCACTGCACCTATCGACTTGAAATTTTAAGGGTATATTCCTACTATCACGTAGGTGCTCACTAAGGGTGGATTTTCCGAAATTCCACCCCTAACAGGTGAGAAGGGGTAAAATGTGTTTTTATTTAGGTTGGTCAAAAAGTCTTTTCGTATTTTGAGGCGCTCTACTTTGCGCGCCTGCATTCAAAGCAAACCATGAAAGGAAGGGGAAAGGGTGATTGTTTTAAATTCACCTAACCTCGCTGTACAAACTGTTGCAGACGTAGAGCGCCTGTGAGCTATTGTGAGGTTATAAAAAAATCGCAAAATGGAGCTTTCAAAACAGCAAATTAGGCCAATTTTGTTGTATGAGTTTAAAAGTGGCACGAATGCGTCTCAAACCCATCGAAATTTATGTGAAGTTTTTGGACAAGATGTGATTATCGTTAGGTCATGCCAAGTTTGGTTTGAAAAATTTCGAAATGCTGATTTTAACCTGGAGGATGAGCCCAGGTCCGGAAGGCCTTCGGTCATCGACAAAGCGCGCTTGCGAAACAGAGTCAAAGAAACCCTGGATATTACCACTCGCGAGCTCGAGGCAGAATTCGGAGTATCTCACGGAACCATCATCAACAGCCTCCACCAACTTGGCTTTGTGTCAAAATTGAACAAGTGGGTACCGCATGCATTGAGCGAGAGGAATAAGCTTGATCGCATCTCCAAGTGCGTT
The DNA here is from genome assembly GCF_003672135.1 of Ooceraea biroi. NCBI lineage: Eukaryota > Metazoa > Arthropoda > Insecta > Hymenoptera > Formicidae > Ooceraea > Ooceraea biroi. Next base: position 7,336,522 of record NC_039511.1, read on the forward strand.
ACACTACTCAACCGACATCGCAACGAACCTTTTCTTGATCGATTAATTACGTGCGACGAAAAATGGATCTTTTATGATAATGTGGTACGAAAACGAAGTTGGTGTGAGTCCGGAAGTTCAGCTCAGAGGACTCCAAAGCGGAATATCCACGGGCAGAAGATCATGTTAAGTGTGTGGTGGGATGTGCGCGGAATTGTCTACTATGAGCTCCTACCAAGAAATCAAACTATCAATACGGACCTCTACTGTCAGCAATTGGAAAGAGTTTAGACAAAACTCAGGGACTCCGACCCCAACTTGTCAATTGTAAAGGTATCCTCTTCCACCAGGACAACGCTCATCCTCATGTGAGTGCACTCACGTTGAGAAAAATCGGAGAGCTTAATTGGGAACTTCTCGAGCACCCACCATACTCTCCTGACTTCGCGTCATCCGACTATCATCTTTTTAGATCCCTGCAAAATTGTCTTAACGGAAAAAATCGCTTCGGCAGACAAAGTCCAAAGAGAGTTGGATCTTTTCTTTAATTCCACGACTAGTGCCTTTTTCAAGGACGGAATTTTCAAGCTTGTAGATCGATAGGAGGAGGTCATTAGACGAGGCGGAGACTATATTGATGATTAAAATAAAAGTGCGTTTTGTGAAAAATAAGTGTTTCCTTTTTACATAAAATACGAAAAGACTTTTTGACCAACCTAAATAAAAACACATTCTACACATAATATCGCGGGCGCAGCCCGCGTGACGGGGGATGTTAGTCATAAAATATTTGAAACCAATCACAGAGTCGTATTAGCATCTTAAGACATTACTTCAGATCGTCTGGAAATAAGAACAGACTGTCAATACTGGCCTTTGATATTAAAAAAATAAAGGACATAACAATATTAAGCAGATATTTTTATACGAATAAATATTTTAATACATATAAATATATTTATTAATACAAATAAGTGTTTTTTCAAAATACTTGGCGCTGCTAAACCGAATCAAAAATTGTCTTAGTATTTAAATAATCTAAAGATTACAATAATTTCCTTAGACTATAAATTACATAACAACTCGCTGAAATACATATATGTACAAATGTAGTTAAACTTATTCTATGCTTAATTCTAATGTCACACACACACATACACGCACACGCACACGCACGCATTCACAAGAGAGAAAGAAAGAGAATAAGGAAATTAACATAATGATTCGGTTTAACAGCACCAAGTATTTTGAAAAAACACTTATTTGTATTAATAAATATATTTATATGTATTAAAATATTTATTCGTATAAAAATATCTGCTTAATATTATTATGTCCTTTATTTTTTAATATCAAAGGCCAGCTTTCACAGTCCGTTCTTAATTCCATACGATCTGAAGTAATGTCTTAAGATGCTAATACGACTGTGTGATTGGTTTCAAATATCTTATGATTGTACTTAAGATGGTCTTAAATCAGAATCAACAATGAATATCGGCCAAAGAGTAATAATACAATAATAGATTTTCTGTTTTGCATAAGTACCTATTGTAGTTGGCGCAATTTGTTCATATCATTAGTTTTGTAGAGTCCTTTTTTGAAAGAATTTCAGGCGCGTATACTTGGCGCTTTTTTTGTACCTTTTTTTAAAAAGGTAATTTTGTTGTGATTTCACACATTTTGTAGTAACGTTTACTTTATCGTGTCAAATTTTTCTCGAAACAGAGATACAAGTTTTTCGGGTGGGTCACTTCAAATCGGACACCCTATATAATATAGTCAAAAGTCGACACCCTGTATAATATAATAAGGTAGTGTGAGATACCCTATATTTTAAAATGAGACCTGTAAGTTATAATATAATTGAGTGATATAGAAATTAAAAGAGGAAAGCGAAGTACTATAGCTTAGCAAATTTCATTTTCACATTTTAATCATCGGAATAAATAACGTTTACTTTATCGCGTCAAATTTTTGTAGAATCATAACTACAAATTTTTCGGGTTGATCAATTAAAATCGGACACCCTATATATTATAATCAAAAGTCGACACCCTGTATAATAAAAATAAGATAGAGCGAGATACCCTATATAGTAAAAATATTAAAATAAGACCTGTATTGTATAAGGATATACCAACAGTATCTCCGCCGGTCGGTATAAACGGAGCTGCTGCCATCTCGACGAAAAAGAACGGACTGTACAAATGACGATGAAGACGACGACGACGTTTCTGAACAACAAAATTACCTTTTTTTAAAAAAGGTACAAAAAAGGCGCCAAGTATACGCGCGCGAAGAAAAAAAGAACTCTACAAAAGTAATGATATCAAACTATTGCGCCAACTATAAAAATGGGTATTTATGCAAATCAGAAAATCTATTATTTTATTATTATGTATACAACATCCTATTCCAATCCAAGCGTTGTTTTAATTCTCTTTAAATATTATTATAGCATTTTTTTACAAAAATGTATGAAATCTTCAAATTGCGCCAAGTGCAGAGAGAATGTATCGAAAATTAATTATTGTACTATTTAAAAAACTCAAGTGATAGTATTCTTATCAATTAGAAAGAGAATATGTGTATATATTGTTTTGAAAAATTATTGTTGTACTACTTTTAAAAAATAAAAAGTGATAGATATCTTTTTATTGTCACTCTTCCTCTTCCAATCCAAGTGGTAGTAGCTTTCATTCATCACTTCGATTTTAATTTGTTTAAATTCTAATGGAAGGAATAGAAAACGTAATAGAAAAGAATAAAAGAGGTTACAGTACAAAATGTAAAAAAAATAATATTTAGTTAGTGCAAAAACTTGGCGTTGCTAGACCGAGTAATACGAGAAATGCTTTTCTGTCTTTCATTCATTTAAGACCAAATTTCTTCACCTCTCGATAACTTTATTCAAAAGATATCTCGTAGAATCAGTTTTCTTCACCTTTGTAACCTGACAGAATATGGTACTTTATAATAACATTCTAGACACTTTGTGTCAAAAGGAAGTAGTATGAAGAATAGCTATCCGTTAAATACGTAATCAGAGGTTTCAATAAAGAAAACAAATTTTTAGTTATCTGGAAGATAACTATTAAAAGGTATGAAGAAACTGGGCATAATAGTAGGTGTGTATGTTCTCTCTCTCTCTCTCTCTCTCTGTTTGTCAAATTTAGATTAGATTTAAGTTTTATATATAATAATATAATAAGCGTTTATGCATGCGTAAAATTTCTTGGATTTCATTTTTATATCTGAACGAGCAGCTTGAGGTTTTATATAAAGTGCATGCGTACGTTAAGGGGCGATAACGAGGTCTAGCAGCGCCAAGTTTTTTGCACTAACTAAATATTATTTTTTTTACATTTTGTACTGTAACCTCTTTTATTCTTTTCTATTACGTTTTCTATTCCTTCCATTAGAATTTAAACAAATTAAAATCGAAGTGATGAATGAAAGCTACTACCACTTGGATTGGAAGAGGAAGAGTGACAATAAAAAGATATCTATCACTTTTTATTTTTTAAAAGTAGTACAACAATAATTTTTCAAAACAATATATACATATATTCTCTTTCTAATTGATAAGAATACTACCACTTGAGTTTTTTAAATAGTACAATAATTAATTTTCGATACATTCTCTCTGCACTTGGCGCAATTTGAAGATTTCATACATTTTTGTAAAAAAATGCTATAATAATATTTAAAGAGAATTAAAACAACGCTTGGATTGGAATAGGATGTTGTATACATAATAATAAAATAATAGATTTTCTGATTTGCATAAATACCCATTTTTATAGTTGGCGCAATGGTTTGATATCATTACTTTTGTAGAGTTCTTTTTTTCTTCGCGCGCGTATACTTGGCGCCTTTTTTGTACCTTTTTTTAAAAAGGTAATTTTGTTGTGATATCATTACTTTTGTAGAGTTCTTTTTTTCTTCGTTTTATTAACGGCATTAATAACATTTATTATCAGCAAAATGATATTTCGCACTAAATTATTAGTTACTTTATTACAGTATAATTCTGCAACTATGCAACACTTCTTTTACTCTCACCAACCCTGTATGTGCGCAAAGCGACCTTGTATCCTTGTATATATACGGGCGCAAAGCGATCCTTGTATATATACGGGAGCTGATATATACTTTATGTACTATCAAGTTTTTGTAAGAATAATATATAAATATCTTTAGCACCTCTAGGCCATTGTCTTTTTTTAATTTGTGCATCATCAGCTTCAGTCCAATTATTAGACATTCCTTCTCTACATATACTCGTGTAATGACCATCCTCAGTACATAAACCACTATGAAATATAGCATTCATAAACTTATACGTTTGTCTAGCTATTAAAACTTTAGTTGTAGGAATAGTACATATATTAAATTTACGTATTGCTTTCACAATTTTATCATCTTGAGATGAAAATAATACTAAACGAATAATAACTATATCTTTCGTTACTGTTAATTCGGTCTTAAACAAAATATCATTTCCTGTACACTGTTCGCATGACCCATCAGATTCACACCAATGTGAAACTGTAACATTTAATAAATCATTAAGAGTATAGCTTTTTTCCCAAATTGTTAATAGGTATTGAAATAACTACATCGTTGCAAGTAAATTCCTTTGTATAATCACAAGATTTACATCGACTAGTAGAAGTTATTGGGTCATTAAGTATGAAACTTTACAAATAGAACATAAACTTTTGCATTTTTTGGCACATGAACACGATTTATTTTCAATCGAAGTATGCGCCCATGTTATTTACACACTTCTGCCATTTTAGTGGTAGTTGGCCTATGCCTCTACTATATAAGCCAGGAGTACGGGAATCGATGAAGTCGCGGAAGGCTGTTTCGACTGCCTGTTGAGAATTGAAGAACTTTCCCACCAAGAAGTTGTCCAAATTCCGGAAGAAGTGATAGTCGGTAGGTGATAGATCTGGTGAATATGGTGGATGACGGAGAGTTTCCAATTCCAACTCCTGTAGCTTTGCCACAGTCAGTCGTGCAGTGTGCGGTCGAGCATTATCATGCAACAGGATTGGCATTGACCGATTGACCAATTTCGGTTGTTTAATAGCAAGTTGTTGCATCATTTCGTCCAGTTGCTTGCAATATACTTCACCCGTTATCGATGTGCCAGGTTTCATAAAGTTGTAGTAGATAACACCTGACCTGGACCACCAAACAGTCACGATAAGCTTCTTCTGTGTAATGTTGGGTTTCGCGTGATGTCTCGGTGGTTCATCAGCGTTCAACCACTGATGTGAGCGTTTACGATTGTCGTAGAGTATCCACTTTTCATCGCAGGTCACAATTCGATTAAAAAAAGATTCATTTTTGTGACGGGAAAGCAAAGAAAGGGAAGCCTCTAGACGTTGCGCCTGCTGCGCATCGGTCAATTCGTGCGAGACCCATTTGTCCAACTTCTTTATCTTACCAATTGCAGCTAAATGAACCAATATGGTGGGTATGGAAACATTGAATATCGATGCCAATTCACGTGTACTTTGAGATGGATCGGACTCTACTACGGCTCTCAAGTGATCATTATACACCTTCGTCTTTGGTCTTCCACGTGGCTCATTAGCGAGGCTGAAATCTCCATCTCTGAAGTTTTTGAACCAATTGCCCACCGTTGCTTTAGTAGTTGAACCTTCACCAAATACAGCGTTGATATTACGAGCTGTCTCCGACACTGTAGTTCCACGGCGGAACTCATATTCATAAATCACACGAATTTTGGACTTTTCCGTAGTTCTATAAAAAAGAATCCACCAATAAAATGATGAAGATATTTGAACAAACAAATATGACATTTGAAGAGCGAACATACATCTATCACACTAACCTAACCTGATACTGACGTCTGGCGCCAAATTTGAGATAACAAATGTTAAAGATGGCGCTTTTACATTTGTAAAGTTTTATACTTAATGACCCAATACTTGATGCTCTACCAGTTGTCTTATACAATCATATTTAGTAAACAGGATTGTAAGAAACTCAAACACATCACGTTTTACATTTATTGAAAACGGTTCTCCTAAATATTGCCGTACTGCATATGTATTCAAATTGCACATTCCATTTTCATATCGATGCATCAACATTCTTAAAACATCTGATTTATTACACTTCACCAATTGTTTTCTAATAGGACCTAAATGCATTAGACATTGTAATACTACATTTGCATAACACGAAACATTGTCTGTATTTTGTAAACCATGTAAAACCCAAGCAACATTTTGTCGTAAGTTTTGACATATTCTAAATATATATTTCTAAACATATGTTTATAACATATAAACATATGTTAAGAATAGGGCAATCATGTTAAATCGTCTTGACTTTACTTCTCTCATAGTTTCCGAGATATTCGCAATTATCTTTGAAAAATAGTTTTTTCGCGATATCTCGCGAACGGAGCGTCCTAGAGGGTTCGTTCAGGGCCCATTCGACGGGGTTTTCGAGCCACAATGAGTAGATATATAGGGCGGGTTCTGACCCATGTGGCAACGAGGGGGAGGGGGAGGGGGGCTGAGTCAGCAGGGGTATCATGTTCACATCGGAGGAATGAATCAGCAGGGGGGGGTCGTATATTGTTACATGTGGTACAGCGCTATTGTTACCTATTGCATCATCAGCACTACTTTTATATACGCTTGGATCTGCACGAACATGTTCAAGGTCAAGTGATGTGTTATCGTTTTTTCTCGGAACGCGCCCCGAAACTGCGCAGTAGCGCAAATGGCGGCTGCGCTATTGTGTTACATAGTGCAACATCAGCACATTACATAGTGTAATATCAGTACTACTTTTATATACGCTTGGACCTGCGCGAACATGTTCAAGGTCGGGTGACGTCATCGTTTTGTCTCGGAACGTGCCCCGAAACTGCGCAGTAGCGCAAAAGGCGGCAGCGCTATTGTTACACAGTGCAACATCAGCACTACTTTTAAATACGCTTGAACTTGCACGAACACGTTCAAGGTCAGGTGATACCATCGATAATTTTGCTGACGTGTGCGAAATTGCACAGTAAGTGATGCATATATAAAACGGACAGTGTGTCCGATCGAGCAAACGCCCAGGATGTTCATGGTGCTGCCGGACGATGAAGGCTACGCGGACCTAGGAGCATGAACGCGGGCAATGGAAGAGCAGGATTCCTATTGGTATTATGATTTCCACGTTAAGGACAGCTTAATATAGTAGGACATTGCACACTGTGTTATCGGGTTACATGAAAGTGCAGCGAATTGTAAGACAAAGTCTACTTGGAGCGTGAGTACGATGGACGAGCGCGAGCTCACCGAGCTCGTCGGGAGCGTCGAGACGCTATGCGCATACTTCGAGTGGGAACTTAAGTGCGACGAGTACCTGCGAACATTGCGGGAAAAGTGTCATCGGGTAGGAAGCGCGCGGTCGGTAACCGGGCGGAGGTTCGCCGCGATCGCGAGGGTCGCGCGCCTGGAGGGTGTGAGGAACCGTCTGAGACGGCGATTCGAGTACGTGGGTGCGGGACTCGGCGAGCAGACCGGACTCTCCTGGACGGAGATGGAGACGGCATTCAGGAACCGCATGCTTACCGGTGCGGTGATCAACGACAGCCACATCGAGCTGCGCAGATTTCTCGAGGATGCCAGAGACGTGGTGATCGAGCGCGTACGTGATAGCCTCGCTGCGCTTAACGGTGTGAAGGTGAACACCGCGTTCAACGCCGAGTTTGTAGCGGACGAGAAGACGGCGGTAAAGACGATCACCACGCGACACCACGGACTGTTACTCACCTCCGACCTTCGCGAGTGGTACGACAAGCGCGTGATGGAGATCACTATGGCGTCTCTCGACGAATTCCAAGAGTGGGACAGTGGGTGGGCGTTGTCCAGGATACTGAACTTAACGGTCAACGTGAACAGGTACAACCCCATGCGTGCGAGGTGTGTCATCGATATACCGCGCGCGATCCAAGTGAAACATGCGGTGGTCAACGTGAGATCAACGGACAATGCATGCTTCGCGCGGGCGGTGGTCGCCGCTTTTTATCTCTGCGCTAAACATGCGGAAAGGGCGGCACAATATCCCAATTACGCTGCTGTGCTAGATGTGACTGGTATAGACTTTCCCATGACCCTCGACCAGATCGGCAGGTTCGAGCGCAATAACGGAATATCAATAAACGTATTCGCCAAGGATGACGATAACAGGCGAGGGGCCATCGTTCCGCTGCGGTTAACCGACCACAAGCGGAACAAACACGTCAACCTGTTGTACGTGCCCGACAACCACGCGGAGCAGCCGGGACACTTCGCGTGGATCAGAGATCTATCGCGCCTGGTTAGTGCACAAATCAGTAGGAAGAAGCAGCGGAAGTACATCTGCGATCGGTGAGTTGTCATAGAAACAATTCCATACATCATATCACACAAATATCTATAACATCACGCAGGTGCCTACACTACTTCCCAACCGAGGAGAGGCTGTCCGCTCACACCATCGACTGCGAGACTATCAACGACTGCGCGATAGTCCTGCCCAGCGAGGACGATAAGCTGCTAGCCTTCCGAAACTACAAGAGGAAGGAGCGCGCACCGTTCGTCGTGTACGCGAATCTTGAGTGCACGTTGGAGAAGAATGAGCAGGAGAAGGATGCGGCGGCGGCTGGCGCGTATCAACGGCACAGGGCGTACAGTGTGGGATACTACTTGCGATGCGCGTACGACAAGTCGTTGTCTGCGTACAGAACGCATCGTGGGGAGGACTGCGTGTCGTGGTTCGTTGGAGAGCTTGGCGAACTGGCGCTGCGCGTCACGACGATCCTCGCGTCCAACGTGCCCATGAGGGACCTCACCCCGGAGCAGTGCGAATAACTGCGCGGTGCCACGTGTGCGGTAAACCGTTCGCGGTGGGTGACACCCGGGTGCGCGATCACTGCCACCTAACCGGCCGCTACAGAGGCCCGGCGCACTCGACGTACAACCTAAACTATAAGGACTCGCACGTTATCCCCGTGATATTCCACAATCTCTCCGACTACGACGCGCATTTCATCATCGAGGACGTGGCGAACGCCTTCGAGGGCAGCGTGGAGTTACTGCCGCTGACGAAGGAACGGTACATCGCATTCACGAAGAACGTCGCTAACACCGCGGACAGGTACGGAGCCAGAGCGTGCGTGAAACTGCGATTCATAGACTCGTACAAGTTTCTCAGCACAAGTCTCGACAAACTAGCGTCCTATTTCGACCGGAGTCACATGCGCATTCTACGTGCGGAGTTTCGACATCTCTTCGAGGAGGAGTTCCAGCTCCTCACGCGGAAAGACGAATTTCCATACGAGTACGTCGATAGCGTCGAGAGACTGCTCGAGACTCGCTTACCACCGCGCGAGTCCTTCCACAGTTCGCTGACCGGCGATACGGTGGCAGGTGACGACTACGCGCACGCGACAAAACGTGTGGAACAGGTTCGCTATCGAGAACCTCGTACAGTACAGCGACCTGTACCTAAAAACGGACGTTCTCCTCCTGGCGGATGTATTTGAAAATTTTCGCGACACGTGCATACGGAACTACGGCCTGGACCCGGTGCACTACTACACACTACCGGGCTACACGTGGGACGCGATGCTGCTGCACACAGGCATCGAGTTCGAGCTACTGACGGACGTGGATATGGTGCTGTTCGTGGAGCGTGGCGTGCGCGGTGGGCTGAGTCAATGCTCGCACAGGTACGCACGAGTCAACAACAGATATGCGCCGTCATACGATCCGTCCGAGCCGTCGTCGTATCTCATGTACTACGACGTAAATAATCTCTACGGATGGGCCATGTGTCAGCCGTTGCCTCGTGGGGAGTTTTGCTGGGTCGAGGACGTCTCGACGCTCGACGTGCACGCGATCCCCCCGAACTCGCCTAGAGGGTACATCCTCGAGGTCGACCTGGAGTATCCGCGATATCTACACGACGCGCACGCGGACCTGCCGTTCTGTCCGACGCGCGAGGCACCGCCCGACAAGCGGCAGGAAAAGCTCCTCGCGACTCTGTGCGATAAGCAGCGGTACGTGATACACTACCACACGCTGCAGCAATGCACGAGCCACGGGCTTCGCGTCGCGAGGATACATCGTGCGCTGGAGTTCGCACAGTCCACGTGGCTGCGCGATTACATCGAGCTGAACACGGCGTTTAGGACGCGCGCGACGAACGATTTCGAGAAGAACCTGTACAAGCTTATGAACAACGCCGTCTTCGGTAAGACGATGGAGGACGTTCGAAATCGCGTCGACGTGAAACTCGTGACGCGCTGGGAGGGGAGATACGGCGCCGAGGCCCTTATCTCGCGTCCTAACTTCCACAGCCGAGCCGTGTTCGGGGAGAATCTCCTCGCCGTGGAGCTTCGCAGGCTGAAGGCCATGTTCAACCGACCGATATACGTGGGCATGTGCATTCTGGACATCTCAAAGACGCGCCTCTACGAGTTCCACTACGACTACATGGCCCCGCTGTACGATGACAAGTGTCGGATCATGTACACGGACACGGACAGTCTGATATACCGCATCGAGTGCGAGGATGCGTACACGTGACATGAGGCGCGACATCGCACGCTTCGACACGAGCGACTATCCAGCGGACAACGCGTACGACATGCCACAGCGGAACAAAAAGGTACCGGGGCTCATGAAGGACGAGAACAACGGCGCCGTCATGACCGAATTCATCGGGCTGAGGGCGAAGATGTACGCGCTGAGGGTGTGCGGAAAGAAGGATACGAAGAAGATCAAGGGTGTGTGCAGGAGCGTTGTGGGGCGAACGATAACGTTCGACGACAACGCGCGCTGTTTGAGCGAATCGGTGGAAATGACCCGCCAACAGTCGCGCATGCAGTCGAAGCTCCATCGGGTCTACACCATAGCGGAGACGAAGCTCGCCCTCAGCCCACACGACGACAAGCGGTACATTGTACCCGACAGCACCAGCACCCTCCCGTGGGGGCATTACGCCATTCCACAGTGACATACACGAGGGGAACGAGAAAGAACGAAGCGTGTAGATATGAAAATGTAATCTTTATTGTAATTTTGTTACATAGGAATACACGTTCCTATATCTTTGAGTAAAAAGTATATAAATATATAAATATATAAGATATAACGTATAGAGTGTCTGACATGAGGCGGGGACAGTAGGCGTAACAAACGGTTAGCCGCTCGCGCGACGCGATAGCGGCCAGTTTCCGATTACAGTGGTAGGCGCGAACATATCTCGACGTTACGCCTACTGTCCCCGCCTCATGTCAGACACCCTGTACATAAGCACATGGAGGTCTATACGCGTACAATTACAGCATATTGTCCCTACTGATTCAAGAATTGTGCGACGCGTCCATTCCGAGCCACTTGACGTACACCTCGTTTTTCCTCCGCCGCAGCACCTTTTCCACGAGATAAACGTCCGGATGATGGGCTCTGAGTACCTCGTGCTCGTAAAAGCCGCCGGAGATCGGATTACCGCGATAGTCCTCCAACAGGTACGTCGCGGGATTGGTCCGTTGCACCTTCGCTACCTTAAACACCTCCGTGGTCCAATTCGGTGTATAGCCCTTCACGAAGACGGTTTTATGCTTCCTCACGTGCACCGTATTACCCGCGCGGAATTTCGCTGACGCGGCGATCTTCACGCGCTTGTAAACAGTGGACAGCAGTCGAGCAGCTGTGGCCGGCGTGACGTCGACCGGCCGCATGGCGATAGTGCGGTGCCGGCGAGCGTTGTACTCTCGCACGAGGCGCGATAACGCGTCTGTCCACTTGTACGATCCATTGAGCGTAAACACCTTTCACATTTCATTCTTCAGCGTACGATTGAAGCGTTCCACTATCGAGGCCTTCATTACCGAGTGCGTGGAATAGTGATTTATACCGTTCGTACGCGCTAGTTCTCGCACCTACGCGTTGTAGAATTCCTTGCCCTCGTCGGTCTGCAGGTTCGCGGACACCTGCGGTCGTTGCGGAATATCCGAGCGAGCGCTTCGGCCACCTCGCTTACGGACTTATGCTTGAGAGGTACCGCCCACGCGTACTTACTCAGCGCGTCGATGATCGTCAGTATATAGCGGTAGCCTCTGCTCTGCCGCGCGTACGACTGCATGTCGACCAGATCCACCTGCCACAGGTCGTCGTATCCGTGTACGATCACGCGACGACGAGGAAAGTTTCTTCGCGCTGGCGCGTGTAACTCACGCACCAGTTGCAACCTCTCCGAACTGACGTTGCCGCGCGCCTTGACTCATCGTGGCGCGATTCGACGGGCCGGTCCTGTCTCCTCAGTACGGACCCGATCTACCGTTACGATCGGTTCGTCGATCGACCCGTTGATCGATCCGTTCATCCGTTCGTTGGTCGGTCGGTCGGTCGGGCGGGGCCGGTCGTCCGTTGATCGGTCCGTTCGTCCGTCGAACGGTCAGTTGATCGGTCGGTCGGGAGGGCCGTTCGTCCGTTGATCGGTCCGTTGATCGCCCCGTTCGTCCGTCGAACGGTCCGTTGATCGACCCGTTGATCGTCCCGTTGAACGGCCCGTTGATTGGTCCGTTGATCGGCTCGTTGATCGGTCGGTGCGTTCGTCCGTTCGCTTCACTCTCCCGTTGTGGGCGGCCTGTCGATGTTCACGTATGTCAGTGCTGATCCGTCGGTTCTCGAGAGTACGACCAGGTCGCTGCGCAGCCTCGACACCGTTGCCTCGAGATCGTTCGCCCGTTCCTCGCACGACTGTGCGATCCTCGTCACCTTGTCCAATCAGTTCGTGTTGGATCTAGCGTCCGTTCGCGCCTTTGCCACGTTTTCCGTGAGGTACTTTATCCTCCCGTCGTGCGCCTGCAATTGCGTCGTGAGGGAAGTCGCGTCGGACTGGAGCCGCGACAGCGACGAGGTAATCCGCTCCTCCTGAGCGTTGATCCGCAGCCCCGTGTCCTCGACGACCCTGCGCAACTCAGCCACCCCGCCGTTCGTACCGTCGACGTGCGCTCGTAGCGCGTCAACCGCCTCCCGCAGCTCGCGATAGTCCCTCCGCTGGGCCTCGGATAACGACCAGATCCGCTGGTCCACGTGGTATCGGTTTACCGCATCGTACTCCTCCCGCGGTATGGCCACGTGCCGTATTCGTCGCCGTCCGGGACCCGGCAGAGAGCGTTGTCGCGTACGTAACCGCGAACGTCGCATGTCCTAAATTCCGTCTCGTGGTCGCCGCTCCGCGCGAGAGTAGCGCCGAACTTGTTCACGGGCATCGATGCGTCGTGGACGGTACTTCAGATCGTAATGATACCCGCCTCTCGGAGCTCTTCGATTATAGACAGGAACTCGGCGTCGTGCGAGTCGTTGCCCGCGTCGCGAGACGCTTCGATCAGCCTGAGGCGATCCACCAGCTCATTTGGATCGTCTCAGTGCACGTAGTCGATCGCGTTGTCGGTTACCCTCATGGTTGGAAGCGACTACGGTGGCGGTGGTGGCTGCGGTTCCACACCGGCTCCGCCGTGACCCGCGGCCGAGTCAATGCACATCAACGGTGCGATAATCTGCTTGTACTTGAAGCCCTTGTTACTCTTTATTGGTCTGTACGCCTGATACCGCTGCCTGTGCGCGTTCGTCGCCGACAGAATCTGGCGGTACATCGTCGTGTCCTGTACGGTGTACACGCGCTCGTCGGGCATGCGCATGAAGATCAGCTCGTACAGACCGGGCGTACCCTCGTACCGCGTACCGTCCACGAATATGGTGTCGTCCGAGCCGACGTCGAAGCGCTTGTCGCCGAGCATCGTGCCGGTCTCACCGATGTACAGTCATAGGCACAGAGGTTGCGACACTTTTTTTTAACTAAGTTTATGAATACGCAATCAAATTCAGGATGCGAATCACTGTGACACGCACATGTAACTGTGTTACACATGTATACGCAAATTTGACAACTTCATGATCGTTCATCGAGTAGGCGCGCGTCACAGTGATTCGCATCCTGAATTTGATTGCGTGTTCGTAAACTCATTTAAAAAAAAGTGTCGCAACCTCTGTGCCTATGACTGTATACCCCATACACGGTGTCGATGGTGCTCGTCTTGCTGGCTGGCTCGCGACCACTATTCGTGAACAGAGCGCCCACGTACTTCCGACCCAACGGCCCCAGCGTGGCGAGCAGCGCGTCCCTGCTGTCGTCCGTTCGCATGACCTCGGCGACGGATCGCTCCAGTGGGCTCAGCGGCGCCGCCGCGTCGGACTCGAGCGTCGCGCTTATCAACGGTGTTGACGTGGCGCTCAGTTTCTGCCGACCTATCTTTAGCCTCTGCGGCGTAACCATTCGCCGCTTCTGCGGTGTCACTATCGCGGATGACAAGGCGTCAGCGTCCTCATACTCGCACTTCCTCTTCACGCGACATACGTCGTCGTCGTCGTCAGCGTCGGCGCCGGTGTAGGATCCGTCGTCGTAGTCGCCGATGGTGTGCTCGACCAGTCGTTTCAACGGCTCGACGATGGGCTTGAAGTGGGTCTCCAGGGCCCGCTCGTCGTCCATTCTGTCAGTCCTCAAACTCCGGTACTTCCTGCGGATGGACTCGCGCGCGCGGGCGATCTTCTCCGCGATCGCCTCGCGCGACTGCACCACTCGACATGCCCGCGACGACTGCCCACTCCCCGGCTCCCCCGCCTACGACACGGCGAACTCGTTGAATCCGCGCCTGTACCGACCGTTCCGAAGCGTGCTGTCCTTGTCTATCACGAGGAATCTATGTTGTAGGCGCCAACAGTCGCGACACAGCGTGGCGAATTCCTCGAAGGTCGGTGTTCACGTGATCGTTGTACACGTGCCGCAGATTCGTGCTGTCCTGTCGAAAGAGGATCAGCAGATTCGCGTTATCGCGCAACAGGTGTTTCGGTATCCGAGCGTACGTCTGACACAGATAGAAGCAGTCGACGAGCGAGTGCCGTCCCATCGAGAAGTGCTCCCTCATGGCGTCCTGCCTGTCGCAGGCGACGTCGTCGAACACGAATATCAAGTGCGGCGGGGCCTCGTGCGGCAGTACGACGTCACCGCTATCGTGGAACGCGCGATAACCGATCCCGTCCATCGACCCGAGTAGGCGCTTCAGATAGTGGTCCTTCGGCTGTTGCAACGACTTCGAGTACACGTACACGTTCTCGAAGCGCACGCCGTGCGGACTCTCGAGCAGGCTGATCACGACGTCCGTCTTGCCACATCCCGACGGTCCGCACACCAGGGCGCGTATGGTAGTCGGTAGCAGAGACCCGTGCCTGCTCGCTTTCGTCTCTCCATTCCCGATCCTGTCGTCCACGTTCGACACGCGTATTCGCACGGGCTGCCTGACGTAGCGCATGTCGCGCGAACTCGCTCGCCGTCGAGGCGCCCCCCGCTATTTATACGCGGAACGAACCCACCTGTTCAATCAGTCGTGACCTCAAGGCTGCTGCTGCTGCGCGCGTCTGCGGTTACTCCGACGTGCGACGAATGCGTCTAACCGCTCACCGCGCGGGTCTGCTTAATCATGCCATAGACGCGCTACCGTTCGAGCTGCACATTCCCAGCTACCAGTTCTGCGGGCCCGGTACGAGACTCGCGAAACGACTCGCACGAGGCGATCGCGGCGTGAACCCGTTGGACGCAGCCTGTCGTGAGCACGACATCGCCTACTCGCGGAGCCGGGAGTTGGTCGAACGGCACGCGGCCGACCGGGTGCTCGCGGACAGAGCGCGCGAGCACATCTCGGCGAGCGATTCGAGCCTCGGTGAGAGGGCCGCCGCGGCGGCCGTATGGGCGGCCATGAAGGCGAAGACGAAACTCGGAAAGGGTCTGAGGAGCAAGAGGCGATCGGCGCCTGGTATAAAGAGGACGATGGGCAGGAGAAAGAGGGCAACCACTGCGGCCAAGAGACCGGCAAGGACGCTCCCGATAGCGAAACGCGGCGGCTTCCTGCCGCTCCTACCGGTCCTGGGCGCGCTCGGGTCGTTGATCGGTGTTGCGGCCGGCGTCGCGAAGGCGGTGAACGACAGCAAGGCGAAGCGTCGTCAGCTGGAGGAGCTGCAACGTCACAATCGTGCGATGGAAGGGCGTGGTCTTTATCTCGCGCCGCACGCACGCGGTCGCGGTACGAAAAAAAAAACGTCCCCGTCAGCGCTAGGATTGCCACCTGGCGCGACGACGGGCCCGCAGCTAGCGGCGGCGATCGCGCGTCTTCGCGTGCCGTTCTTCAGAAGGGTGTTTATGCGCGACACGTTACCCGCGCGAGCGCGTCGCAACGAGTGCGGCGTCGTAAACCTCGACGCCTCCGCGTGTCCGGGGACCCATTGGGTCGCGTACGCTAAGAGGGGCGAGAGGATCGTCTACTTTGACGGTTTCGGTAACCTGCGCACTCGAGCGCTATCTGGGTGGCACCGCGTCGATCGCGTACAATCGCTACCGATATCAGACGTACAACGAGCAGATCTGCGGGCAGTTGTGTCTGCGTTTTCTCTGCGACATCGAGTGGTAGGGGGACGGCGATTCATCATGTCGCTGACGCTCACGCTGACCGGTAGAAACAGCGTTCTGATGGTGTGTTACTTTCCGCCCATCGATCTGAGCGACGGTTCCTACGAGCTCAGTCTCGCGGATTTCGAGACGTACAACTCGATACCTAACGTCGACGCGACCAACAACCGATTCTACTTCGGCGAGAGGGACGCGTTGATAACGATTCCCGAGGGATCCTACGAGCTCAGTGCCATAAGCCGGTTCCTGAGGAACGCCGTGCTCCGTCGACATGACACCGTGGGTGACGACGACGACGCCGACGACGACTCCGTCGGAACGTACGACCTGTACGACGGTGAGGAGAGCACGGGGGAGGACGTGCTCGCTCTACGCGCCAACGACAACACCATGCGCAGCGAGATGAAGTGCGCCTATCGGGTGAACTTCGCCAAGCCCGGCACCATCGGGCCGCTCCTGGGGTTCTCGCTGCGCGTACTACGGCCCAACAGGTGGTACACGTCCGACGAACCGATGAACATCATGGGCGTGAACGTCATCCGCGTGGAATGCAACGTCACGGCGGAGGCGTACAGCAACAACAGGCCCGTGCACACGATACACGAGTTCGCGCCCAACGTGCCACCGGGATATAAACTGTCGGAGAGGCCCGGGCAGATCATTTACCTCCCGGTCATCGCGCGGAGCGTCACCGACATCACGGTGCGCGTCGTGGATCAGAACGGTCGGCCGATCGACTTTCGCGGCGAGGAGATAACGGTGCGTCTGTACGTGCGACGACGACGCGCTGCGTAGAGCCGTAGGGAATGCTCGTACTGCGGGGTGGTGGAGGACGCGGAAGAAGAGGTACTACTACTCAAACGCGAGAGCGTCCCGAGGAGGAGGGGGAAGTGCGCGGGAGCGGTTACGGTACGACGCTGAACACGGAGAACGCGACCTTCCTTCGTTCGTTGGGATACACCGTCCTGCGGAATGGCTACGATGGTCGACGTACTCGACATCGGCGATGAGCCGGTCTTCGACGAGCGCATCGTCGGGCTCGAGACCCACACGTACAACCCGTATGCCAACACCACGTTCGGGCACAGCGATGAGATACGGATTCCCATACACCAGCAGGATCTGTACACGTTGCCCTGTGAGAGCTATCTCTACATCGAGGGTACGTTCTCGGTCGATGGAGCAGCATCAGCTGCGGGGGATGCTCAAGCGGCGCCCGTTGAACCTGGTAAACCCCAGACGCACCTGGTGAACAACTGCGCGACCTTTCTGTTCGAAGAGCTTCGTTACGAGCTCAACGGCGTGGAGATAGACAGGAGCCGAAACGTCGGCGTGACGAGCACGCTCAAGAACTACGTTTCCCTGACCCATGCGCGCAGTAATATCCTGCTGAGCGCTGGATGGAGTCTGATGGGCACTTTCGGGTCGGGTGATTTCAACCTCTGCGTCCCTCTCGAGATGCTGTTGGGATTCTGCGAGGACTACAGACGCGTGGTGATCAACGCGCGGCACGAGCTCGTTCTGATTCGTGCGCGCAACGACAACAATTGCGTCGTGCTGTCGGGCGACCGATACGGGGCGCGGATAGACCTACACAAGGTGCAGTGGCGCATGCCGTACGTCTACCTAAACGAGATCAACAAACTACGGTTGCTGCGCACCCTGGAGAGCGGTCGATTTCTCAGTATGGCGTTCCACTCGTGGGATCTGTACGAGTTCCCCCTTCTGCAGAGCACGACCGCGCACTCCTGGGCCGTCAAAGCGGCCACGCAGCTGGAGAAACCGCGTTACGTCATCTTCGCGCTGCAGTCCGGTCGAAGGAACGCCGCGACGAGGGACGCGTCACTGTTAGACGCCTGCGACCTCTCCAACGTGAAGCTGTTTCTCAATTCGACGTTCTATCCCTACGACGACATGCATCTGGACTTTGCGAAGAATCGCTACGCGATACTGTACGACATGTATGCCAGATTTTGCAGAGCGTACTACGCGCTCGACCGGGACGACGATGGAGCGGTGCTCACGATGAACAAGTTCCTGCACTGTGAATCGCTCGTGGTGCTGGACTGTTCGAGGCAGAACGAGACCGTGAAGAGCGCCACCTCGACGTCCGCATAGAGTTCGACTACAGGCATAACGTCCCGCCCGAGACCACGGCGTACTGTCTGATACTCCACGATCGCGTAATCGAGTACAACCCGCTGACGAGCGTGATACGTCGCGTCGTCTGATAGCACCCATGGCTGCCGAGCCGATATTCGCCGACCTGCAGGGTTTCATCGTCCAGGGCGGCTTCGCGGTGAAGGAGGTTGTCGTACTGCGTACGAGGGACCGAGTGCTGACGCATCATGTCTTCCGCCCACCAGTGGCATGGAGTCGCCTGACGAGGGACGAGAGGTCTCAGGCTGCCTGGTTACCGGCCAATCATCATAGACTCCGCTGGACGGACGGTAGCGTGCCCTACGGACACGCCAACGCTCTTATCCGTAGAGCGGTATCGGCCATGGAAGGAGGAGGAGGAGACAACAGGCTCGTCTACGTAAAGGGCGCCGAGAAGAGGTGGTGGCTGGAGGGTCTCCTCGGCGATCTCGAGGGCGAACGCCGCGTCACCGTCAGGTCCGTCGACGACGACTTCGAGGACATCGCGCGCCTGAGCGAATTGGTGGGTCCCGATCGCGGAACGTACCGCTGTAGCGCGCACAGCGGGGTCTGCGCGTTGGAGAACGTGCTGAAGCTGCACGCGTGGTGGATGGGTGGACCGTCGCGCGCGCGGAATTTGGAATAAAGAAGTAGTGGGTTTTTTATAAACACTATCTATGTATTTCTATATATATATATGTTTTTATACACTATTGTTTCATTAATAAAATATATATATTATATTCTATACACTTATGGTGTTATATGTATATATCTCTTTGTACAGTGTGTGTGTGTGTGTGTGTGTGTATGTGTACGTTGCTCCTCTCACATCTCATCTTCCTGCTCCTCTTCCTGCTCCCCTTCCTACTCCTCTTCCTGCTCTGCGGGAGGTCTGCTACAAAAGAGAGTACACATATGTTAACACCGGTATCGGTGTAGCGTGTGTGTAGACGCCGCAGAAACGTATGGTGTAGCACTACTTACTCATGTGGCGGCGTGTTGGCGCGCGCGTACTGGCTTCCGAGCACTCTGTTGATGATCGGCTGATTCAAAATATTGGAGTCTGTGCTGCAACACCTCGTCAATATTCTACAGACACGTTCGTAGGGTGCGCCTGGAAGGTCATGTACACTTAGTCACACCGTTCGCAGTATAGGTCGCGTCATTGGTTTTATGTATGTTTGTTCGTACTTACATGACCTACTCGATATCTGTTAAATAGGCCTCGTCCATCGATGCGCCGATACGGTTGAGGCCCGTTTGCGTCTCGCGCGTTTGCGCGGCCAGAGCAGCAGCGGTCTGCGTCGTCATCGCTGCAGCCGCATGGACACTAGTGGTGACGTCAACTAAATTTTCCATATTGTCGCGGAACAGATGTCGGGTAGCCAGTTACAATAGGAATGACAATGTCGCATGATGCGTTGTCTTTATAGAGTGCATGATATGAGGCGGTGTCAGCGAGATGAAGCGCGTCTTCACAATCGCGCTATGGATAGCCGGGTCACTTTATCTCGCTCCGTATATGCGACAAAGGGAATTGAATCCCGAAGAAGAATTGTGGGAAACTCCCCGTACAATAGACGGGCTGCGTGACGCGTGCCATAGTCAGCAGGTACGCTGGCCTGTGGCGCGCTGACACAGCGAAGATGCGACCGACTCGCGTTTCACTATCAGGGGTAACTGCGGAAGCGTGGGACGGCTGACTCGTGTGCCGTGATAACATGCGAAAAAGGGAATTGAATCCCGCAGTAGGTTGGTACGGGATACAACTACTGTACAATAGACGGGCTGCGAGACGCATGCCATAGTCAGCAAGTACGCTGGTCTGTGGGACGCTGACACAACGAAGATGCGACCGACTCGCGTTACACTATATGCTGCAATTACATACTCGCCCCTTATCGGTCCGCTGGACACGTATGCATGTGCCGTACCGCTCAGGGGTAAATGCGGAAGCTGGACAGCTGACTCGTGTGCAGAGATATTTCGAACGGTCGAAAGATGTCCGACCATTTGAGGAACCACGTTCGAATAGTTGACCCCTAGCACGACCACACATTCCCCTCTACGTAGCGTGCTTATACATGGGAGCAGGCGGGTATATAAACTGCGCCCCGCTGAGGATACGTCAGTCAGGCGTTCATATTCTGAGTGTAGAGAACCTGCCCACTGCGCAAAGTACCACGTCACGTTACCTCTCGACCAGATGGGGACCGCAACTCCGCGGCCTGTGGAGGACGGGGGTGCGCTGAAGAAGCGACGTCGCGAGTAAGTTACGCGCGCGCTGGTCGCTGGGTCACGATTCGTCATCAACATCATCGTTTTCTCGACTCACAGGTGGAAAGACGTCACTGCGACGCCCAACGTAGACGTGCGACGCATTTGGATACTGGGCCGTCGATGCAACCTGACCAGGACCGGCTACAAGTTCTGGAGATTGGAATAGGCATCCCTCCGACCGCGGATGCGGTGACCGTGCACATCGTGCTGGGGGACACTGTCGGCAAGGAGATACTGCTGACTCCCGAAATGTGGAAAGGACTGGTGGACAGCAGAGCCATAATCTGCGACAACCTCGCGCGGGCTAACGGCGAGCACGGTCCGCCTCCGCCCATGCAGCTGGGTGACCTGACGGTGCGCTTCGCTACCATCAACAGCCAGCCAACGATACGTCTGGACGGTTGACCCTGTCCGCACCGACGGTGCGCTTCTTATACGGATTGCGGCACTGCGTCCAGCGCGTGATCGCTACGATGACCGGCGTCATCGGACGCGCCGAGGCTAAACTTCGCGCCTTCAGGCACATCGCCGCGGATGTGAAGGATCCTTCCAGCGCTCTCAGGGCCATAAGCGGCAGAGCGGACTTTGACCGGAACGATCTGCTCGATTGCGAACTGCTGGTTATGGTTTTTGGTAATTTTTGAGTTACACGCCGCATACCAGCAGTCTCCACGCGCACATTATCTATTATATTATGTTATACATTTTATATATATATATGTTTTGTATGTAAACACATTTTTCACGTTTATTAAAGTATTTTTTCCGATCAGATTGCGTCTTTTTATCGCGTTGGACCTCCTCACCTCCCCTACCTGTACCTATCTGTATAACATCTATGTAGTATCAGTGGCTACATTATAGAGAGTAATACGTTAGACGTCACGTCCGCAAAATTAGCGATGGTATCACCTGACCTTGCACGTGTTCGTGCAGGTCCAAGTGTATATAAAAGTAGTGCTGATGTTGCACTATGAGTTTCGGGGCGCGTTCCGAGACAAAACGATGACGTCACCCGACCTTGAACATGGTCGTGCAGGTCCAAACGTATATAACATTGTGCTGATGTTGCACTATGTAATGTGCTGATGTTGCACTATGTAACACAATAGCGCAGCCACCATTTGCGCTACTACGCAGTTTCGGGGCGCGTTCCGAGAAAAAACGATGACACGTCACCTGACCTTGAACATGTTTGTGCAGGTCCAAGCGTATATAAAAGTAGTGCTGATGATGCAATAGGTAACAATAGCTCTGTACCACATGTAACAATATACGACCCCCCCGTGCTGATTCATCCCTCCGATGTGAACATGATACCCCTGCTGAGTCAGCACCCTCCTGCTGATTCATCTCCCCTGTGACCTTGAACATTCCCCCCCGCTGACTCAGCCCCCCTCCCCGTGCTGACTCAGCCCCCTCCCCCTGCTGACTCAGCCCCCCCTCACCCCCCTTCGTTGCCCCATGGGTCAGAACCCGCCCTATATATCTACTGCAATGAGTACCTTATATATTAAAAGATCGACTGCTGCTGCTGCCATCTAGGAATAGAAAAATGTACTGCACAAACGACGACGACGGTAATGATAACGACGTTTCTTAATCGAAAATTTTCTAATTTCAGATTTGCATCGTAATATCTGCACTCGTAATGCACATAGAAAAAAAAATAAAAAAACTTTTCTTATATAATTCGATCCCAAGCTATCTATTGAGGTTACTCTGAAAATGATCTTTTCAGAGGTTATTAAGATCTGATAATCTAAGCGTGTCTGAAAACGTCGCTTCGCGTAAAGATACCCGGTCGGTCTCGCTTCGCGTATACTTGGCGCGAGACACTACCGTGTCTCTTGAAATGAAATTTTCCAATTTCAGACTTTGCATTGCCATATCTCCGCTCGTAGGGCACGTACAAGACAAATAAAAACACTTTTATTATATAATTCGACCGCAAGCTATCCATTAAGCCTACTTAGAAGTTCATCCGTTCAACGGTTATTGAGATCTAATAATCTAAGTGTCTGCGAAAGCGTCGCTTCGCGTAAAAGAGTCATGGTGCGGTCTCGCTGCGCGTATACTTGGCGCGAGACACTACCGTGTCTCTTGATACATTGTTTTAAACATTATAAAATAAAAATTATTTTCTTCTATCATCTGCATTAAATATTATAAGAAGGTTAACATTAGAACTTAAGTAATTACTAACAAATATTTGTGATTGTAAGTAGTAATAAATTTTATTACAGAAACAATTAATATATATATTTTACACGATACATTAAATAAAAGACAAGAAGAAAGAATAACGTAGTGGCTTCAGCTGCTTCAATGTTTGTTTGTTTCTACCATGCAAAATAAAGTATTAATATATATTTCATAATATCTAATATATTTATAATAAATCATTCTACAATATCATATTGTTTATATTTATATATCAATTTGAAAATATATTAATTAATTTAATTACATGTTAATTATCATTTTTATGATTTGTTTAACCATATCTTCATATACTTCTTATTACTTCTCATTACTTCTTATTTCTACACACCACATTCCCACTTATACTCATACTTACATTCTCATTATTTAAACGAGCCACTTAAACTGTTTTATTCGGCAATTACTGCTCTCATTGTCATAAAATAAGATGAAATTGTTTTCAGAAACTGTAATATGAAATAAAATTCATGAAACAAAATACGATACACGAAAAGTCTTTTTGACACTATTTAGTTTTGGCTCTTTCTTTCATCCAATATAAAATTTTTGATCGAATCTGTAACACTTTCATCATTAAATCGTCTGTATCTCTTCAGATGTTACTTTTAACTTTTAATTTAGATTGGATGTAACCTAATCACAATGGAATAAAATATTTTTACAAATTCTGATGATACATATAAAGTTAAGCAAGTTAAATCTACAATTTTATTGTAGTCATGGATGGTTCACAAAAATGTCAGATTGTTCTCAGCGATGTTGTGTTAAAAATCGTTTTCACACAGTAAGGTTTTAGTTTAATATTGAACTTTTAATTTGAATAACTGATTATGTTTGATTTTAGGAAGCGATTTTCATATAGTAGACTAGTAAGATATGGAGTGAAGAATGTGATAAGAATCGATGTCAGACAGTAAGTTGTTTAATATTGAAAATCTTTAATTGTTATATTCGTTATTGTACAACAAAAGTATGTAATTTTTTAGAAAACGATTTTCATGTAGTTTTGTCACTTGAAAAGGACCGAATTGTTGGTCGAAACGTAGTGACGGCAGGTTTTGTATTAGCCAGTTTGGTCGTATAAAGAGGATTATACTACAATTTTATGTTTTTCAACGTTTAAAAAGTACGAATTATAAAATTCGCATTTTTTCTCACAGAATGCCTTTTATACAAAAAGACGACTTCTCTTATCCTTAAATAAATAAAGTCAAATAATTTAAATGTGATATTGTTTGGGATTCGATCAAACTTTTACAGAATATTCAAGAAAGCGATCTATTCGTCGATTTAACTCGAGAATTATTTGTTATGATTTAAGCGCGTTGAAACAAAGTCGTTTGCTTTCCATCTCGCTCTCCAGCTGATTGTTCTAAGCGAATGAGAGGAAAGGATCTCATGAACAACTTCACTTCGCCGAGCGATAGAGAAACACAAAGACGAATTCCGCCGAATCGGAGCTGTCGTTGCACAAAAATCGCTCGTTAGTCGCTCGTGAATTGTGATCGACAGCACGCTGTCGATCGCTCTGTGAAATCTATCTCACGCGATTTATTTTCCTTAGTTTTTTCTTGCGTTCGCGACCTCCGCTCCGTGCCCATAGTCGGACGAGTGCCAAGTCTCGCGACTGAACGCATAATTTCTCGGAATTCTTGGATAATTTCCGAGATTTCGCGCGTCGCTTTCAAATCATATCGCAACTCTTGCTTTTTGCCGGTTTCGATCCGGTAGATTCTGCGAATTATTCCGCATTTGGTACGTCAGCCCCGCGATCACGGGCCTGACGGTCCTGAGCGTCCGCTCATTTCTGTATCGTGTTGTACAGCGTGCTAGTGCACTGGCACACCAAGCGACAATTCGAGTATATGTTCCGTACAGAGCTTCGTGAACTCGAGGGAAGAGCGCAACAAACGCCTCTCTAGCTTTGTGGCACTCGGGCCTCAAAACAAGAGTCGAGCTGACCAATGTTATCCGGCGTTTGAGTCAACGACCTGGGAGTCGATTGTACTCTATGCTCGGAAAGGTTTGCTCGGTCCTTTTTAGGTCAGGGAACTGAATCCCTTTTACCTGGGATAGGACCCATACGACCTGTTGTGGGAAGGGGAGTGAGTAGAAGATGATCAATAACTGAAGTCGCTCCTTTTAAAATACCTTAACACTCTATATTTGAAATTGTACAAGTAAAATGACGTCGGAATACATCTATTGTATATTCAAAGCAATATTATAAATTTTATTTCTAATCGCAATTATACACTCACTCCCAAAAAGGCGGTACACTAAAATTTAGGGAAAAATTTACCAACCTTCAAATGATCATAACTTGGTAAATAATGAAGATAAAAATATGTTCAAAAATGCAAAATGAAGCTTCAAGTATCCACTTTAAGAATATTTGAATGGCAATTATGGTCGGCCATTTGATTCAAAATGGCGGATGACAAAATGAGAGGATGCAAAAGTGATAACCGAAAGTCCGAGTTTGTAACGGTGCATGGCGTGAATTAGATATCGCAGCCTAATGGGACCAAATGCAAATGAAAATATAGAGTGTTATCTTTAAAATGCTTTTTACCGAGCTCGATGCGATCATTTTTCGCTGAGTTGTGCAACTTTAAAAAAGAAAACACTCTGTTAAGTAAATTTGGAGTATCTCAACAAAAAATGATCGCATCGAGCTTTGTAAAAAAGCGTTTTAAAGATAAAACTCTATACTTTTATATGCATTTAGTCCCATTGGGCTGCAATACCTACTTTACACCATGTGCCATCGCAAACTCGAATCTTCATTTATCAATTTCGCATGCTCTCCCTTTCCGCCATTTTAAAAAATTCGTCGTGCACAATTTCGATTTAAATTGCGAAAAGTAGGGTTTCAAAGCTTTAAAACCGTTTTTGAAATTTTGTGCTAGGATAGTTAGGTACCGAGATATTCAATTTCGAATTTGCAATATCTTCGACTCAGCAAGGCCTGAGGAATTAGAAAACCCTGCGGTTCGTTTAGTTCTTTTATAATTCCAACTGCTGCGTTCATTATTCTTTATACTCCAAATCCTTCTTATGTGGTGTGTGCGTGTGTGGGTGTAGGTGTATGTAGGTGTGTGTGTGTGTGTGTGTGTGTGTGTATGTGTATCACAAGGATGAGGACCCCGTGGTGCGTCAGTTCCACAGTAATTTAAGACTCCAAACCCTCCTTGTGGTGTGTGTGTGTGTGTGTGCGCGCGCGCAGTGCAGTGGAGTCTTAAATTACTGTGGAACTGACAAATCACGGGGTCCTCATCCTTGTGATACACACACACTCACACACACACACACACACACACCTACATACACCTACACCCACACACGCACACACCACATAAGAAGGATTTGGAGTATAAAGAATAATGAACGCAGCAGTTGGAATTATAAAAGAACTAAACGAACCGCAGGGTTTTCTAATTCCTCAGGCCTTGCTGAGTCGAAGATATTGCAAATTCGAAATTGAATATCTCGGTACCTAACTATCCTAGCACAAAATTTCAAAAACGGTTTTAAAGCTTTGAAACCCTACTTTTCGCAATTTAAATTGAAATTGTGCACGACGAATTTTTTAAAATGGCGGAAAGGGAGAGCATGCGAAATTGATAAATGAAGATTCGAGTTTGCGATGGCACATGGTGTAAAGTAGGTATTGCAGCCCAATGGGACTAAATGCATATAAAAGTATAGAGTTTTATCTTTAAAACGCTTTTTTACAAAGCTCGATGCGATCATTTTTTGTTGAGATACTCCAAATTTACTTAACAGAGTGTTTTCTTTTTTAAAGTTGCACAACTCAGCGAAAAATGATCGCATCGAGCTCGGTAAAAAGCATTTTAAAGATAACACTCTATATTTTCATTTGCATTTGGTCCCATTAGGCTGCGATATCTAATTCACGCCATGCACCGTTACAAACTCGGACTTTCGGTTATCACTTTTGCATCCTCTCATTTTGTCATCCGCCATTTTGAATCAAATGGCCGACCATAATTGCCATTCAAATATTCTTAAAGTGGATACTTGAAGCTTCATTTTGCATTTTTGAACATATTTTTATCTTCATTATTTACCAAGTTATGATCATTTGAAGGTTGGTAAGTTTTTCCCTAAATTTTAGTGTACCGCTTTTTTGGGAGTGAGTTTAGAAGTTAATACAGTTATAATTTAAAAAAAAACTGACATTGTTTTCGTGGTCTGAGAAAATGTACAAATTCTATTATTACTCATACTTGAGTAAAAATCAGAGGATGAGGGAGGCGGAGATAAGTACGGGATATCGTTGGTTGGGTGTTATAAGGGGAACTATCGTATTAGGACCTGCGATTTGGAGGGCGATCCTGAGTTGTGGAATGTTGATGGAATCAGGCCCAAGGAGGAGGGGATAAGGAGGCAAGGGCGCGGTATATGTAGGGAACAGGTCCAAGAACCTTTCACCTACAAATTGGATAGATTGACGGGAAAAATCCCTCAAATAGTCTTCAGAGGGAAATTCACCAAACTGCGCCGTGATTCCTTGGACTGGAGGTATCGGAGAAGGAAAAGAGGTATCCGGATATTCTTCAGCATCCGCTGTGGATGGATGGATTGGCGAATACCAGGGGGAAGAAGCCACGAAAGAGGATGAAGGGGAGGACCGGAGAAAAGTGGGTAGTGAAACCCGAATTAAAGAAACGGAACTGGACGAAGAAGTGGACCTGGGAAGAATTGGAGAAGGGGAGTTTGAGTAAGGGATGGAACAAGACGATGACGGGGAAATGGGAGGAAAAGAAGACCTAGGGGATTGAGGAGGAGGCGAGGATGAATGTGGAGATGTAGGGGAGTCTAGAATTCGGACAGATGCTGATGAGCGAGAAGGGGAATCGATTATGCAGACTGAAAGTGATGAATGTCGGGTAGGTGAGCCGACGATTACGACGGACAATCCAGAAGATAGAGTTGGAGAGGGTGACCGCGGAATGGTCTCGATGGCGTTGCTCCGTTTTTGGGGCGGTTCGCTCCCAGATGGTCGGTTGTACGCTCTCCGATGGTTCCTGAGATTCGGTCGCGAAGGGAGAGTCGCGCTCCTAGTTCTTTTGGTGGGAGCCACTTCAAAAGGTCAAACGGAAGAAGTAAAGGAAGAAAGGAAGTATCGGCAGATTAGAATCCAACAGTAAAGAGAAAAGGAAGAAGAGATAAAGACATAGGGAGAGTTGTTTTGGGTCGTGATTTCATAGATTCAAATAATATTTCAGTAAAGTATAGGCCGGTTCAGGCGTCGGTGAAGTTGAAACAAAGAAAAGAAAGAAAACGGAAAAAGAGGAAAGAAAAGGAGAGACTGAGTACGAAAGGTTCGCTTACTTGATATTTCTCAGTTGAAGTTCTTGAAATGCTGTGTTTGTTAACTGTTGTCCTGGAACAGGGAGCCAAGGGGGCCAGACCCATGGTAAATGAAGCGTTGGCACTGATCCGGACACAGTCACGAGACTCAGAGACCGTTCGGACTGGTAACTGAGCACTGTTGTACTTCTTCCCGATTAGCTACCGCGTTCCGAGGACTTGATACAAGTAGACCTTTCGTACTTGATCGGAGAGTTCAGGAAAAACGAATGATCTCTAGGTGGGTGGTCGTTTTTTTATATGGGAAGAATGGTGTAAGAAAGGGGTATTCCTTTTCCAGGAATTATTTTTCGGTAGCGGCTGGGCATCCCTTATGGTAATTAGTCGGTATCGACAGATGGGTCTATGAGGTGCTAATTCTTTGTTAGTCATAGATCCATCGTTCCGACACCGCGTCCGTTTCCTTAAGCCGGATGTGCTTCTAGCCGAAAGCCTCGTGCCCGGCCGGGCGCGTGTCCAAGAACTCGCGGCCCCTGTGAGAATATTCGTCTCAGGGATTAACTATTGTAAATCGTCTATTAATATTTGAGCCGAGATCCCGAAAATCGTTGATCTCCAGCCAATCTAACGGTTGACAGGATTAGAAAACCGGGAAATTCAATAAGACACTGACGATGAAAGTTCAACACTGTATTTCCTCTTATAAGTATACACTTCAACGTGCTTAACCGAATTCGCCCTTGTCTTTTTCGCCGATGGATCAAGAGCCGGCCTCTCCCTGCCACGCAAGGCGGGCGAGCCAATTATCGCGTTACACATAGAAATCTGGGCACTGTGCGTGTGCCAAGGAATCGCTTTATCGTTCGATCACCTATGATAGATCGCCGCGCTAGTTGAGGTCGATCTACGCATGTCGCCCCGCTTCCATCCCGCTTATTATTTGTCCCTTAGTACGCACGCTCAGGAAGTGGCTCTACGCTACGTATTCTACGTACTTGGTGTTCCGAATGTACGTAGGTCTTACACTATATTATTTTTTTCATTCTAAGAAAAGGGATTATCTCTTACTGCAGCCGCGAGGCTTCCGGTCACACGTGACCGAACTTATTGTGACCCGGGACATTATTCGTTGAATTATTTTTAGATTACTTATTATATTTCGTTGGAAGTGAGGAGTCTGCTGGACGTAACATATATGTATCTCATTTATTGTTTTATTATTTTTCTTTGATTGTTATTCTATCCAGCGCGGGGACTCGATATTATCGGTCGCGTGTTCGTGTTCGTGTCCGCCCAGCTGCCCGCGTCAAGATATCCGTCGTCCGTCGGTTCAAGATATCCGCCCCGCGAGAGCGACAGTCTCAAAACTCTTCAAGATTTGCGATCCGCGAATTCGGTGCAGCTGAAAACTTCACCGCGAGGAAGATTGTTCCAGTTCGACATGTCATCTACGACCGACCGCACCTACTGGATAACTCATTGTATCAGTGAGAAAATGGAATAAATCACTATGTATTGTTACTTTGAAACAAGAGGACTTTTATCAACCTCGTCAGTCTCCCATCCTTACGCTATTTGCTGAGCCTCTCCAAGCATCACGCTTGCTCTTATCAGAGCGTCACGTAAGTTAAAAAATCTGCGCAAGCTAGATCGATTCTGACACAGATATATATCAAATACTTTTCTTTTCAATTTTTAGTCTGGACTGGAAGTGGGTTTGTGAGCGAAAAAATTCTTTTCTTAAAGGGTTACATACAGAGTCCGGCAAAAGTATGGAAACCCTTAAATTTTACGAGGACTATGCATTTTAGAGAAAATTGCTTCAGACAAAAGTTGTATGGTTTCAAATAGCGCATTACACAGTAATATCAGTATGACCTTGAAGAGTATTGTCAAGGTCACATGAAAGTCATCTTCAATTTCTTAAATGGAAATCCCCATTCTTTATTGCATATTCGTGTAGCCTATCTCGAGAGCTTTCCAAAACACTATAATGTAGCCTTTTTTCATGAAGTACTTTTCGAGTTATGGAGCTTGAAAGTTACGGTATCTCCGGCATCAGCATTATCTAAAAGTAATAATCAGGAGGAATTGAATTCTTTCCTGAGGGTCCAATAAAAGCTTCCAATACCAATTGCTCTATCTTCCCCTCCCCTTTCCCCTCCCCTCCTCCTGACTCCCTTATCGATACTTCCACGGGGTATAAAATGCAACCAAGGTGTAGGGTGTTATTTTCTCGCGCATAATCATTCAGATAGGGTGATAGCGTTCAGAGTAGAGCACTCTCCGCTTCTGCTGAGAACTTTTGTCTTCTTAGGTCGGAAAGTAATAAAGTAAATATTAATCGTTTAACTAAAAAAATGGCTAATAACTTTTCGGAGCGTGAAAGAATCATTGTCCTCATGATGCGTGATGGGGTGATAATAAACGATCATTAACTGAAATAGTTTGATTATTTAATGAGACTTTTCTGAATTGGCAAATTAATAAATCCACTGTTTCGAAAACAATACAGCGTTTTCAAGAAACTGGTAGTGTAAATAATCGCTCTATACTGCGTTCACGGAGAGAACGACCACGCTTTTCGTCTGGTACGGTCAGATCCTGCCCTCTTCACGTCGGCAAATGGACGTGGCGTCTCGTAGGCCAGAGCCGGCTACAGCCGGTTGAAGGGACCCGCGTCCAAACACTAATGTTATTTCGTACATTCGAGAGGTAGTCATTACAGCAGTCGTTCGTGCAGCGTTATGTGAAGCCAAACAAATATGTATGATATAATGATAGTGCGATGTCCAAATTATTTCACCTACTTTACTCCATTTATAGAGAATATATTATGCCCCGGAGCCCAAGAGTACGATAATAGCGCATACGACAGTAGGTAGCGCGCTCGAGTTCCCTCCACTCTGCCCAAAGCTGCGCGAAGCGTGGTCTCTCCGTGAATGCAGTATAGATCCGGCAGATCATTATCTGGAAATAAAGAGAATAAACAACTTGATGTTCTGCAGAGTTTTATTGAAAATCCCCATATGTCTGTGTTACGTCCAGAAGACTCCACGGTTCCTCGCTTCCATAGGAAAAAAAATATTAAACTTAGAAATAGGGGAAAGTAACAAATAGGAATTAATCCCCACCAACGGAAAGAACGACCGGACGAGCGCAGGGGCCAAGTGGACAGGCGTTACGCAAACCATAAGGCTCACAGTTTTTCCAACCCCAGCTGCGCTCGGCCGGAACACTCGATAGGCAATAAACAACCGGAGTTAATAGGTAGAATCACTTAGCGAAGACCGCTCCAGACCTGGAAAAACGGAGCGGTACTTAAGAAACGTGACCCGCTGACGGCAATAAAGTAATCCACCGAATTTAAATACCGAGAAGTTCTGCCATACATGGGCAGATGCGAACTAAACATACGATGCAAATAGACTAAAAGGAAACGCGAACATGGATTGCAATATGGTCAGCGAAGGGATTTTCAACAAGTGCCGCACTTTGACATTTGAAGACGATATCATAAATCCATCAGATACCACGGTAATACAGAAGCCACGAACGTTTAGTTAGAAACAACCTTTTTTTTATTTCCTTCTTTTCTGGGAAAAGAATAACCCCCACCTACACTTTTTTAGCCCTATATAAAGGGAACAATTTGGTCAGAGTTCCTTCAATCTTTGGTCAGTCTGCAATCCGCATATCGTTACTGTTAAAATAATAGAGTCAGTGTTAGACTGCATTTGAAGAATCTCTGGCTTGGTTGGCTGCCTCAACTAACCTATTGAAGATCAACTCCATCCGAAGAGCAGTTCAAAGAAAAGTAAGCCTACGTTGCATATTAATTTCATTTACTCCCCTCTAACCGTTCGTGGTTTCTTTTCGTAAATTTCGATCAAAGTCTATTCTGTTCTTATTTCCGTTTTAAGTGGCCAATATTAATCGCGGACGGAGTAGTTCGCCGACAGAATCATTGGCAAAATTTGTGACGTTCGGCCAAGGGGCACCCTACCCCGAACCGACAACAACCGAAGAAACAGCACAATTTAGCGATAGTAACGAGCGTTATTCACCCCTCTCCGTGGACATTCTGACACCTTTAGTTGAATATGTTTCCATTTTCTCATTTTGATCAAAATTGTAGTTCTTTTTATTTAAAGTGAAATTGCAATCGTAAGAGTTGCAATTATGATCAAATCTGTAATCCATACTCAAATTATAATCAGTTGCATTATAAGAATTATCTATTTCTGATTTATGTACTTAATGTCTGTTTGACAAAATATATTATTGTTACTTAGTAATAGCTAACCAAATTTCATTTAGTTAATTACCCTCGCTTCACCCTTTTCCTTGACATATCGTACAGGTCCTATCCTTGGTAATAGGGTTTCATTTCCCTTACCTAAAAAGGACCATCGAGATGACCGTTTCGACTATTAGGGTAGATCGACCTAGTCGTTGACCCACAAATCGAAGCGTATCGGTCGGCTCGAACACACGAGATACTGCGGCT
Organism: Ooceraea biroi; assembly: GCF_003672135.1. Classification (NCBI taxonomy): domain Eukaryota; kingdom Metazoa; phylum Arthropoda; class Insecta; order Hymenoptera; family Formicidae; genus Ooceraea; species Ooceraea biroi. The sequence goes on from NC_039511.1 coordinate 7,369,556, forward strand.
GTGTGCCTACGTACCTCGAGAGGCGTCTGGTTGCGCCCTTTCCTCGAGCTCACGGAGCTCTGGACGTAACATCTGTTAGAAGAGCACCTCAAGCTCACGATATTACACCCAGATCCGTCAACAGAATTTTAAGAAAAAATAAATTACATCCATACAAAGTACAGCACGTTCAAAAATTGCAAGATGGAGATAATGAGCTTCGTTTGCGCTTCTGTGCAAGAATGATGGAGCTAATAGATGCCTCGCCCAACTTTCTTTATCATATTGTTTTCACAGACGAGGCAACCTTCACATTGACAGGAGAGGTTAATAATCAAAATTTTCGCTTGTGGTCGGATGAAAATCCAAATTGGATGCGGGAAACTCACACGCAATACTCACAAAAAGTAAATGTATGGTGTGGCATTATAGATGGTTATTTGATAGGGCCGTTTTTTTGGAGGGAAATCTTAATGCTCAAATATACGAGAGATTACTTGTAGATGAAATAATTCCAGCCATACAAAATATTTTTCCGAATAACTTACTCAAATATGGTTTTCAATATGATGGAGCTCCGCCTCATTTTGGTGCAAGACCACGCCGAATTTTAAATGAGGTTTTCCCACGAAGGTGGATAGGAAGAAGGAACCAAAATGAGGGAGAAGATTGGCCACCTCGGTCACCAGATCTAAGTCCTCTTGATTATTACTTTTGGGGTACCTGAAAAGTAAGGTTTACGAAACAAAACCTCAAAGTATCCAAGAATTGAGGCAGCGGATAAGGGATGAAACAGCTTTAATACCTGCTGAATATAATCGTAGAGCTATTTCTGCGTTCTATCAAAGATTGGCATACTGTCAGGAAGTCAATGGAAGCCACTTTCAGAATGTACTCTAATAGCGTGTATACACGATAACACCTAGAGCGGACACTTATGTCTAGATCAGTGTCATTACCGTCCATACGTATTGCAATTTTTGAGGATAGAGTAGTGTCATACACTTATGTTGGGTCTAGATATCAGCAAAAAGTATCGCGTCTGTCTACACTTCTCTACATTTCGCCTAGGCGATCTAGATTGGGAGTCGATTTAAATCAGTCAATATGGAATAACGTATGCTCGCTGTTGTGGTAGTCGCTTGTATCGTGATAAAAAGAAAATGTTACGTCCAAGAGACTCCACGGTTCCTTGCTCCCAAAAGAAATAACACATTTAGAGGGAAAATGTAATAGCTGAATGAAACACTTCACACGCTGCGATAAGTGCGACCGCGCGGGTACAGAGGCCATGTGGCCTTAATAAAATATGTCCTAAGGTGATGGACGAAACCTCTTTAAGAAAGGGGGCAAGAGAGTTGCCGTTAGGCGGCGACAAGACGTAAGACGTTTCTCGTAAGTGAAAGAGTTCAGCTACATTACTTAAGATCGCGCATTCGTACTCACATGTGCTTATGCTTACATACGCATACGTATACTGAGCTGTTCAGTTATTCTATTGGCGATTTTTGATACTGTCTGATGTATCACTAGTTAAGGTTTTTACTTATTCCTTTACTTATTTTTACATTTCTTCTTTTCTTTTATCTATTCTGTTTTCTCCTACTTCCGTTTTCTGCTCGTTGTTCTTTTACGATGCCTATGCGTCATTTATCTGAGACAGATCGTGCTCGTATTGTGACTCTCCTACAGGAGAATCACAGTCAACGGTACGTTGCCAACCAGTTTGGAGTAAGTCCGTCCGTCATTAATCGGATTTATTCCCGGTTTCGAGAGACTGGCTCATACCACAGACGGCCGAGTCAGGGCCGTTTTCGTGAGACAAGCGCTCGGGAAGATCGAATGATCGTCCGGCAAGTTATACAGAATCGCTTTGTATGCGCACGTAGAATTGCCGACGATATTAATTATGGTCGACAGCATCCGATCTCGGCTTCAACGATAAGAAATCGTTTGAGAGAAGCGGGATTGCACGCTCGTCGACTAGTGCAAGTTCCATACTTTACCCATCGTCATCGTCGCCTACGATTACATTATGCTCATTCTTTAGTCAGTAGGCGACCTAGGCAATGGAATTCTGTACTGTTTACGGATGAGTCTAGATTTTGCCTTTTTGGCAATGACAGACGAGCCCGAGTTTGGCGACGTCAAGGAGAACGCTATTCCGAAAACTGCAACAGACCAGTTCGAGCTTTTCATGGTGGTTCTGTAATGGTATTAGCAGGAATATCTCGATTTTCACGAACACCTCTTGTAATTATCCCTCCACCAGGATTAACTTCTAGACGATATGTTCATGAAATACTAGAGCCATATGTTCTACCAATTAGAAATCGAATTGGTCAACGGTTTCACCTAGTGCATGACAACGCACGACCGCACACTGCTCGTTACACCCAACAGTTTCTGAGAAACCATCAAATCGATACATTATTGCATCCTCCAATGAGTCCCGATTTGAATCCAATCGAGCATGTTTGGGATATGTTAGAGCGCCAAGTACGCGAAAACTATCCCAACATCGTCGATATGGCTTCGCTTGTCACAGTTCTTTGCCGAACTTGGCAGCGAATCCCTCAAAGAGCAATACGTCGTTGCATCAATATGCGAAATCGATTGCGAGCAGTCATTTTGAATAGAGGCGGAAATACACGTTATTAAATTCTTTTTAGCGTTAATCACTCCATCTTGCATTAATCACTGATACACTCCACATAATACATACGCACACACACGCACGCACAAAACGAAGCGTAAATCCGACCGTGCGACCTCCACGTGGTACGCTTTGGATAAAACTAACGTCGGCGGTTCACAAATTTTTTAAACCTTTGGTAGAAAAGTGTGTACTTTGTTATTGCTGACTTAATAAAGATTATTATAGTGCGCTAGAAATCAATTTTTTAACATTAATTAACATTATTTTCCATTTTATCTTACTGAAATTTAGCAATTTCTTAGTTTTGTCCCATAAAACCACAGTGGCCACCATGAAAAAAATCATAGCTATTCGGCAAATTTTTATCAAATTCATGGTATTGAAAAGTATTAAAAAAATGTGAAGAACAAATTTTGTTTGTCATTCTGTACGATTGTTTTTAAGGTCAAAATGACAAAGTGAAAAATCATTCATTTTTACGTTATATTCATCCATTTTCAGCATGGTTACATGTTTTCGAAAAAATTTGGGCAAGTATACCGTTCAATAGAGCAAAGTTTCAGCTTTAAGAATCCGTTTTTTAAATTGCTGTGCGATGATTTTTACCGAAGTTATGAGCAATCAAAGTAAACAATGCCAATTTTTATTTAATCGGCGATAACTCAGTAACAAAAACTCGTAAACATTTTTAAAAAAGCGTTTTGTAGAGAAAACTTCAATCTTTTACAATAAAAGCCGAGAATTTTCGCACATTTTTTTATACGTGACAGACCTTCAAAGTGAAAAGAAAATTTCTTATTTTGTCCAATTCGCAGTTTTTTCTATGTAAAAATTACCAAACGTCACAGAAATTTAAACTCATGGCAACCGTTCGAAAGTAGAAGTTTCAAGCTTTAAAATCCTTTTTTTAAATTTAAATTTCGTTCATTTTTAACAAAGTTACAGCTGCTGAAGTTTGCCTATTTTTTTAAGAAAAGTTTGGTGTTCCTCTAATTTTTGTGAGTAGTGTATTATCTTATTTATGCAAAACAATATAACGTTAAATAATTTTAAGATAATAAAGTTATTTATGGGATTTTTTTGCATTTTTATAATTGTATTTCATAAATACATCCAAATATAACAAATACAAAATATAAGATAATACAAAATATAATAAAATACTACAAAACATGAGAATATTTTTGTATTACTACATATAACAATTTCATTTTTTGTTATATACATTATTTTAGTTTTCGATTCTGAAAACTATTATTTATTACAAATTTCCTTTGATAAAATAGAATTTCAATGTGTAGAAAATGTATGTAAAGGCAATGTTCTCAGACTGGGTGGTATATCACGTCACGTGATTAGGACTGTTAGTTAGACAAGAATAACACGTGCCTGGCCTAACTATCTCACTCGCACAGCTCTGACCGCGCGAGAACAAAGCAGTGCGCGTTCCAGTATGGTTATATTTCACTGGTGACACCGATCCGAAGATCCTCCGGACGGGTTGGCTCTCTGGGCAGAGGCGACCACTCCAGAAACCACATCTGAAGATTTTCCAGCATCGAAGAAAGTAAGTGAAATCGGGACACTGGTTTTACTTCTCTCTCTCTCTCTCCCCCTCCCCCCTTCCCCTTGAATTCATCTTCACCGACTATTACCTTCAGTTTTATAATAGTAGTGAACAAAAATTTTATTCCATTTTCCCCTTTTCAAGTGGCTCATTTAAAACGTGGAGGCGAAATCACGACTTCCCCGCAGGAACCTCTTTCAACCGACCAAGGGACAGTTTCCCCGGAACCATCGGCGTTTAAACACTCGCGGAGATGGAACAATTCTGCATTAATCCCACTGCGGTCCCCCTGTCGAGATTGTACTGACCGCGCAACTATACACACACCTTTCCCTACTTCTCTTTCATTTCCTCCAACATCTCACGAATCCTTCATTTCACCATCCTCTTCGACATACGCTGAACCACCCTCGTCTCCCAGGAACTCCTCTTTTACTCTCCCAGAACTGTCCCCTAGGTGGTATTTTCCCATCCCCTCTCCTGAGCTCGATCAGTACTTGCTTCCTTCAGATTTCGAAAAGCATCCGGATCCTCCCCCTGTATCTCCCATCCAGGTACCCGCAGAGATTCACAACTTAACCTTTCCCTCCTTTGGTGAACTGAGGCAACTTTATGAGGCTGGCCTCGAAGCTTTGCGAGAGCGAATCCTCGATTGCTTCCCCACGTTCGCCCTCCCCCTTCCTCCTTTCGCCTTCGTCATCGGACCCGATCCCATAGACTTAGCTACCTTGAGGGCTGCTCTAAGAAACGTTCCTCTTAATACGGTAGTCCCACTAATTACCCGTAATAGACATCATCCGATACTGATCCCCGCCTCATACGTCCAACCACTCCTACTTGATAATTATATATATATATATATATATATATATATATATATATATATACAGGGTGTCCCAGAACAAGTGCGACAGCCGTTAATGAGAGATTCTTGAGAGTATTTGGAGACGAATTTTCTAATACCAAAATGTTGAGACTACAATAGTTTTTAAATGAGAAGCGTTTAAAATTGACTAATCGTATCGTCTAAAATTCGCGCGCTCAGACACAGTACATTGCACAGTAGTGACAGGCTCTAACAAGGAAAGATACGGAAGTGTCCCCCTCCGATTTTGATGAGCTTTGAATATGTTGTTTTCCAGCTCAAAATAAGGGACACGTATTTTTTTATACGTGCCCTAACTCACTTTTAGGGGGTTAACCACCCCTTTGAAGAAGTCGGTGTTTATCTTTCGAGGCGAATATCTTGGAAACTATTAAAGATAGAAAAATTGTTTTCGAATAAAAAATGAATGGCTTTGAGAGTACTTTAAAAGAGAATAAGGAAAAAAATTTTTTAGTTTTTTATTTTTCAAAATACCCCCACCACTCATCACTTTTTTCAGAATTTTGAAATTTTTTTATCACAAATAGAAAGCTTATTTTTTTACGAATTCAACCATGTATAATAAAGTTGCGTTCCGAGAAATCATTTTCGAGAATTAATTACAAACGCCTACGTATATACGTTATTTGTGCCCGTCCATGTGACCGAATTCTTTACGCAACACATTTTGTCCGCATCTTCTCTTAATAACAGATGACTACATCATAACAGGTAAAACATATTTTGTAACGAACAAAAGAGAACTTTAATATGTCAAAAGTCAAGTTGAATGTGTCGTATAACAGATTACTATGCGGCGAGACAGACTACTTTTAGATGCTTCCTTCATTAATAACAATAGACGGATAGATGTATACATTACATGTTGCACTTATTTATTACTTATTGTTTTAGGTAGAAATGATATTAATATCTTAAGATATCATAGATCGCAGATATTTCTATAACTTTAATTTAAAATCTACGGAAAAGATGAAATAGGTGGAAAAATTGAATTGTAATAGACCAATACAAGAACGTTGTAAGTGATATGAAATAGATAATGTAGACATATATATATATATATATATATATATATATATATACAGTGCTGGCAAAAAGTTCCGGAACGGTTAAAAATCTTGGAAAATAATGATTTAGTGCAAAAATGTTTCAAACAAAAAGTATAGGGCTTAAAACAATCTATTAGATGATGATATATATTTGACCTTGGTATGACCTTGGAAAGCCCGGTCATGGTCAATATAAAAATCTTAAATGGAAACCCCTATTTTTTATTACATATTCTTGTAGCTTAGCTCAAGAGCTTTTCGAAACGCTATAATAAATTTTTTTCTCTTACGTACTTTTTGACTTATAAGGCTTGAAGGTTACACAGTACCGCCGGCATTAGAATTCCCCAAGGTGTACCGCGTGGAGGTTGCACGGTCGGATTTACACCTCTTTTGTGTGTGTGTGTGTGCGTGCTTGTGCGTGCGTATGTATGCGTGTATGAGTGTGTGTGTGCTCGCGCGCGCGTGTGTGTGTGTCTTCATAAAACTAACTTCACGAAAATAGTTTATACTCGTATGTACGAACAACGGCATTAATGCCGTCCGAATACCCGTGTGATCGCACACAACGATTGGGTCGCTTACACAATGTCGGTTATAGGTGAGGTAAACACGAGCGAGCAAAATAGTTATCGGAACACCTCACCTATACGCGAGAAAGTTTATAAGTGACGCGCAGAACAACATGTTTGTCTCATGATTTCGCTTGATGTTTACTTGTTAGAGTTTGGAGTTCTATATCCTAATATATCGGTTGAAAACGTTAAATCCAGACAGTAGTTGTCGTTCGAGTGGAGGAACAGACAAAGAATTCTAACATTCGAAACTTGAATGGAGGCGATATCATACCAATGACGAAAGCGATGAATAATATTATATATTCTTTACTTACACACATACACACACACGCACGCACGCACGCACCCCCCTCCCGCACACACACACATATACTGATACTGATAATTAATAATGCAAGAAACAATTATACTATACATTTAATATAAGAATATCATTTAGCGTGACGTATTTATTTATATAAAACCTCATTTCATTACAAAAAAAACAAGATTCGAACGAGCGACGTCCAGCGTATTAGTCCGGCGCCTTCTTCGCCGGGATACGCTCGCTACTTGCAACTCGTAAACTACTGCATATTGGCAAGAGTTACATGACGGTTTGTTAGTGGGAAGGGTGTACAACAACTTATTAAAAGTTGAACGAAATCTGAGGGGTCACACCTTGATCCTCCCCTTGTAAGTGCCAACGAACCTCGAGAGGCGTTTGGTTACGCCCTTCCTGGAGCTCACGGAGCTCTGGACGTAACAAAAACATAGAAGACAAAAAGAAAATTATAGATGAAGGAATGGGTGAAAAAAGAGAGATGATTTCTTCAGAATCAGTATTAAATTGCTGCGCGAGTTGTTCAATTGAAGCTGTACGATTTGAACTATTTTTATAATTAGCTTGCGAGACGTCCCATAGGTGCGGGAGTCTTTCCAAAAGGGAAATTAAAAGTTTTGTTTTTACTTTCGTCCAGTCAAACTTCGACATTATCGCGACACTCGCTAAAAATTTCCGTCTGATTGGAAATACACTAGAGCGCCATGCAATACTCGTTTGGACGTGTCCATACGTGAGTTGCAGAAACAATTGAGACACTGCAATTTTCTTTAGCGACACGGTCTCAAGCGCTGTACACACGTCGACACTTAATGCATACACTCGATCTAGACACAAAAGTGTCGACGTGTGTACAGCGCATAAAACGATCAAACCCACGATATTGTAACTTTCAAGCTCCATATCTCGAAAAGTACTTCATGAAAAAAGGCTATATGATAATGTTTCGAAAAGCTCTCGAGATAAGCTACAAGAATATGCAATAAAAAATGGGTATTTCCATGTAAGAAATTGAAGATGACCTTCATGTGACCTTGACAACACTCTTCAAGGTCATACTGATATTGCTGTGTAATGCGCTATTTGAAACCATAGAACTTTTGTCTGAAGCAATTTTCTCTAAACTTCATAGTCTTCGTAAAATTTAGGGGTTTCCATACTTTTGGCGGACCCTGTATACCTATGTAGACGAGTCAAAACAATGACTAACTTTACGAATTTTTTGCGATAAAACGGAAAGAAATAGAGAGATTGTGTGTGTGTGTGTGTGTGTGTGTGTGTTTCATTGCAATCATTATAGGTAAATATGAAGAAGAGCTCCTTCCTCTCCGATTTTGCTGAAATTTTGCAAACTTGTGTATTTTTGTGGATAAAACACGAATCTATAAGTTAAAATCGTCGCTCTCACCTAGAAAGAAAGTTACAAGTGTTAAAAAGTGACAGTTTAGGAAATCTGTCATACCGATAGTCTACAGGCGTAGCACACACTGACCGAGCATGCGCGGTGACGTGACTGGAGTGATACAGAGTGATATCGAAGGTCACGTGATAGGTGTCTGATTGGTAAGTTAGAAAAATAACATAATTTGAAAGGTGCGTCCAGAGATACACTATTATCGCTATTAGCGTCGTCTTACCAAAGTACAGCAAAATCGGAGAGGAAGGAGTTCTTCTTCACATTTACCACAATATACTTTCCTCTATTTAAAAATTTAAGTTTTATTTAAAAATGTCACAATATGGCGGTACTATGCAATATTTTGTAAATATCGGTTTTGAAAACTGCGTATGCAGTAATCACTATTGCTCCTATAGAACTTATTTGAAAAGAAAATCGCAGAAAATATATAAAGTTGAAACATAAATCTAGTTTTTGTCATACTTTGTCGTTTTTCGAAATATTGCGTTTTTATTGAACAAAATGGCAGCTGGTCATAGTCATCATATTAATTTTTTCACCAAAAACGTTATTTGTTTTTGACTGCGAAAAAGAAACTAAGTATCAGAAAAAATCTTACGATAAAAACTAGATAATTCTATTAAGATTTTCTGTGGAAAATTTCAAATAAATCAATCCGTTATTGAGATATATTGGTTATATATTGATTACCGTTTTTAGAAACATGTCGAGAAAAACGTTTTCAAAGTTTTAAGCATAATTCTAATTGACGTAACATTTTCTCATACTTACATCGTGAAGCATCGATTCTTGGATCATATACTTGTCTTTCTATTGATGTTGTACTTTCTGTCCGGAAACTAACGGAACTTTTGAAATACAACACATAAGAAGTTATTTATTCATCAATATTTATTGTGTTTTTGACTGCGGTATATTTTGAATGTTTCGAGAAGGACAGCGAAGTCTTATTGTTCTGCTGATGGTTGGTATCATATGACGCACAGTGGTCCAAAACTTGAAAAACGCGCACGTAGACAAAAGTACACGATAATATTTAACTTATTTAATAATTTATGATTTCTGTTATATAAAAAATTTAAATATAACTGCAGATTGCTGCAGGTTGTTGTGTAAACGATAAAAATATAATCGTTTCTGCGCTTGACTGCGCTCAAAGCGAATCTCGTAAACTATTCGTCATATATTAAAAAAAATGAATGAATATTACGCAATCTTTTCTTGGTACTTTCCAACATAACCATTCAGTCTCAATTTCGCTGCAGTGACTCTTACAATTAGACGGTTTTTAGTGTTACTTATTGCATACTGTATAAAGAGCTAAAATATGTGTATAATAAAACTTACTCGTCTAATGCTTCACGAAATAATAGTAAAATATCATAATGAAAGAGAAAAGAAAAATCGTGTTCTGGATTATTTACAAGAAGTTTTTTCTATTAATGAAAACTCAAAAACGTATAATCAGTTAACAAGTTATATTCAAAGTTTCTTTTTTGCACCTTACTTTTACCGTTGGTGGTCTGTTCATCAAATAAATACAGATTTCGTGAAGAAATACAATGACTGGTTAATGAAAGAAATAGAATTTCCCGGGATAATACGCCGTTGTATTTCAGGTACATCTTTAGGTACATTATATTTATTATAAATAAGCAAGAAATGCCAGTTTTGGTCAAAGCAGATCTTGGTCATTAATAATATTACTGTGTCGATTTTTAAATACATTTTTCAGTTCTATAAACGTTTCTGCGCGCCGATAGAGGTTGTCGAAAATGGAATTTCTTCTCTTACTTGTGTTAGTCATGCATATCAATCTAATTTTTCTTATTATTATTATTATGATTCGATGTAGAAAAAGAAAAACTTGGACGTCCACCGAAGGATTTTATTGATTGTTCAATTTCAAGTAAAAGAAGAAGAACTCAAGAAATCAGAGAGAAGGTATCAAGTGCCGAATTATCGTTTGCAGCAGCTATGAAACTTCGCGAAGAGGGATACAAAAGTGCTGCTAAATTATTAATAGATAGTACTACTGTTTCTCCCTCAGAGAGTCAAAAAATATTAAGTAAATTGAAGAAATCCTCTGAGAAACATAAATCTTTATGGCCAGAAGAAGCTCTTTCACTGTTAATTTCTTTAAATCTAAAAAAATATCAATATATGGAATTGAGAAGCACAGCAAAACTTAATGATTGTGATTTGTATCCTCCTTACAATCACGTCTTAAATGCGAAGAAATTGATTTATTCCGATAATATAACAATTACGGAAGCTAAATGTGAGGTTGACTTACAAAGTTTATTAAACAAAACTTCGGAAAGAATTTTGAAGATACTTGAACCTCTTCAATATAACTCAGAACCACATCTTACTTTATATTGTAAATGGGGATTTGATGGCGCTTCTGGATTTTCAGCCTATAAACAGAAATTTCAAACAGAATCTTTATCAGACGCAAATGTTTTTATTTCTTCAATTGTACCTCTTAGATTAGTTGAACATGGCACTAATAAGATATTATGGAGAAATCCTAAACCATCCTCAGCCCGATTTTGTAGACCTATTAAGTTGCAATGGATCCATGAAACTGAAGAATTATCTAAATATGAAGAGCAATATTTGCAGCAAAAAATTAACGATTTACAATCATTTGTTTTAGGAACTGTTAATATTAAATTTTGTTTGCAACTCACTATGGTAGATGGAAAAGTATGCAACGCATTAACAAATTCTTCATTTGTGCGCTGCTACATATGTCAGTGCACACTTTCTGAGATGAATAAAATAAAATACATTCAAGATAAAAGAGAAAACGAAAATGCTTTTAAATGTGATCTATCTGTGTTACATGCATATATTCGCTTCTTTGAATGCATACTTCATATTTCTTATAGATTAGAACTAAAATCATGGCGAATAAAAAATCTGATAAAGAAATATTCGCGAAAAAAAAACAACTTATTCAAAAAAGATTTAAAGAACAAATGGGATTAATTGTTGATGTTCCAAAACCAGGCTTTGGAACTTCAAATGATGGCAACACTGCAAGACGATTTTTTTCGAATTCTAGATTGTCAGCAGAAATAACAGGTGTAGATAAAGATATAATTAAAAGATTCGGGATAATTTTAAAAGTAATAAATAGCAAATACGAAATAAAAGTGCAAACATTTGAAAACTTTTGTTCAAAAACAGCTAAAAAATACATCAATCTTTATGAATGGTACAATATGCCAATATCGGTTCACAAGATTTTATTTCACGGATCTTCTATAATCAGTCACGCTATTTTGCCAATAGGAGAATTATCAGAAGAAGCTCAGGAAGCAAGATACAAAGATATAAGAAGGTACAGGGAGCAACATACACGTAAAATATCTCGAACGAAAACGAATGAGGATCTTTTTCATCGCTTGCTTTTAACTTCTGATCCTTATATAAGTTTCATCAATTACAAAAAAGATAATGAACATGAGAAATTAAACTCAGAAATAATTCAGTTTGTATCTATTTTATTGTAGTCCAACTGAAGAATTCATTTTGGAAGATAAGGAAATAGAACAAGCGGAAGATTCAGACTTTGAAGAATTGGAAAATGATTATTATTAAGATTTATAATTATTACATCTTGTAGTTATGAATTCAAAATTATATTTTATTGTTATACTTTATTAGAAAGAAATAACTTATATTTCTTTAATATTAATTTCGATTACAATAATTATAATATTTCTATTTTAATAAACAAATTTTAATATTAAACAAATTATATTTGAAAAATTATAGTTTTACATCTTATTTAATACAACTTCTATTTAATAAAACATCAAACTTTCAATTTTGATATATATATATACTATATTAAGTGAAAATTTACTTTTGCGCGCGTTTTTCAAGTTTTGGACCACTGTGCGACGCTTTTGCTCTTCTACTGTTCAATTTAGCGTGTATTATTTAACTTTTCGGAACTATTGTGATGATAGTTGTTAGTTTCTCATGTTTCTTCATGACTGTGGTGAGTGTTTCTTTCAGGATGCTATATTAGTAATAAACAGTATAACGTTAATATATTGAATTACAGGAGGTTGGTACCTTCACATTCACATTTACATTTACATACTGGAATCTCCTGGTTTTTCTCATCATTTTACCTCATCATTTGAACTTGAGGAGATATGAGGAGTGGTGAAAGACTTTATAATGTTGATTGTCGGAAGAAAATCGTAAGAAATTTTATCTTTATGTATCGCTAAAGATGGCCAGAAGCGGGGCCGAAACGTACGAAGGACTCTTTGTCCATCTCTTTTGTTAATTAAATTATGTATGAACGAATTCCTTTGTTCACTACTTGCATGTAATAATTGGTTAGTCACAAATTGTTGACTAACACGCATCATCAACTGCGTTCTCACTCTTATTGCCGGTTTGGTTTCTTAACATTTAATATTTATTTTGTCGCCTTCAAAGTATTCCCCATTGGAAGCAATACGCATATGCTTCTTCCAGTCCTCGAACGCCCCCGCGAACGCGCTTTGTGGTATAGCCTTCAGTTCACGCAGCGAATTTTCTTTTATGGCTTCAATTGACTCAAAAAAGAATACCCTAGGAGCGGCAACTTGAGTTTTGGGAATAGGAAAAAGTCGCACGGAGCCATATCAGGCGAATACGGAGTTTGTGGAGCGATATTGACTGAGTTTTTGGCCAAAAATTCACGAACAATCAACGATGTGAGCTGGCGCATTATCGTGGTGCAAAACCAGTTGTTGTCGCGCCACAATTGCGCCACAAAGGACATGGCATTGTGTTTTTGAGATTTCCACATCAGCTGCTAACTCTCTGACGGACATACGACGATTTTTGGGCACCAATGCCTTTACTTGGGCGACGTGTTCGTCGTCAGTTGATGTCGATGGGCGTCCAGATCGTGATTCATCATCGACAGCTTCACGGCCTTCTTTGAACGCCTTATGCTACTCAAAAACTCTTGTTCATGATAGACAATCCTCAGGGTGTGCCTTTCTTAACATTTCCAACGTTTGCGTGAAGTTTATTTGGTTCACAACACAAAATTTAATGCAAATTCTTTGATCAACTGATTTCGACATCGTAAAAATCGCCGTAAACAACAATCACCGTCTAACAAAAACTATTTTAAATTGTTTACTAATGAGTGTAGCTTCATGAAATTTGACACAGATGTCACTGACAGTTGTATCAACTTAAAAAAAATTACAACATGAGATTCCACAAGCCCACAGTTTAAATCAGAAAGCTCCGTTAGTTTCCGGATAGAAGATATACCTCTAATAGATCTTTTTGGATTCACTTCAGCTGTATTCTCTAGCCTCTTTAGTCGAATTCGTGTTTTGGATTTTTTTCTATGGTTGAACGGTTTCTATGGTTTCTATGGTTAATGGTTGAACGTAGCAAATTGCAGTTTTAATTTTCTCTACTGAATCACGGTTCCATCGTATAGCTAATCCATACTACAGGTAAAAATTTCGAATAGGGGAGGCTCCTCCAATAACCTTGAACTTGATATATGTTGTGAAGAACATTAGGTAAATACGTAGGCTGCTGGGAAAGTTTCTACAAACAATATGAAAAAAACATGTAAAATTTGGTAAATGGTTTTATTGTTTTTCAAAGTATTCGCCTTTAAGATCGATACACTTTTGCATACGCTCGAACCAATTTTCGAAGCATTTTTTCCACTCTGAGGCTGTAACCTCAGAAAACAGTGTTCGGAATGCTTCAACAGCTGTTTCAGGCGACACAAATCGCTCACCACGCATCTTATATTTGATGTTTGGGAACAAAAAGAAGTCATTAGGTGATAAATCAGGTGAATACGGACAATGAGTCATCAATTCGAAATTTTTACTGGATATAAAATCAACGTGCGTTTGACGTGCTGAGTGACAGCTGGCGTTGTCATGATGAAGGATGATGCGACGATTTCGGTTTGTTCTATGCAATTCATTGATGACTTCTGGCAAACAAATTGTTGTATACCGATCAGCATTTACAGTCCTTCGATCTTCTAAAGCCACGGTTGCCACATGTCCGGTATAACTGAAGAAACAAGCAATTATTTGCTTGGCAGCATTGTGTGAACGAACAACTTTTGTTGGTTTCGGCTCACTTTGAAACACCCAAACAGTGGATTGTTGTTTACGTTCAGGCTCGTACGAATAGATCCACGTTTCGTCCCCAGTAACGATGTTGTAGACCACATTTGTACCAAATTTGACCGACCTCGGTTGAATTTCTTGAGCATTTCTTTGCACCATTTAACACGAGCCTGTTTTTGAGCTTCGGTCAAATTGTGTGGGATCCAACGACTGCAAAGTTTCCGTACGTTCAAGTGATCATGCAAAATCGTGTGTATTGCTTTCATGGGCATGTCAATGCCCAAGGATGCCTGAATCTCGCGATATGTCACATGCAGATCTCGCTTAATCATTTCACGCACAGCATCAACATTAGTGGTAACAGACGTGGATGGACCTTCACGAAATTCGTCACTAAGAAAGGTGCGGCCACGCTGGAATTCGGCAAACCAATTATAAACAGTTTTATTGGATGGTGCTTCATCCCCAAAAGTCAAATGAAGTAGATCGATGCATTGTTTCGGAGTTAGGCTACATTTGTAATCGTAAAAAATCATTGCCCGAAAATTTTCACGCGAAATTTTCATTTTCTCACAAAAAAACTTCTTTTAAAATACTGTGCAAACAAAACTAGTTGGCTAGGTACAAACTGTCAACTGACTTATAGGTTAGAAACGTCTAATTTTACGGATATGGTAGTAGCAGAACGTTGGCGCCACTGGAAGTACTAGATTGCAGAATCTTTTCCAGCAGCCTACGTATGTATATTAGTCATTTATGCCCTTCGATATTCAAAATAACTACTATATTTTCGAAACTTCTTTTGTTAATAACTTTTTAATAAACAACGAGCGACGACTAAAACCTACTGTGGGTTACTTCGGACGATAACCTGCATATTTTATGTCAATATCATGTTCTTGCTTCGCGTGGATAGCTAAAAATTCGTGCAAAATCATTAAACTTCTTTTGTTAATAACTTTTTAATAAACGAGCGATATCTAAAACCTTTTGAAGGTCACTCAGGAGGGTGTCGATGGCACCGGACGTACGGACTTGATCCTTACGATCCCATCGACGGATTTACGCGCCTTTTCTTCACAGTGATCACAGGTATGCAAATTCGGATCACGTTCAATTGTTATTATTAACACACTCCTTTATTCGCCAGGGTAAATAACAATACAACTCCTTCTTTAATCGGACTAACACTGGCAATTTATTGTTTGAACTCACAACGTTTCGACCGAACTTCCGGTCCTTTTCAAGTGACAAAAGAATGGTGATAAACATAAAGAAAGGTCATTTTCTAAAAAGGTAAAAAATTATAAAATATAAAACTATAAATTAGGACTCATCGTGTTAGAATAATATATGTAACTCACTGCCAGAAAACGCCTTCCAACTACATAAATATTCGAAGATAGTGAGGAAACACTTCCGACAATCACGAGTCAAGCAAATAACTGTACCAAGCCGGGCTATCGCTATGTACTGAACAAAACAGAATCATAAATACCAGGTAAATTCTCTGTGTCCTTCATCAAGTTTATCGAATGACGATGTCTCTTAATGAAAAACATTTCAGCAATTTCTCTTTTTCGACGATGGCTTTCCTGATGTAAAATATCAACATTCAGCCAATCAAAATCATGGTTGTTAATTATTCTGTGCTTGCTGACGACAGAGTGGTTGCTTTCCTCACATCGTTCATATGCTCTCTAACCCTCGTACATACATGTCTTTTGGTTTGGCCAATATAGCAGGCCTCACAATTAGCGCAATTAATTTTATACACCACATCAGTTCTCTGACATGGTTTCAACGCATCTTTACCGCACTTAATAAAATAGTTAAGTTTTTTCGTTACTCTGTGTACAATATCAAGATTACATCGTTTAAGGAGCCTTCCAATGTTCTCGCTTAATCCCCTCACATACGAGATAGTTATCAAGTTTTTGTTCTTATAATTGTTGTGATTGTCATTCCTGTCATTGTCCGTTAAATTCTTGTATTTAATATATTTCAGTCTACGATTTAAGTGTCTATTAATAAAATCAAGTGGATAGTCATTGTTGAGTAAAGTAAATCTCACAATATTAATATTAGACGAATGAAACTTGGCGTCTGCTAACAAAATAGCTCTGTCTGTCAGGTTTGTTATAATGCCGATTTTTTGTCTCAAAGGGTGGTTCGAGTGGTAATTAACATAACGTCCTGAATACGTCGGCTTGCGAAACCAGTTAGTAATTAATTTGCCATTATCACGAATGATGGTGGTGTCTAAAAAGTTAATAGATGTTTTGTTAATCTCAATCGTGAACTATAATCTTGGATGGTAACCATTAAACACATCTAAAACTTGTTGAATTTTGTTATCAGGAAAAATAGCAAAGATGTCATCCACATATCTATAATAGATCCTTAATTCAAAGTCAAGTGCACCAATACAGTGCGTCTCAAGGTCGTCAAGTACTATGTCCGCAAGAATGGGGGATAATGGTGAGCCCATGGGGCTGCCATAGATCTGTTCAAAATACTGTCCATTAAAAGTAAAACTAGTCAAGTCGAGTATCAACTCCACCTCAATAATAATTGGTCAAGATTTAATTCAAATTTGATAACACTTCTTATCATCTGCCACCTGTTTTCAATCGCTCTCCTGACTAATTCTTTAGGGATATTCGTAAACAACGAGATAACATCAAGAGAAACTAAAGAATGATCTGGTTCAATATCACAATTACGGATCTTCTCTACGAAAGTCCAGCTATCCGGTATATGAGAATTAGGTTTGGAAACGGAATCCGCTAGGATTTATGCAGAAAATAAGCAACGTTATATACAGGACTACCTACAGCAGAAACAATGATTCTTAAAGGGACTCCTGGTTTGTGTAATTTCGGTAAACCATAGCATCGGGATACGTTACTGCTCGTTACCTGCAATTGTTTATAGGTTTTTTTGTCAATAATTCCTAAATCTAACCATGATTTCAACAAGCTGTTCACTTTAGATGTTAACCGCTTGATTGGATCTTTGTCTAGTTTTTTATAAGTGGTACAATCATTAAGCATCTGATTCATCTGTTGGATATAGGACACCTTATCCATGATAACTGTTACTCGGCCCTTATCCGCTCTTGTTATCAATTGGTCATTGTTATCGTTTACAAATTTTTTACACAACTTAACCGAATCACAGATGTGATGATCCACATGATTGCTGCGTTGTTTACCATTCAAAAACTTTTTTAGAACTTAGAGATGGACATTCGAGTTTCATTAATCAACTCATTTGGCACGTCCAAAAATCTACTCTCAAAATTCTTAATCACTTCCACAGTTACGTTCAATCTGTCAATTTTGTTCTCATTGTCAATAGGTAAACTAAATTTCTCACCGAGACATAGAATGTTCGACATCTCCGCAGGAATAATTTTGTTGCTCAAATTCATTATCCACCTGCTTTTATCATTCGTCACGACATTGTGATATGAACCAGATCATTCTTTAGTTTCTCTTGATGTTATCTCGTTGTTTACGAATATCCCTAAAGAATTAGTCAGGAGAGCGATTGAAAACAGGTGGCAGATGATAAGAAGTGTTATCAAATTTGAATTAAATCTTGACCAATTATTATTGAGGTGGAGTTGATACTCGACTTGACTAGTTTTACTTTTAATGGACAGTATTTTGAACAGATCTATGGCAGCCCCATGGGCTCACCATTATCCCCCATTCTTGCGGACATAGTACTTGACGACCTTGAGACGCACTGTATTGGTGCACTTGACTTTGAATTAAGGATCTATTATAGATATGTGGATGACATCTTTGCTATTTTTCCTGATAACAAAATTCAACAAGTTTTAGATGTGTTTAATGGTTACCATCCAAGATTATAGTTCACGATTGAGATTAACAAAACATCTATTAACTTTTTAGACACCACCATCATTCGTGATAATGGCAAATTAATTACTAACTGGTTTCGCAAGCCGACGTATTCAGGACGTTATGTTAATTACCACTCGAACCACCCTTTGAGACAAAAAATCGGCATTATAACAAACCTGACAGACAGAGCTATTTTGTTAGCAGACGCCAAGTTTCATTCGTCTAATATTAATATTGTGAGATTTACTTTACTCAACAATGACTATCCACTTGATTTTATTAATAGACACTTAAATCGTAGACTGAAATATATTAAATACAAGAATTTAACGGACAATGACAGGAATGACAATCACAACAATTATAAGAACAAAAACTTGATAACTATCTCGTATGTGAGGGGATTAAGCGAGAACATTGGAAGGCTCCTTAAACGATGTAATCTTGATATTGTACACAGAGTAACGAAAAAACTTAACTATTTTATTAAGTGCGGTAAAGATGCGTTGAAACCATGTCAGAGAACTGATGTGGTGTATAAAATTAATTGCGCTAATTGTGAGGCCTGCTATATTGGCCAAACCAAAAGACATGTATGTACGAGGGTTAGAGAGCATATGAACGATGTGAGGAAAGCAACCACTCTGTCGTCAGCAAGCACAGAATAATTAACAACCATGATTTTGATTGGCTGAATGTTGATATTTTACATCAGGAAAGCCATCGTCGAAAAAGAGAAATTGCTGAAATGTTTTTCATTAAGAGACATCGTCATTCGATAAACTTGATGAAGGACACAGAGAATTTACCTGGTATTTATGATTCTGTTTTGTTCAGTACATAGCGATAGCCCGGCTTGGTACAGTTATTTGCTTGACTCGTGATTGTCGGAAGTGTTTCCTCACTATCTTCGAATATTTATGTAGTTGGAAGGCGTTTTCTGGCAGTGAGTTACATATATTATTCTAACACGATGAGTCCTAATTTATAGTTTTATATTTTATAATTTTTTACCTTTTTAGAAAATGACCTTTCTTTATGTTTATCACCATTCTTTTGTCACTTGAAAAGGACCGGAAGTTCGGTCGAAACGTTGTGAGTTCAAACAATAAATTGCCAGTGTTAGTCCGATTAAAGAAGGAGTTGTATTGTTATTATTAAAATCATTATATTAAAGTTACAAAATTATCTAAATTCGGTGATATTATCGCGCAACAACATTCCTCCATCTCCCGTAAATAAAATAATCATCGCGATCAGATCGCAGTGACGAAAAGCCGTTCGTGACAACAGATCACAGAGGTGGGTTGACGAAACCAAAGAAAACGTCAGGCCCCTCACTAAGCCGTTCGTGACAACCTTGACAATATATGTCAAAGTCAAGGTCATCAGCGTGCCTCCCCTAAACGTAAGGTTTATCAAATTATTTAAGATCCTATGAGAGGCAGATTTTCGAAAAATTTGCGGCAAAATGGCGGCGGTTGAAAGGTGAAGCATCCTTTTTCGGTCAAAAAACCGTTCGTATTTTATGTGTAAAAAAAGTTATGTGTAAAAAATAAGAAAAACTCCACATTGGATCTTAGATTTTCACCTCTAAACTAAACCTGGCACAATCTGAATCAAATAGTTTTTTAGTTGTAGTGGTCACCGACTTTGAAAATGTGAATTTGAGAAAAATGGGTTTAAAGTTTTGCATGTAGTTTACACCTAGATAAAAAATTAAGTTTTCAACTTATACAGAGTTGTCGATTCCTGGTCCATATAAGTCCATTATAACAGTTCCATATAATAATTTTTCTTTAGTTGCTGCCTCTAAAACTTCAATTTGTTTTTGTCTGTACTGTCTTGTTCCCTTCTGCTCCAGATGCTCTACTGCGCGCACAGATCTATCTTTTTAATACGAAGTTTATTTATTATCGCCGCATGTAAATGTGTATTCGGCAAGACTTTTAAGCATCTTTTATACCGAGTTCTAGTACTCTCATTGTAAATATAAATCGTCATTAATTTCATATGTTGTTCCGATGTAGGGACACGAAGAAATATATTGAAATTGGCATTTGTTGCATACACTACCTTGAATACAAGTCTATGCGTACTTATTGTTTGAAATTTCACATCACCATTACACACATTTCACAAAATCCGAAATAGCAGCAATATTGTTATAAAATTAAAAATTTTATACTCAATAGAACTGTCTTGCGGCAGTATATTTTTTTGCAATTTAATTTTTTGTGCAGATATACTTTCCGGATTCCTCTCCATCTCGTATGAATGTTTAGATCGTTGTCTTTTTGTTGATCTCAATAGTCAAATATTTTCTGATGTTTTCAGATCTCTTGAGCCCTTTTTACGTCCCATGATACTTTATACAAATAGTAGGCAAAAACAATCATATATTACAAAGCTCTAAGCTAATGGAAGTTATTCTATTTAAATTAAATTAAATTAAATATATTTAAATTAAATTAATAAATAGATTTTCCGAAATTTATGGCTTCTTTCCAGCTAGCGACAAGAATTGACACAGAAATCATTCTGATTTTGTTAATATTCAGTGAAAAACAGTAAGAAAGAGCTTATCTTTTTCAATTAAGGAGTTAAGTTTATATCGTCAGGCAAAATATAATAATAATAATCCCTCCTTCCGACCAATCTGGCAAACTTTATTGATGTTACGTACACAACGTTTCAGCTAACGATTCGACTCTTATCAAGTGTATCAACTTTCAATATAAAATCTTAAGTCATTTGCTGTAAACAATTACAAGGAAAATTAAAAGAAATAAACGTGCAAAACAAAAATAAATAAATTATGTAACTTACTGACTAAAAATGACGGTAAATATTGACAATAACGGAGACCGTCCCGATGACCTTGACCGTGACATATTATAGAAGTTACCCTCCTGAGTGACCTTCAAAAGGTTTGAGCCGTCGCTCGTTGTTTATTAAAAAATTATTACTAAATAAGTTTAATGATTTCGCATGAATTTTTAGCTGTCCACACGAAGCAAGAACATGATCTTGACATATATTACAAAAGTCACCTTCTCGAACAACCCGCACTAGGTTTTCGTCGTCAATCATTGTTTATGAAAAAGTTATTAACCAAACAAATTTCGAAAATATAGTAGTTAGGTTGAATATTGAAAGATGTAAACGTCGAATATGTATATGAACGAAGGAAGGAAAGTCATTTAAAGCAGTGAATCGTTAATATATAGAATAGTGCCTTTTAATATAAGTACAAAGTATTCTTCACTTCAACCAAAAGCACAAACAGTTAAATACAAAGTATTCTCTGCTTTAACCTAACCTAACCTAACCCTGGTTAGGTTATATTTTCCGAAATTGGAGCCCCGGATACATACGTTCGTTTTCAGTCCGCTTCGCGCGAGGGCGGGGGGGGGAGGGGCTCCGTGCCGTGTACCAGGTGATCAAAATCTGTACGGTGAATTCTGTTATACTGGCCCCGGCGGGAGGCTTTGCCCCTCCCCCCACCCTCCCGCGAAGCGGGCTGACAACGAGCGTATGTGTCTGGGGCTCCAGTTTCAGAAAATATAACCTAACCAAAACCTATTTCTGATTTAAAGCTAAAATTCCATCAAATATACTCTCTCTTAACGTATATGGTATCCTAAACTTATGCTTTATTTATTAAACTTTTTGTTAATATCTTTTTAACAAAGAACGAGCGAAGAGTGAAACCAAGTGCGGATTATTCGGAGAGGTGACCTTTGTAATATATGTAAAACTCAAGTCCTTGCTTCACGTGGACAGCTGAAAATTCGTGCAAAATTATTAAACTTCTTTTATTAATAACTTTTTAATAAACAATGAGCGACGGCTAAAACCTTTTGAAGGTCACTCAGAAGGGTTACCTTGACAATATATGTCAAGGTCAAGGTCATCGGGGCGGTTTCCGTTATTGTCAATATTTCCCACAAGTAGCAAGTACGAGGCAATGCTATGTGTTTTTGAGAAGTGTGTCGTAAACAACAGGCAGATTCTCAGTATCTCTTTGTAAATTTATCGAGTTAGTGTCTTTTAATAAAGAACATTTCGGCAATCTCTCTTCTCCTAAGATGACACTCATGGTGCAAAATATTAACCTTGTGCCAGTCAAAATCGTGGTTATTAAAAAGTCTATGTTTACTGAGTGATTGCTGTCATGCTTTTTAGTATCTGACACATGTTCCCTTATACGCGTGTTTAAATGTCGCTTGGTCTGTCCAATATAACAGGCGTCACAGTGCAAACAATTACTTTTATATATGTTTGAGAAGCGCGTAAGATGGTAATGCGCACGTAGAACAGGTGGATGCAACGGGCGGTAGAAATGAGTCACACAGTGTCACACACTGATCTTGAGATTCACAATGTATTTGAGCGGTCACTATGTGCACTATTTACAGTGGCAAATCGCACGGGCGAGCAGATTATATTAATACGGCCCGTATCCGTGGATCGCCGATGAGAGATCGAACCGGCTTCGCGATGCACGTGGCACGCATGTGCCGGGTGAGCTTCGCGCGGGCTATCAGATTCTATAAATACAGGCAACTCGCGGACGAATGAGCTGAACGATTAACGGACCGAGCTGAGCACTTCGAACCGTGAGATGCACCTTCTGAGCGACTAACAAACTAATACGCTAATACTACACAAAAGAGATCGCATTCGCTGTCAGGTCATTGCCGGCATAACGAAGACTGAATTATTCACGAAGTAGCCCGTCTGATGGCGCGGCGCCTTACCCGTCGCGCGCGGTCTTCGCGTCAAGGGTGGCGACACCGAATGAATGAGGGGGGCTTAAGATTATTTCTGCAACAATATACAATTCCAGTTTTTAGACCGTTAACGATCGCATCCTTGCCCCGCTTTATAATAACATCGAGTTTATTGGAAACAGTATATACAGTACTAGCATCCCCCGTCACGGCTTTGCCCGCGATATTTATGTGTAGAATTAAATAAAAACACATTTTACCCCTTCTCACCCGTTAGGGATGGATTTTCGGAAAACCCTCCCTTAGTGAGCATCTACGTGATAGTAGGAATATACCCTTAAAATTTCAAGTCGATATGTGCAGTGGTTAGGGCTGCACGTTGATGAGTCAGTGAGTGAGTGAGTGGTATTTGGCTTATATATAGGGTGTACAAAAAGTATCGAAACCTCTGAATATTTCCGAAAATACACATTTTTGAAAAAATGTTTCATATAAAAGTTGCAGCGTTTTATATGGCGCATTACATTGTAATATTATTATGACCTTGAATATCGTTGTTAAGGTTACCGTTAATTTCTTAAACGAACACCCCTATTTTTTATTGCATAGTTTTGTAGTTTATCTCGAGAGCTTTCCAAAACACTATAAGAAAGTTTTTTTTCGCTCACGCACAGCAGAGATGGTTTGGAGTCATTAAATACTATGGGAGTGACGAACCGTGGAGTCCTTATCTCTACTGTGACACACACACACACGCGCGCGCGCACGCACGCAGGAGAGTGAAAGAGCGAGAAATTTTATTCTTTTTATATATGCATTATATTGTATATGCTCTCTCGCTCTTTCACTCTCTCGCTCTCTCTTACATATATATAATATAATATTATATAAAATTTCTCGATCTTTTACTCTCTCTCTCTCTCTTACATATACAGGGTGTCCGGTAACTCACGACTCAACGCTCGTGAGTGGATAAAGAGGACTGAACTGAGTGGAAAAGTCCTATACCATTTTGCAATTTTCACAATAGTTAACGAGTTAGTAATTATTAAAAATCGTGCTATTAGTCCAGCCTACCGCCGAATGCAAGAGCGCGGCGAGATGCGACCGCCTAGCGATCAAAGTTGCTAGGCGCGAGAAGTTGTTTATTACAAATGGCATGCCTAGCCATTGCCACTGTGATCGCTAGGCACTCGATCGCTAGGCGGTCGCATCTCGCCGCGCGCTTGCATTCGGCGGTAGGCTGGACTAATAGCACGATTTTTAATAATTAATAACTTGTTAACTATTGTGAAAATTGCAAAATGATATAGGACTTTTCCACTCAGTTTAGTCCTCTTTATCCACTCACGAGCGTCGAGTCGTGAGTTACCGGACACCCTGTATGTATATATATATATATATATGAGTGTATGTGTGTATATATATATATATATAGGGTAAGAGATACAATCATTAACACGGATATAGTTATTGACACATTAATTTTTTTAATTGAAATATCTCGACACATACATGGCTGTATATATCATTATGTATCTCATATAATATAATATGATATTGCAATAAAATTATAGAATTATGTTAGTTATACCACAACAAAATTACCTTTTTAAAAAAGGTATAAAAAAGCGCCAAGTATACCCGCCTGAAGTTCTTTCAAAAAAGGACTCTACAAAACTAATGATATGAACAAATTGCGCCAACTACAATGGGTATTTATGCAAACCAGAAAATCTATTACTTTATTATTACCCTTTAGCCGATATTCATTGTTGATTCTGATTTAAGACCATCTTAAGTACAATTATAAGATATTTGAAACCAATCAAACAGTCGTATTAGCATCTTAAGACATTACTTCAGATCGTCTGGTGTATCGGAAACAGTCGATACTATCGATAGCGGGCGCGAATGCCCGGCGCGTAGAGCGGCCGTTCGACCGTAGCGCGTAGGCGCGGAGGAATACTCGCCGCGGCGCGCGGATTCAAGTTTCTTAGCAACCGGACCAACAAGCGGAGGAGGAAGAAGGAGCTTTTTTGTTCGTGGCAGTTTCTTTTTGTCTTCCCACGTGTGTGACTGAAGAGATCGAAGGCGGTGGAATTGACCAAAGAGGTTTTGATGATCAAATCGGAAAGAAAGAATCACTGTACACGAGACGATTACTGACGAACCTGATCAGCCAGATTAGTTACGAATCGAAAGAACGAGGAGATAAGTATCATACGCTTTTCGGCGGTGAATCGATCCGTTCGATTCGGAGTGCTCATTCTGGAGAGACCGCCATTACGGCATCACGAACATAGCAGCAAAGTCAAGCCCCTTGTCTGGATGCAGGGCAATCAGTTGATACGGTTTCATGTGTTTAACGATCTTTCTTGGTGGATTCCCGTTCATATCATTTCAATATATTCACGTAATGTTAAAACAACGATTATAGTTGTATCGTGCATTTTTTCCTGTTGTTGGTTTACGAGCACATTATTATTATTTCTTTCTTGCATGGTTCAACGTCGTTTATCATCACAACAAAATTACCTTTTTAAAAAAAGATACAAAAAAGGCGCCAAGTATACGCGCGCGAAAAAAAAAAGAACTACAAACGTAATGATATCAAACCATTGCGCCAACTATAAAAATGGGTATTTATGCAAATCAGAAAATCTATTATTTTATTATTAAGTATACAACATCCTATTCCAATCCAAGCGTTGTTTTAATTCTCTTTAAATATTATTATAGTATTTTTTCACAAAAATGTATGAAATCTTCAAATTGCGCCAAGTGCAGAGAGAATTTATCGAAAATTAATTATTGTACTATTTAAAAAACTCAAGCGGTAGTATTGTTCTCAATTAGAAAGAGAATATATGTATATATTGTTTTGAAAAATTATTGTTGTACTACTTTTAAAAAATAAAAAGTGATACATATCTTTTTATTGTCACTCTTCCTCTTCCAATCCAAGTGGTAGTAGTTTTCATTTATCACTTGGATTTTAATTTGTTTAAATTCTAATGGAAGGAATAGAAAACGTAATAGAAAAGAATAAAAGAGGTTACAGTACAAAATGTAAAAAAAACAATATTTAGGTAGTGCAAAAAACTTGGCGCTGCTAGACCTCGCTACCGCCCCTTAACGCACGCATGCACTTTATATAAAACCTCAAGCTGCTCGTTCAGATATAAAACTGAAATCCAAGAAATTTTACGCATGCATAAGCGCTTATTATATTATTATATATAAAACTTAAATCTAATCTAAATTTGACAAACAGCTTACATTTAATGATGAAAGATAGATAGATGATAGATAGATGGAGAGAGAGAGAGAGAACATACACACCTACTATTATACCCAGTTTCTTCATATCTCTCAATAGCTATCTTCCAGATAACTAAAAATTTGTTTTCTTTATTGAAACCTCTGATTACGTATTTAACGGATAGCTATTTTTCATACTACTCACTTTTGACACAAAGTGTCTAGAATGTTATTATAAATTACCATATTCTGTCAGGTTACAAAGGTGAAGAAAACTGATTCTACGAGATATCTTTTGGATAAAGTTATCAAGAGGTGAAGAAATTGGGCCTTAAACGATGAAAGAGAGAAAAGCATTTCTCGTATTACTCGGTCTAGCAGCGCCAAGTTTTTTGCACTAACTAACTATTGTTTTTTTTACATTTTGTACTGTAACCTCTTTTATTCTTTTCTATTACGTTTTCTATTCCTTCCATTAGAATTCAAACAAATTAAAATCCAAGTTATAAATGAAAACTACTACCACTTGGATTGGAAGAGGAAGAGTGACAATAAAAAGATATGTATCACTTTTTATTTTTTAAAAGTAGTACAACAATAATTTTTCAAAACAATATATACATATATTCTCTTTCTAATTGAGAACAATACTACCGCTTGAGTTTTTTAAATAGTACAATAATTAATTTTCGATAAATTCTCTCTGCACTTGGCGCAATTTGAAGATTTCATACATTTTTGTGAAAAAATACTATAATAATATTTAAAGAGAATTAAAACAACGCTTGGATTGGAATAGGATGTTGTATACTTAATAATAAAATAATAGATTTTCTGATTTGCATAAATACCCATTTTTATAGTTGGCGCAATGGTTTGATATCATTACTTTTGTAGTTCTTTTTTTTTTCGCGCGCGTATACTTGGCGCCTTTTTTGTATCTTTTTTTAAAAAGGTAATTTTGTTGTGATATCATTACTTTTGTAGTTTTTTTTCTTCGTTTTATTAACGGCATTAATAACATTTATTATCAGCAAAATGATATTTCGCACTAAATTATTAGTTACTTACTTTATTACAGTATAATTTTGCAACTATGCAACACTTCTTTTACTCTCACCAACCCGGTATGGGCGCAAAGCGACCTTGTATCCTTGTATATATACGGGCGCAAAGCGATCCTTGTATATATACGGGAGCTAATATATACTTTATGTGCTATCAAGTTTTTGTAAGAATAATATATAAATATCTTTAGCACCTCTAGGCCATTGTCTTTTTTTAATTTGTGCATCATCAACTTCAGTCCAATTACTAGACATTCCTTCTCTACATATACTCGTGTAATGACCATCCTCAATACATAAACCACTATGAAATATAGCATTCATAAGCTTATACGTTTGTCCAGCTATTAAAACTTTAGTTGTAGGAATAGTACATTAAATAATATAATTAAATAGTATATTAAATTTACGTATTGCTTTCACCATTTTATCATCTTGAAATGAAAATAATACTAAAAGAATAATAACTATATCTTTCGTTACTGTTAATTCGGTCTTAAACAAAATATCATTTTCTGTACACTGTTCGCATGACCCATCAGATTCACACCAATGTGAAACTGTAACATTTAATAAATCATTAAGAGTATAGCTTTTTTTCCCAAATTGTTAATAGGTATTGAAATAACTACATCGTTACAAGTAAATTCCTTTGTATAATCACAAGATTTACATCGACTAGTAGAAGTTACTTGATGCTCTACCAGTTGTCTTATACAATCATATTTAGTTAACAGGATTGTAAGAAACTCAAACACATCACGTTTTACAATTATTGAAAACGGTTCTCCTAAATATTGCCGTACTGCATATGTATTCAAATTGCACATTCCATTTTCATATCGATGCATCAACATTCTTAAAACATCTGATTTATTACACTTCACCAATTGTTTTCTAATAGGACTTAAATGCATTAGACATTGTAATGCTGCATTTGCATAACACGAAACATTGTGTGTAGTTTGTAAACCATGTAAAACCCAAGCACCATTTTGCCGTAATTTTTGATTTTTATTTTGACAATTCTCTTGAATTGAAGCAATTACTTTTGACAATGCCCATGGAACATCTTTCACTTTGCGATAGCGTTCTTTTGCAACAGTAATTATTTCTGCTTCTGGTTTGTACTTATTTCTTAGTCGATTATATTCCCTAATAGCTTTTTCATCAGCTGTTACTGACGAAGGATCATAGTTAATTAAATGCAACCCTTCTAGAGACGTTACTCGTGATAATGCAACATAAACTTGACCGCAATTAAATATAGAGTTGCCTATGTCCATGATAGCACTTTGTAAGCTCAATCCTTGACTTTTATGAATGGTGATTTCATAACTCAGACACAATGGAAATTGTTTTCTAGTAACAAACGCTCTATCCACCACTTCAAATTTAACGCTCACTCTTTCAATTAAATATTCTAATCCTGATGGTAAA
Organism: Ooceraea biroi; assembly: GCF_003672135.1. Lineage (NCBI taxonomy): Eukaryota > Metazoa > Arthropoda > Insecta > Hymenoptera > Formicidae > Ooceraea > Ooceraea biroi. Next base: position 7,398,541 of record NC_039511.1, read on the forward strand.
AGAAGCTTTATTTTTTCTACATCATCGGTAGACGTATCTTGTACAACTGATATTACCTTAGCTATTGTACCATTCACAAGACCTAAAGTAGCATCAATATTACGCCTTATCATAACTTTTGCTCCAATCTTAATTGCAATTTCTTTTTAAAGTCCAGTTTTAGAATTATCATCATCATTATTCGATAATACTTTTGATACTTTCTTTCTCACATATGGTATACAGTCAATCGTGTCTTTGGCAATTAATAATATCTCTTTCGAAGCAATGCGGTTTAACATTGCAGCATTAAGAACATCACACATATGACGAGTAGGCAATAAACAAACAACGTCCAACAGAAAATCATTAATAAAATTACGTAATTCGGTTAATCTTGATTTAAAAGAATCACCTTTAAACGATATTTTTCTATTTTCAAGAATCTCGCAATCAGACTTTGTCAATAAACCAATACGAATTCTTGACAACAACTGTCGATAAGAGTCATTCCCTTGCTGACGCATATTGATCGTTAACTCATCATAATCAAATAATGTAGTCCATAAATTAACAGCAGTTAAAGAACCCACATATTTATTAATTTTGTCATTTGGTAATCGTACAAAAATAGGATCTTCATGTACAGGAGGTAATTGAAGCAGATCGCCAAATAAAAGAATGTGCTTTCGACCGAACCAACCGTCTTCACAATCGTTAGTATTAAATATTTCAGACAATCGAAGATGTATGTACATTAAAGTCAAATTAAATATCATTGACACTTCATCAATCACAAAAAGAACAACATCCTTGAGATCTGCTCGTAAAACTTTTAACACATGATCAGGCAATTGTTTATAGTTTGTAGTAAGACTATGTTCAACAGGTAATTAAAGCAATCTATGAACTGTCAAACCGTCTACATTAAACGCTGCTATGCCAGTAGGTGCCGCTACAGCGGTATCTTTGAGATATCATTTTATCCAACACTTAATTGTTTTAATTAAGAAACTCTTTCCAGTTCCACCTTCTCCGCTAACATACAATCGTAATATCGAATTATCTGACCTTACAGTATCAATGACTCTATCGAATATTCTTTTCTGATCCGTATTTAATTTTGCTATCATTTGAGACACATTAATTTTGTCATCTATTTTATTGCCAAGATCTCTAAAATCTTGCATTGCTTCACCAGCTTCTATATTTTGAACGCCTATCGGATTGTCAGGGTCATCCTGAGACACGTTTTTTTGGAATTCTTCATATAATTGCCGAACTAACTTTTGCGCAGTTTCAAATGCTTTTTTTAATTCTTCTAGCTTTTCATGGTATTGCAATGCCTGCGTAAGATGTAGTTTTACTTTATGAAATGATTCCGCATAAATATTACAACTATCTCTAAGATCCTCCAATTTCCACCATGGTTTAAACATAAGCAGTAATGAAAAGAAATATTCTTCCGGTCGATTATTAACATTATGTCTATAATGATTAATAAGATATCCACGTTGTCGCCTTTTAAGGTAATGACTATTATCTATTTTATAGTATTCAATAATATTATTTCGCGGTTCGATTGTCGTGATATCATACCTTGTGCGAATTCATAAAGAGACACAGATTCTAATTCTTCCGGTTTATTCGGATAATAATTATCTATTAAAGATGGATAAAATATATCTGTAGAATCATCATCAAGAGCTTCAATTTCTTTACGATTTTTTAATTTCCTCTGCCGTATTAAATTAACATCTAACCACTTAATCGTCGTATTTCGATCAGTGCCATATAAAGGAATACCTAGCAATGTATCAGCAGCTTCAGGAGCCCCACATTCTCTACTGCTTATGGATCGTAAAGCAAAATTCCAAAGAACACTTGCCAATGATTTATTTTTATCATTCTTACAATCCGCAAGATCAAAATCAGATAACTCACTTTTCGCTGCTTTATTCAAATATTTGGTAACGTACCAAGTGAGCAATGTCGACTTTTCACCAATAAATTGTATATCCATATTTCCTTCCTATGCAGTAAGAATAGCAGGATTATAATCATTAATATCGACTTCATTATTTGTTCGAGGAAGATCGTACAATCTGCTTTTATGTTTTAATTGTTTTCTACCTGCTATTGCAGTTGGCACATCTCTCATATTTACTGTTTCAGTAATGGGACGAGGAAATCCAAACCGACACCTACGAACAACTTTACGTCCTACTTTTTAGAACGTAGACAATAATCATTATGTTTGCGTCGTTGATGCGTATCAACGCGTCTGTACAATAGTAGTGAAATATTTTTACCTGGCATTTTGCAGCTTATGTATTGTGAAATAAATTTAGAAATTTCTTGAATAGAAGATTCACCGAAAATCGGTGCATCTGTAATCCAAATTATTAAATGAAAATGTTGTATACATCTACCTTGATATTCTCGTCGCCAAAAATAGTGTTTCACTTCACCAATCGAACAATCTTTGGAACAAAGAAAATCAAGCATTGCCCGAAATTTATTATCAAGAAATCTCGACGTTGATACAGTATCTTTAGCAACAAGTGCACTGGTATTCAATGAGGAGTTTTGCCATCCATTTACTTCACGAATATATTCACCTAAATCATCCCATAGCCATTTACTAGGACTTAATGTTAGAAACCATGTCGCAGGTCCGTAATGTTGTGTCATGCAAGACAAATCACTTCTCGGTCTACGCCAATATTGTTCCGTATTTCGAAGTGAAGAAAATATTGTATTTAAGTCGGACTCCAAAATGTCTTTCGACATAGCCTCTAAATACTCCGCAGCCGTGTAACGAATCCGTGGATTAGTTATATTCAGTTTATAATAAATTCCACGACGTAACTGACGAATAATCACCTTATTTAACTCATAAAACAAGTATTGTTGATTTACTCTAAATTGTGGATGCCTAGACGTCAAACGACATTTAACATATTCATGTTCCTGAAGTTTCTGCGGTCTAGTTTCATCACATTCTCCATTACAACCAAGTGGGAATAAATCTGGAAAACACATCAAATCCAAATTTTTTTCCCGATTATCCAAGGGTGAATCCTGAATTGGTAACACTTGATATAAGGTACTCGCACTTTGATTTTCTTTATTTGCATGTAGAGGAACTATAGTAAACTGCTCGTAATAACTATCATCTTTATCTTTTGAGACAGCATTGCTTTGCGTTGGTCATCTAATGTAACTTGTACATCATGTTTCATCTCTTGCATATGTAATTCTAAATTATTTACCGATTCACATTTGTTCCTAAATGAAACTCTTGTATCATTTTCTGTTTGTTCCATTTCAAATTCCATATTGTCCAAATTCCCCAAAAATAGGTTATCGTGAGTTTCGGGCAGTACAATTTTAGAATATAAAGGATTATTATTTTTTAACCGTATTAGAGCTTCAAATACTTTTTTAATATCCACTAAATCTTCCCAGATAATTTTTGATTTAGTTGGAACATTTCGAAGTAAAATAAATTCGTGAGTTAGGTTTATTGGATCAGTGTTAGAATATAATTTATTTAAAGTTTGTTGTAAAGGAAGTGGTAAATGAAATGTTCTACCTTTAACTTTTTGTATCTTCTGTCTTTCAGGTATTTTTTTATTAATAACTGTTCCCATTTTAACAACAGTTTGAAAAGCTTTAGCTCTTTGTAAAAGCAACTTCTCAAAATCATGAAGAGACGATATTACCTCAGGTACATCATGTACAGAGAGATTATTTAGAATGCAGTAAGCAGGCATCAAACCGCTACAAAATTTCCGATCACAATAATGACATATATATTGCGGATTGATTTTTTGTTGCTCTACATATGCCATCAAATCTTTCCAAATTGGATTAGTTCTTGCTTTTTTAAGTTCACTAAGTTTAGAAACACTTCTTTTATAACAAAGTCTCTCACACGATATACAAATATACCGCGGTGTGTCCAGTGAACGTTTTTTCAAAACCGTAAATGCATTATGATATTTAGAAATAATATCATCATCACTCAAAATTATTCCAGTTTGCTTATGCTTGTACATATCTAGTTTTTCTTGTGCTGAAGTTACAATTTCATTTAATATATTCAAATCAGCAGAATATAATACTTCGTCCAAATACAACAATTTTTGATAAAAATTCTTAAGTTGATACATAAAACGTTTAATATTTCTTACTTTGGGGAAATGAGGCGATAATAACTGCATTGAAACTAACATCGCTTTACAAAGATTTAATTAAATCAATATAACAGCTATGCGTATGGCCCAATTTATCATTTGAAGTTTTCACAGTACATTCATAAATATTGTGCATAAGTTTTGATACGTTCTTTAAAGTACATGTATGTATAGCTTCTAGAAATTTTTGATATCGATCAATTAGAAGCGGATTGTTAATTTTACATAAAGAATTGCACAACCACCATTTTTTTGCCCTTCCCTCCATCAAGGGTAATCTATTTTCAGTCTGTCCTTTCATATTTTTTATTAGAGGCTCCCTTATATTGACTTTAGATGAAATTATATCGTGATAAATCGAATCAACAAAATAATTTTCGGACGAAGCTGTATGTCTAGATATGCCACACAGTGCACATAATTTGTCATCAACTGTAGAACATTCTGCAACAACAGTCAAACATGTTTCTGATTTGTTTTTAAGCAGAGTTAACATTTTCTGTATATTACGAATATTACAGTCTCTTAGATGCATACACCAGCTTATGACTTTTTCAACTTTTAATCGTTTTTCAATATAACCTTTGCGGTAAATATATACAATAACGGACCCAGCCCCGATGACCTTGACCGTGACATATATTATAGAAGTCACTCTCCTGAGTGACCTTCAAAAGGTTTTAGCCGTCGCTCGTTGTTTATTAAAAAGTTATTAACAAAAAAAGTTTAATTTCCCACGAATTTTTAGCTGTCCACGTGAAGCAAGAACATGATATTGACATATATTACAAAGGTCACCTTCCCGAATAACCCGCACTAGGTTTTAGTTGTCGATCGTTGTTTATGAAAAAGTTATTAACAAAAGAAATTTCGAAAATATAGTAGTTATTTTGAATATCGAAAGATATAAACGACGAATATGTATATGAACGAAGAAAGGAAAGTCATTTAAAGCAGTGAATTGTTAACATATACATAGAATAGTTTCTTTTAATATAAGTACAAAGTATTCTTCACTTTAACCAAAAGCACAAACAGTTAAATACAAAGTATTTTCTTCTTTAACTTAACCTAGCTTAACCCAACCTAACCTGGTTAGGTTATATTTTCCGAAACTGGAGCCCCGGACACATACGCTCGTTTTCAGCCCGCTTCGCGGGAGGGCGGGGGGAGGGGCTTTGCCCTCCCCCGCTGGGGCCAGTGTAACAGATTTCACCGTGCAGATTTTTATCACCTGGTACACGCCACGGATCCCAGCGGAGGGAGGGGCAAAGCCCCTTCCTCCCGCCCTCCCGCGAAGCGGGCTGAAAACGAGCGTATGTGTCCAGGGCTCCAGTTTCGGAAAATATAACCTAATCCAAACCTATTTCTAATTTAAAGCTAAAATTCCATCACATATACTCTTTCATAAACGTATATGGTATCGTAAAATTATGCTTTATTCATTAAACATTTTTGTTAATAACTTTTTATCAAACAACGAGCGAAGTGTGAAACCTAGTGCGGGTTATTCAGGAAGGTGACCTATGTAATATATGTCAAACTCAAATCCTTGATTCTCGTAGACAGCTGAAAATTCGTGCAAAATTATTAAACTTCTTTTGTTAATAACTTTTTAATAAACAACGAGCGACGGCTAAAACCTCTTGAAGGTCACTCAGGGAGGTGATCTATACAATATATGTCAAGGTCAAGGTCATTGAGGCTGGGTCCGTTATTGTATATATTTACCATCTTTGCTGCAATCTGTAATATTGAGCTTGTCTAAAATATTTTTTACGAATACTTCCGGAGAATCGCGAATTTTTATAAAATTACTCGCTCGAATTTTGACATATTTTTTACAAATATTTTCGGCAATATGATTTTTATTTTCAAGTATCGAATTAGACTTTCTTTTCTGATAATATCGCTTATTATAAAGCTACTTACGATCAGAAGATAAATCTTTTTGTCTTTCTCGTTCACGCTCAGAATTTATGAAATAACGTTGTCGTTTTTGCGCACGTCCTTTTACTAAATTCTTGTTATATCGACGCCGCTTTTCTGCATGATTATTCTCTAAATTTGTTCATATCGACGCCGCTGTTCAGCACGATTATTCTTTAAATTCTGTTCATATCGATGCCGCTGTTGAGCACGATTATTCTCTAAATCCTGTTCATATCGACGCAGCTTTTGAGAACGATTATTCTCTAAATCCTGTTCATATCGATGCCGCTGTTTAACGATTATTCTCTAAATCCTGTTCATATCGATGCCTCTTTTCGGCACGATTATATTCTAAATTCTGTATATACTGCTGTTTCCTCTTAGCATAATTATTTTCCAACTTATGCATACATTGCTGAGAATTTTGATTTTCTTTTAATTGATTTAATATGTCATGTTCCTTTTCATATTGGCGTTTTATACGTATACGGGCCGCTTCAACTTCTCTTGTTCTTATTACTGCTAATAGAAGTACTCTCTGAGGAACACCATATTGGTCATCTTGAGGAAAATATTCAATTATATTTGATTCAAATATTTTTATCAAATGTGAACGCATTAAGGTATGATCATATTTTACTTTTTCTGGTTTAATATTGAACAACAATGAGATTGCAAAAGCAATTGCGAAAACACCGCAATCGTTACCATTTGGTTAATGTTACACAACAGGAAATTTAACAGAATACTTGTGAAAGGGATATGTTGGAAACAATCGCTTTAAAAATTTTTATGGTCACCATGCAATGTTTTCTTATTTAACGAGTCATAAATGTATAAGTTTTTTCTGTCATAATAACTACATACCCGATGTCCATCTGATGAATCTGGACCTGACGAACTATATAATATCTGTATATGTTTACTATTTTCAGGTACAGGTTGAATTTGATTCAAAAAATATACTCGCCATGTTTCGACAGGTCTATAATTTGAATACTTTCTTAAAAGATGATTAAAATGTTCCATATGCAAATCAGTCAACCATTCACCTTCGACAATTATACATTTTTGCTCAGTTGATAAAATTTGTTCAGCCATTTTGTATAATTATTGCACAAATTAGTATGTAAATAATATAAAATATATATCCTCTCTCTTAATAACTATTTGTTGTAAGATAAGCGAAGAATGTAGCCAGTACTATACTCAATGCTTTATAATTGTCTATAATATTCAGTAATTTTAATAACAATAATACAAGGCGTCTAAGCCAAGAGTCAGCGCTAAAAGCAGCCGATTGTTTATTGCAGCGCTTATGGCAGCCGAGACCCAGCGCCAGAGAGCAGCCGCTATAATTTTATTATTATACGTTTTGAACGTGTAACCTGTAAATAAAAATATTTATTCATTATTAATTCATTGCAATCCATGATATCATATTATATTAAAATACATTTAATTTATACAATACCTGTACTATGTAATCTCAATTGGATTGGATATGTCACACAGACAATGGCAGTCACAGACAACGGCAGTTTGTCTTTGGTTTGGTTCAACTACAAAAAAATAGCGGCTATAACAACTCAGCAACATAAGTGTCTATATCACATGCATTTTCTATATACAAATGTATGTATGTATGTATGTATGTATATATATATATATATATAAATGTATGTATGTATGTATGTGTATATATATATGTATATATATAAATGTATGTATGTATAACAAATATAATAATGTTATGTATCTTCTATACTCTTAAGAGTTAATTTATAACCACTTGGAATTTCACTTTGCTTCTGAGGCAACACGTAAATTCTTCTTCTTCTTCTAAGTGTTTTACGGCACCCGATCGCAACACGTAAATAACGTAGAAAAGAAGCAACAAGCATCGACTATGATGATGCCAGATCGGACTCCGGTAGCATTTGGGACGCGTTTCGCTTGGCGCTCGCATCGTTGCGCAACGTTGCGCAAGCGTTGTTAGCGAGCAGTATTGTAAAATATTTGACACTTAATAACTTGCGCCATCTTCACTGACAAACACTAATGATCACTATAAATGAATGTCTTCTACCCATTTATTTTCAAATATTATCTGCATCGTGTAATTATTTAAGTATTGGATACACTGAAAACAAATATAATAATGTTATGTACTACATTTACGCGAGCGTTATTTCTGTAGTAATTTACTTGAATTACGTAATTATCGTAAGTTACGATAATATAAGTACAAGGTATTAATCTTAGAACATATACTGAAATTAATCACATAATCGTAACTTACGTTAATTCGAGTAAATTACTACAGAAATAACGCTCACATAAACGTAAACGTAATAATATATGACGCTTTGAGTATATCAACACAAATGCATAAACGCATAAATCATTAGAACTGTTCTAAAATTCGGTGCTAACATTTCCTAGGCCATAACTATACATATAACGTAGCCACATTTTCAGTAACTTTTAGAACACACCCGGCGTCTTTTTCAATTGTTATTTTATGACAACTGTTCTTCAATGAAGTTCTTCAAGAATTATAAGAAGAATTACAATAAAAAGAATGGCGCAGAAAGAAGACGTAAGTATCGTCCGCAATATTCTTGATAGTGTATTTAATTACTATATATATGAAAATATATAACTTTTTTCATTTTCAGATGATAATAGACCAGGAATTATTTGTTGGGCCATTTACGCAAGAAGAGGAAAGTAATCCCGCAGCCGCGGGTCCCATCGTCGCGGATATTCCCGCCGTACGTCCCATCGCCGCACGTCTCACCGCCACACGTCGAATCATCGCCACGGGTCCCCCCGCAGGCCCCGCCGCACGTCGCGTCGTCGCCGCGGGTCCCGCGACACGTCGGATAATCGCTGCGGATCCCCCCGCGGGCCCCGCGAGACGTCAGGTCGTTGCCGCGGATAACCCCGTCGTTCGGCAACTCTTCCCCGCCTATCCCCCCGCCGCTACTGATTTGGTCGTCGCCGCTGCTGACCCTGTCGCTGCCGAGGATGGAAATGAGGATGAGGATGAGGAAAGCCGAGGTAATATTTTAAAATTAATTAAGGATTGACTTTTTTCAATATTGCCATCTTGATTTTATGACGTCACGCGAGAAATGTAACGGTCTGAAATTCTTGCGTTCTATATCCCTTAATTTTTTAATTCATCTATGTACATTTTACTAATTATTTTTTATACTTCCTTTCTATAGTTCACAGACAAAGAGGAAGGGCAGCAGGGGCGCGGCGACAGCAACAAAGATTTATCCGGTTTCTGTACCAATTGTCCTCCGCTCACTACAATTGGGGTAGGCGAAGATGGGGTAAGTTCTTAATTAATTATATATTACATAATTATTATTACATTTAATTATTAATTATATTTAATTTCAGGAAACCGTGACAAAAAGTACTGAGCAGTTTTCGCAAAACGCGTTTCATCCGTGCCGGTATATTTTAAGAAACACTTTTGTAAGTCTTTAAACTTTAATGCGTAAGATATTAAGTCATACCATTTTGCACACTCTACGATCGTTTCTCGGCAGAAGCTCGATGATAATAAGGGTAACATTTTCTAACAATTATATATTTTATTTTATTTTTATTTTTGTAACGTCGATGGTCTCGCGTAAAAAGTGATCGTGATCAAAATATTAGAGAGTACAATGACGATCCGATCTGCAAGAGGAGTATAATGCGGTTGATCGATGCGTTTGCCATAGGCGATGATCGATGACGGACACGATCGACGATTCTTTGTAACACGAAAAAACGATCTCTCATCGAGTGCAATGTCGAGTGCAATGCTTCCACGAAATTTCTAAATTTACTTTACGGTATTTTTGTCTATCTTCAAATTCAGCACGGATATCGTCACCCCTGATATCGTAATGCTACTCTTATATGATAAACACTAATTACTGCGCGATTGTATTTTTTGTATTTTTTTAAGTAACAGAGAATAAGTCGTTTCTTTTTACGTGTAAGATCCTAATCTAAGCGCTAAAACTGCTTGCTCTTGGGAGACTATGCGTATACATTAAATATTCTATTATTAAGCTTTTGCGAATCGCTAAAGTTCATCGTATTATGTATATCCTCCAAACTTTACGCCTGCATTTACTGTTGTTCACAAGATAGATAGAACCACCTCTGTCTGTCTTACCGTTGCTCGAGTAACAGATCGTCAACGGTACTCACGACACATTGTGATCTGATGATAGGATAAATATATATAACTTTATAATATGCGTTTAAAAGCATCGATAAAGTGTAGCTCGCTTTAATCTAAACATAATTGTGAACTTACGCGATGAGTAAGTCTAAGAATAAGTCTCTATTACAACGCTAATTATACTACTAGTCTCTAAGGATATCTATGTAGCGACAGTTTTTAGGCAGCAACCGGAATCCCGAAGAAATTCACTTGCAATTGCATTTCAAGTATTATTGGAAAACTCGTATCGGACACGTGTAATCTGAAAGCGCATCGAGCTGTAGCGGCGCGCTTATAGTGCGGTATGATTGGTTGCGGGTATAAAATATACGCGAGTCCCTCTTTTTCCAATCCTCAGTATTTTATAAAGTCCGGTATACAAAAGAAAGGTGAATATTGTCAAACTATATGACCTACATCGTAATTATCTATACTTTATTAGCGGCTTAGCGTATCTCGTAATCTTTATATCATACTTTTCATATTAGCTTACGACGATTAACGAATAATCTATACCAAATGTATCTGAAACTCAATTATATTCTGACTCCAAATTCGTTTTAATAAAATCTTAATACACTGTGCGTAAGAATTGCATCGATTTGATCTTTGATCTCCTTTCTGATAGAAAGTTACTTCGAGAATTACTATGAGTGATCACGTATTAATTTTATTTTTTATTTCTTATAATAACTGAGGGAGGAATTGTGACAGATATGGAAAAGAATAAGATTGGGAAAATTTTTAACTTTATATAAATAATTGTCTTATAAAGAGAGAGTACAGTTTAATACCAGTCGAGAATTTCATCAAATTCTGCTTCGTCCCCGCTCGATACATCATCGTCGATATTCTCCTGCTTTCTGTCGGTATTTTGCACTTGCTCCATGCGTTTTACAAGATCCACTATCCTTTTATAAAAATTAATTTTTATTTTTAATTAATATATGGACCTAAAAGCAAGTTAATAACATGAAATAATAAGGTAAAAATATAATGAGATGCAGGAAAGGAGGAGGGAGATGGTGCAAAGTAGGATGGAGGTGGGAAGGCAAGGAGCTAGAGGAAGTGAGGGAATATAAGTATTTGGTTATATAAGAAAGGGAAATGGAGAACAGGATGCACAAGTTAAAGATAGGGTGAAAAAAGGAGCAGCTATTTTGGGGAAAGTATGGAATTTGGGAAAAAGAATGTTTGGAGGAGATTGGGGAAGGAGAATAAGGTTATTTGATAGGTTAGTATGGTCAGTGATTAGTTCCGGGGTAGAGATTTGGGGATAGAAAGAGAGGAAGGAGATAGAAAAAATACAGGAAAGATATTTAAGTTGGATAATGGGGGTAGAAAGGCAGACACCGGGATACTTAGTAAGAGAGGAGGTACAAAGAGATTTATTGAAGGGGAGAGCAGGCATGAAGGCATGGAATTATGAGAAGAAGTTAGAGGAGAGAGAAGGGGGGGGAGTTGGCAAGAGAATGTTGGAAGGAAATGAAGAAGAGAGCGAAAGAGGGAAGAGTATTAAAGGGATGGGAAACGGAAAGAAAAGAATTCATGGAGGAGAAAGGATGGAAAATAGAGGAGATAGAGGTGATGAGGGGAAAGGGACAAATAAGGAGAGGATATATATGAAAAGGAAAGAAACATACAGAGTGAACAGAAGTGGAAAAAGATAAGAGAATCGAGATACAATAAGTGGTATGGATGGGTGAAGGGAGAGGGAATACCGGGATATTTAAAGAAGGGATGGGAAGAGAAAGGTGGCAAAGGGTGGCGAGGTTTAGATTGGGAAATGGAATGAGAGGGGGGAGATACTGGGAGGAGGAGAAGAGGAGAGAGTGTAGGATATGTGGAGAGGGGGAGGAGACGTGGGAACATGTGTGGGAGGAATGTACGGATTGGGGAGAGAGGGGTACGTGGCAAGAAAGGGTGTCGGAGGTTTTGGGAGAGGAGGGAGGGGGGAGAAGAATGAATGGAGGAATAAAAGTAATGAAAGTAAAGATGGAAAGGAGGAAGGAATGAGGAATATTGTAAACGGAAACGGAAGTCCCATAGGTTAGGGAACTAGTAAGCGGTGTGTGTGTGTATAGAGAGAGTAGGGATAGAATTAAGTTAGGTTAAGTTAGATTAAGATAGAATTAAGTTATGTATTGGAAATTTGTAACCCTAAGGGAAATCAATAAATATATATATATATATATATATATAAAGTAAAAATATTTTCACTCTAAATTTGATTCAAACAGTTTCACTTCCTTCAATTTAACTTACTTTAGCGTCCATCACTGGACATCAAAAAATCCCTCTGGAAGAGCAACATGATTCGGATCGGATCCTTTATTTTCTCCTTCTCTTTTTCTTCTTCTACTTCCATGTTTTGTACATCTGCATTTATATTGACAACAGAATTTTTGTTCTCCAATTTTTGCATGGAAACAGGTACACTGTTAGTTTGTTCTGAATTAATTATTATCAAAGAAATCTGCTGGCAAATTCGAACTCGCGAGGGCGAGAGAGAGAGAGATTGTGAGATATTAAAGGATTTAATTTTTTTTCTTTTACCTGTGGAGGAATGCACTGTACACCCATCAAGGCCATGTCCGTCTGAAGAAGATCTTGCTTCCATATCGTAATGGTTTGACCAACTCTCGCCCTGTACAGCTGCGAGTCGTATTTCACGAAATACATCTTCGTGAAGTCGATATAAATTTATATTGATCTGACCCGTCACCGAGGAATATATGCTGCTGTCAAGAGGCATGTGCGACATTAGGCAGTTTCTACCCGCAGAGTTCACCTGCGCGTAGATTGTCGTGGCTGCAAAAGCACAAAACCGTATATAGAAAATTAGAATTAGAATGTCTAAAATAATTTAACTAAAAATACTCGATCACCGAGAAGCAGGTTTTCAATTTCGGCGATTGCCTGAGGATAATCGTGGAAGTTCTCTAATCCCAGGAGAGCTACTTTGATCGCCTACGAGACACAGAAATGTGCATGAAATGTGATTAACGTAAAGTGAGATTGAAGCAAAGAGAACTCGAGTAAACACGCGTGATTTACTTGGGCCGGTCAAAAACTTATTACTTCTCTAACATTATTAAATAATAACTTACATAGGTTACTTACATTGTATTCAATCTCACTCAATGGAATGGATAGGTTATTTAACGACGAACTAAAACAATAACACTTTCACTTCACTTCCTCGGCTGCGGTCGGATTTCCCGCCCGGGTCTTCCTTTATACATATGTGGTCTCTGTTCTTTGTAGGTTAAAGGGAAACAAATATAGTTTTTCTCACTCAACTTCTTTCACTACACAGTACGGTCCAGTTGCAGCTTCAAGTGTTTCAGATTTTCTATCCCTTTTCTTTGAAGCATCTGAAGCATCAACTGGACCACAGCCCGCGTCGTACATTCGTACATGCTATGAGATCGGCGCTGCTGCCACATATCGGAGCAAAAATGTACTGTACAAACGACTATGACAATAATGATGATAACGACGACGTTTCTTAATTGAAAATTTGCCAATTTCAGACTTTGTATCGCAATATCTCCGCTCGTAGGGCACGTAGGAGAAAAATGAAAACACTTTTATTACATAATTCAACCCCAAGCTATCCATTGAGCCTACTCTGAACTTGATCCGTTCAGCGGTTATTGAGTTCTAATAATCTGAGTGTCTGCGAAAGCTTCGTTTTGCGTAAAAGAGTCACGGTGCGGTCTCGCTGCGCTTAATACTTGGCGCGAGACACTACCGTGTCTCTTGATGCCGGCGGTACTGTAACTTTCAGGCCTCATAACTCACAGAGTAATGAGCGAAAAAATACTTTCTTATAATGTTTTGGAAAGCTCTCGAGATAAGCTACAAGAATATGCAATAAAAAATAGGGGTGTCCGTTTAAGAAATTAATGGTGACCTTCACGTGACCTTAACAACGATATTCAAGGTCATAATAATATTACAATGTAATGCGTCATATAAAACCCTGCAACTTTTATATGAAACATTTTTTTCAAAAATGTGTATTTTCCGAAATATTCGAAAGCTATCTACCGACATAAAACTTAATTTTTTTTGCAAAAAAACTTAAGTTTTATGTCGGTAGATAGTTTTTGAAATTCTGTACATTTTGTATATTTACAAAATTGCGCTATTATGCTTCGTTCCGAAGTTATGGCCGAAAAACAAAAATTTCATCGATTTTCGAAGGTTGATTTCACCCCTCAAACATGTTTCGTTGCCAATAAAAAAACACGGATCGAATATTTTGACCCCCTCTACAAACCCATCAAATTTCATTTAAATCGGAGAAGGACACCTGGGATACCTTCCTTGTGAGTGACCAAACGATAAGTGATGGTAGAGTAGGTCAAACTGAGAAGAAAAGTCCTCTACCTTTTTGCAAAATTCGCAATAGTTATTAAGTAATAAGCAAAAATGTCTCGGCGAATGAGCGAACGAAAAGCGGTATGGATCGAGCGACGAGCAGCACGCGACATATGACACCGCACCGAAAAAGTATTGTCACTTCGTTTTTCGGTGATAGGAAAATGATGCGCTATCATTTCCATACCACCTTGCAGTAGATAACTTGGTGAGTTTTTTTATAGTGGTTTTCCTGATAGGTCTAATCCATTCTCATTACTCAATGCAAGAACTGAAAGATGTTGCACACCTAGATGAAGTAGTAATTTGTTGCCTTATATACCAACAGGCCTCTTTATTGTACCTGCCTCAGAGCCTCTATAGGGCTGTTGTGCGGAAATGATTTTTTAAATTTATATATAATATCTTACCTTAGCGTAATATTGTATTGATAGTACTGGGAAAATATTGCCCATAGATATTATAAGTGGTTTTCTGCTTCGCTGCATTAAGATACGCATATTAATATGTGATGTATAAGCTCTCTTGAACCATGGCATATTATATGCATTCCAGGCAATTTTTTCACTCTAAAATGTATATAGTAAATCTAAAATATATAAAATATTTATAAATTGTACAGGGTGTTCAAAAACAACCATTCAATATTTATATGATGATAGGACACACTATACTGAGTAAAAAAACCCTAAGTAAACATAGGTCGAAAGCTCAACCGTTTCTGAGATATAAACATTTTTGTGTGTTAGCATCATGATTGACTTACTGGCTTCTACGTATCGCATGCGATATTTACCTTAATGTTTATAAACCGCGTTCTAAATATCTTCATTCTATTTCCATACATACTTCATAACAAAAGATTTCACTGGCAATCAGTCAGTTGTCATCAACCGGCGATTGCGGGTGTATTTAGTGATTACACAGTTACAAAGTATCGTGCTTAAAATGTCAGCGTATTACTCTAATGAAGAAATGGCAGATATGCATTTTATGTATGGTCGTGCTAATGGAAGTACTTTAATTGCACGACGTCTACATGGAAAAGTTTCCTAATCGAAGAGTTCCCTCTCATACACTGTTTCAAAATCTTCACCAACGTCTTTGTGAATCAGGCTTATTTAAAACTCGCCATCAAAACTCTAGTAGACCTAGATCTGTATCGACGCCCAATACTAAGAATCGCATTTTAAGGATTGTAGAAGAAAATCCCGGAACCAGCGTAACAAGAATATCTGATGCCGTAGGAATCAGTACTACTCTTGTTTGAAGAACGCTTCATGAGCAGTTACTCTATCCATACCATATCCAACGAGTGCAAGCACTCACTCCGCCGGACTATCAAGCAAAAATGGAATTTTCACAGTGGCTACTCGTTAAATGTGCTTCGAATCCGAATTTTGTATCTCGCAATTTATTTACCGATGAAGCTTCATTTACACGAAATGGAATTACAAATTTCCAGAATGATTACGTATGGGCAGAAGAGAATCCTCACGCACTTATTCAAACAAATCACCAACACCATTTTTCGTTAAACGTTTGGATGGGCATTATTGGAGATCACCTCATTGGTCCTGTAATACTTCCAAATCGGCTTTCAGGTGCTGCTTATCTCAATTTTTTGGTTAATATATTACCTCAGTACTTGGACGATATGCCTTTGGCAGAAAGATTATCGATGTGGTACATGCATGAATGGGACTCCACCTCATTTTGTGCGTAATGTGAGAGAGCACTTAAACACGGTGTTCGGTCAAAGGTGGATTGGACGTGGTGGACCAGTTGTGTGGCCCCCTCGATCTCCCGATTTCAACCCTTTGGATTTCTTTTTATGGGAATATTTGAAAAGCAAAGTGTATTCTTCGCCGATAAATGACTTAGAAGAATTACGAAACCGAATCCACAATGCTTGTGAAATCATCCGACAGAGACCTGGAATTTTTGAGAGAGTTCGCGAATCTGTAAGAAGAAGATGCCAAGCGTGTATGGAAATGGAAGGAGGACATGTGGAACACCTTCTGTAAATATTGACTCACGTTGCATGCGATACGTAAAAGCCAGTAAGTCAATCATGATGCTAACATACAAAAATGTTTATATCTCAGAAACGGTTGAGTTTTCGACCTATGTTTACTTAGGTTATTTTTACTCAGTATAGTGTGTCCTATCTACCATATAAATATTGAATGGTTTTTTGAACACCCTGTATATGTTATATAATATGTATAAAATAAAAACAGGTTCTGAAAACAAATTGATTATCAAACATATTTTGTAAATTACATATTAATCCTTTCGTTATAACGGAGTTGGTCACCAGTATGCTCCCACTATATGGGACAATTGAGCCGCGAGTCTACGCTTTGCCGCAAACAATATGACTCTATTACTGATTTTCATATTGTTATAGAGGTGGTTGTCAAGACAAAGATAAAGACAAAACAGTATCGTTTAGACCAGGCCTGTCTAACCCGCGGCCCGCGGGCCGCTCGAAGCTCTTTCCCCTACTATGGAACTCAAGCTTGACTCCCCCCACTCTTCCAGCCGACTCAGTGCTCAATGTTTGGTTTACGGGCCGCGCTGCGTTCCGCGATGCACTCGTGGTTTTTCCTCGTCACTTGTTTTTAAAGTTGAATATCGATTAGAGTTGTGTGATCTACAAGCTGATCCTTTTCTAATAGGACGAACAGAAAGTGGATTAGAATTCTTTAAGCTTTTACCGGAGGCCACTTATCCTAAATTAAAAGATTTCGGCCTTAAAATCTACTCTACGTTTGATTCAACTTATCGTTGTGAGAGTGCGTTTTCAGTAATGAAGCAAATAAAAAGTAAAAATCATTCTTCGATGACTAATGCTGCACTGTCACATTTAATGCGAATTACAACATCTGAAATCTCTGTCAATATTTCAACACTTGTTGATCGAGCGATACAACCACAAGTTTCACATTGAACAAGAGTGCATTGCAACTTCCTTTCCTTTATTAACTGAAATAGTCGTATGCTATCGCGAGACATCATTTGTGATGTATTGGTTTTTCGTCCCTGCTTATGCGTCAATAAGAACATATGACTTCGCGCGTCGAGACTGTAGACGTAATGGTGCGGGAAGCCCGTAGCGGTAAGAGTGGGATCGGTGGCTCTTTCGCTACTAGCGGTTAGACAGGCCTGGCTTAGACTAAGAACATCAAGCTCTGTTGCTCAACCAAACTTCTTAAGTAATGCAAAATTGTCATGGGTGACTATAGTTTCCTTTAGTAACGAAAGGGTGAAAGAAATCGATGCTAAAACCATTATATATAGGGTGAGTCAAAAGAACCGTTTGTTCTTAAAAGGTCATATTCCTCTAAGTAAATTCTAAAACTTTTTCTATTGCAAAATTTTGCTCGAAGTCTAGAGTTTAATTTATAATAAAAAATAATTAGCCATTCCGAGATCAAGATAAAATAAGGGCGGTGCAACTCCCTGTCAGACATCGTTGTCTGCTGTGATGTGCCCACTGCAATAAGCTGATGTGCTCGTCGTAATTGCTATGCATAAATATTTAAATATTAAATATTTTGATAAATTCTATATAATTTAAACTTAATAAATATTTCAATGATAATAGTGTCTTATACTTTTCAAACCATGATTTAACAAGGAGATACTGCGAACAGCTAACTCTACTTTCGAATGAGCCATAGTGCATTCGAAAGGGGAGCCAAAAGTATAAACCGTGTTAGAAGTTTTGGGTGTATGGGCCTTAGTTTCTGAGAAAATTGCATCTAAATGTGAGCATTTTCCAGCTGTAAGGGAAGTACAATGGATAGCTAAAAATCGGCATGAAGCGCGGTAGCCTAGTGGTTAAGCGCGCGCCTCGCAGTTTGTAAGCTGGGTTCAAGACCACTTTATTGACAATCTTATTTTTCTTCCAGATTTTTTCTTTCTGATAAATTAAATTTTTTTATTCTGTAAATAATGATTTATTACGTAAATAATGATTTATTATGCGGTTTTATTGTATTTTGCATTATTTATGTGTAATGAAACATAACAATAGTTTTTGTATATTTTTTTATATTTATTTTTCTATTTATTATATAAAAAATCTAACATCGCTGTACAATGTTACGGGTGATAATTTACATTTACTAACTTGGACGCATACCAAGTGAATTCGATCATTTTTTGAGGTACTTTCTAGAATATTTTGTTCTCTCCATTCGTATAGCAACGACCGTTAGGGCTGCGTTTGGATTCTCTCGGTCGGGTTATTCTCACGAGAATCAGTTAGTAAGTAAGTCTGCGTTTAGTCTCTGTGTTTCATCGATTTTGCTTTCATTTATAAAATGTTCATGGTGAACGAATCATTTATGCTTTCAATATTTTAATATAGATTATCATCTTTAGAGCGTCGCGCGATCATCTCGAAACCATCCCCACTCCATCCTCACCACATACTACCGCGTGCTGTAAGAGTGCCATTTCTGGCAACACTGCCTGGAAGGTGACGTATTTTTCTACGACTTGTTTTTCCGACCGCCGCCGCTCCGAGGCCCCCACGATGCATACCTCGAGACAAACAAGCCTCGGACATAAAAGAGCAACAATCCGCGAGCAGATCACCCTTTCTCAATCAGTTCAGATCCTACTACAACCAATCCTGAGATTTCCCACCGCTCACATCGCAAGATCAAGGGAGTCGAAAGTTCTTAGCCTCTGCCGAGTGTTCTCGGCAAGCAATAAAGTAGCAAACTTGGAACTATTCCGCCTTATCAGTCGTGAGACCATGGGGTTCTCAGCCTGCGCCGAGTGTTCTCGGCGTCATCGACCGCTCCCACTAGTATATTTATCCGGCAGTCACTAAACCAGGGGGATAGAGAACTTCCGTCTCCGCCGAGAGTACTTGGTAACCGAGCCTGCCATACCAGAACCGCTAGTTACAATTATTGCCTGTGGATCGTCCGATACTGCGTCTGATCTTGCGGCCAATACTACATCCGAAATTAACCGTCGTTTCCGCTTTCGATCACGCGTCCATTGACGCATTTGTACCGCCGCGTTTCACCTGCTTGTAGACGGCACTTCGCCGTACCGTAATTTACATTGACTATCTCACCGACATCTTGAACCAACTCGAGTGTAACGCTCTTATCATCGGAATAAATTGTTATTTCTTTTTGTTATCCAAAACTTGAGTATAACTGTTTGTCACATCCTAGGCTTGCTATCAAATCCCGGAAGAACCGACGAAGTTCGCTACGCGAAAGGTAGGTTGTTTGAGGTTGAGTAAAAAGTAATTTCATATTTTTAAGTCAAAGTCAAATAGAAATTTTCATATTAAAAAACAACTTTGTTGAACAATGTATGCATCATTTTTTTCGATAACTAATTTTGCGATCTTTCAGACAATATAAAAATTCCATTCTCTCAGAACTTCTTAGCTTCCTGAGCGAAAAACTCTTCAAGGTGTTATTTACAAGCCTCCAAAGAAGTGAAATTTTTTCCATTAAGCGAATTCTGCAGAGATCTGAATAAGTGAAAGTCTGATGATGCTAGATCAGGTAAACACGGCGAATGAGACAAGACATCTTAGTCAAGCTCTAATTAGTTTTTAACGGGTTGCTACAGATACGTGTGGTCTAGCGTTATCTTGATGGAAGATGACACCGTAACGATTGCTCAGTTCTGGTCTCTCGCCATCGATTGCTGTCTTCAAATAGTCTAGTTAGGAACTTATTGGAATCAATTGTTTGGTTTTTATGGAAGCATAGTACACGATTCTTTTCCAATCCCATCAAATACACAGCATAACCATCTTCGTGTGGATGTTTTACTTTGATGTGGTTCGCGACGGTTCATCTCACTTGCTCCACGATCTACTGCGCTCAACATTATTGTATAAGATCCGACTTTTCGTCGCCCATTACCATTCGTTTAAAAAATGGATTGTTTTCGTTGCGTTTGAGCAATGACTTGTAAATAAAGATGCGGTCCATTAAATTTTTTTCGCTCAAATTGTGATGTCAAATTGTGACCTAAATACCGTTCCGAGACACGAAGCCAAGTGTGTGCAAATGGTCACAACGGTCTTTTGAGATACGTTGACAATCTGTGCGATGTCTCGTGTCGTATAATGTGGATTATTTTCAATCAACGTCTTGAGTTGGTTGTCATCTGCCATCAACGGCCTAGCTTACCATTTTCATACGTCGTATCACCAGCACGAAATTTCAAACGCAAACTAGTTTTGACACACACGTTCGCTTACGGCATTCTCTCCATACACAGCATATATGTTTTTGGTTTGCGTCGCGTTTTTCCCTTTGCGAAAGTAGAAAAGCATCAAACATGGAAAATACTGTTTGTTTTGCTCCATGTTTTACAATGCTACCGAATGAAAA
This sequence comes from Ooceraea biroi, assembly GCF_003672135.1. Lineage (NCBI taxonomy): Eukaryota > Metazoa > Arthropoda > Insecta > Hymenoptera > Formicidae > Ooceraea > Ooceraea biroi. The sequence continues at coordinate 7,419,672 of NC_039511.1, forward strand.
CTAAAACGACCTACCGATTTTCTCGTTTAGTCCGTTGCGCGGATATGCTCGTCGGATACGGGTTTGGTAATGAGAGATCGCGAACAGTGAATAGACCGATATGTAAAATATAAACAATAGTTTATTACTGTCGCTTACAGCGAACCGCACTGTGCTGTTATTGTGCTTGCGAAATCTGTGTATCTGCAGATACCCCGCTACGCTTGCAGTTTTTCACGCGCAGGGCGACGCGGCCCAACGCGTGTATGACGCGTCTTCGCGACGGACGTACCCCCTTGGGGCGTGCCGGATGTTGTCGGCGCGTGGAACACCTGCCCCCCTTACTGCTACGTCGCGTACGCGGCCCGGTTGGAATGCGGTGGGCAGACGGTCCCGCGGGGGAACCACGGCCCATATTAATGTTGGATAGTAGATCCCGTCGCTCGGCCGAATCTCGTGGTCGAGAACACTCGACGGAGGCGAAGAACGCTTCACCCCGGTCACGGATCGGTTGCGAGACGGCGGTCAGGAGTTCTCCTTGTTCCCGTTGCCGAGAACGCTCGGTGGAGGCGAAGAACGCTTTACTCCGGTGTCGGTTCTGTGGAGAACGGTAACGACGGATGTTCGGTCGTCTGCTGAGAACGCTCAGCGGAGGCCAAGAACGCTTGACCCCGGTTCGGACCGGATAGGTATTCGGTGCGAGACGGGTTTAATCAAGACCGCTTGGCGGAGGCAAAGAACTCTTTTCCCTGGTTTTTCCCCTAGCTCGGAGTCGGATCGGAAATTCGGATTCGGATTCGGATTCAGATTCAGAGTGATCGGAGAAGTGTTCTCCGTGCTCGGATCACAGCCCTTTTATACCGCGCTGCTGTTTACTCGGTACGCGCAAGTGGGGGCCCGGGGGCGACGACGTTGGGGCGGCGGTCGGAAAACAAGTCGGAAATACCCCGACGCTACGTCACCTTCCGGGCCTTACCCCAGCGGTTATTCGATAAACATTCGATAATTTATTTGGCGCCTTGTCTTCGTCCGCCTGATGTTCGGGCGGATGGCATCGGCGGATGGTCGGCCGGACTAGACGATGCAGAGGGGTGCATCGTTACAAAACTGAATCAATTTTGACGAATGACGGTTTTATACACACAGAAAAACATAACCTTTCAGAAAAATAATGTTTATCAGGTCTTGAGTGAAGTTAACTCCCAATATTTCCTCTTAACAACATCTACCCGCAAAATACTAAATTACTTTTTACTCAACCCAATATTTTATTGATCCCCTAAGAGGTTACAATTTCTTACATTTCCTATACATACACAGGGTGTCCCACGTAAAGTGTCCAATCACTCTCCTGCAGGTAGATCTCGTTAAACTGAGTTAAAAAGTCCTATATTTTGCAATTAACCATGTAAAATTGTGAGATATTAATAAAAGAAAATTAGTGAGTCAGTACGAATGAGAACGCGGCTCGTGCAGCGAGGCCGTCGATAGGAGGGTCGCGCGCTCGTTGTTGGTTACGGCGCAGTAAGGCAGCGGTGCCGGAAAGCGTGTTTTGTAGGATGTGGTGGGGATGGAGTGGGAATAGTCTCGCGAATCATCGCACGCTTTCTGGCCTCACCCACTCTACTCATATCAGTGAAGCCAGAAAGCGTGCGACGATTCGCGAGACCATTCCGACTCCATCCCCACCACATCCTACAAAGCACGCTTTCCGGCACCGCCGTCTTACTGCGCCGTAATCAACAACGAGCGCGCGGCCCTCTTATCGACGACCTCGCTGCACGAGCCGCGTTCTCAATCGTACTGACTCACTAATTTTCTTTTATTAATATCTCACAATTTTACATGGTTATTGCAAAATATAGGACTTTTTAATTCAGTTTAACGAGATCTACCTGCAGGAGAGTGATTGGACACTTTACGTGGGACACCTGTATACATATACACTAGGATGGAGCGAAAGAACATTATTTGTTTTGTTCGGATCGTAATAGTGCGGAAAACTTGCCCACCTATATCAGTAATACGTTTGCAAAATTTCAGCTCGATCGGACGATATCTTCTGTTCTGAACCTGAACGTGCAATTTCGATATTTTAACCTAAAATACTAAAAAATTGGTTATGTCAAGAATGCTTATAATTTTGTTCCTGTTGCGTTTTATGTTATGTTACAAGGTTATGTTATGTTACACATACTATCATGTTAAAGCACTGCTATGTACTCCAAATCGATGTCAAATTCTTTGTTATACACTGAGGCGGAGGGACAATGGAGGGATAAATAGCAAAAGATAAGCGTTTGAACCGTGTTCTCCTACAGCAATCGTGCAGCTCTTCGCTCACTTTATGTTTGATTGAAAGTGACTCAGAACCTACCACGTGGAAGTGACTACACTTCAGGTTCCTCCCAAACTCTATCCATCAACCCAGGACTGATTTTAAGATGAATCTAAATTGCTATCTTTTTCAAATGTACTCAAATTTCGCGGTGCATTTGGACACAGTACAATTGGTACAATTGGACACAGTGCAAATGGAGACTGTTCAGTTGGACACCGTTCATTTAGACTCCGTTCATTTGGATACGTAAAAGTTGGAGGTTAGTTTAAGTTAGATTATGGTGTATAATTTACAAGGAAGGTTAGGCTACCCGAAAATTCTGAAACTTTGTGTGCAAGTAGAGTAGTTCATCCGTAATACAAAACTATTTTTTGTTTGTGCTGAATTACGGTTTGAAGGGGTGAAATCATTCCTTGAAAAAAGCATAGATTTTTTGTTTTTGCGGAATAACTGCCGAACGGTGAGAGATATAAAAAAACAGTTTAAACAAAAGTTGCACGCTTTTTTATATCTACAAAGCTGCGTACAGATATGTATCGAAAAGTTCATGTTTTTCGAGTTACCCCCTCACTTCGCGTGAACAGTCAAAAACGCATGCAAAACTATCACACTTTTTTTGTTAATAACTTTTTTAACAAAGAACGAGCGACAGTTAAAATCTTTTATATGTTATTCAGAGACATGATCTTGATAGTATATGTCAAGGACAAGGTTATCGGAGGATCCCTTATAATGCATAATTACGTACATTTTACAATACATAATTAATCTCTTTTATGACATAATAATTAGTAGGAATTGCAAAATTATCGAGTTTTTCAGTTACCGGGAAAACGGTAAAATTTTCAATCAATAACGGTTTACCGGTAAATTTTTAAAAAAGTTACCAGCATATACATGTATATTGAAAATAAAAAGCAGTAAATATTAATAATGTATTCACATGTAATCAAGCATTACAGAAAATATATACGAATAAAACTTTATTTTTTACTTCTAATTTTAATTTAATTTCTAAACATATATAAATATACTTATATACTATATAATATATAATTATAAATCTATACATATAAAATCCCTATTCTGTCTGTCGTTGAATTGATGGAGTACTTTCCGACATGCTAGAAACATCAACTTTCGCATGGTGATAAGGGTTCACCCCCAGGTAATGGGAAAACACAACAAAATTACCTTTTTAAAAAAGGTACAAAAAAGGCGCCAAGTATACGCACGCGAAGAAAAAAAGAACTCTACAAAAGTAATGATATCAAACCATTGCGTCAACTATAAAAATGGGTATTTATGCAAATCAGAAAATCTATTATTTTATTATTATGTATACAACATCCTATTCCAATCCAAGCGTTGTTTTAATTCTCTTTAAATATTATTATAGCATTTTTTCACAAAAATGTATGAAATCTTCAAATTGCGCCAAGTGCAGAGAGAATTTATCGAAAATTAATTATTGTACTATTTAAAAAACTCAAGTGGTAGTATTCTTATCAATTAGAAAGAGAATATATGTATATATTGTTTTGAAAAATTATTGTTGTACTACTTTTAAAAAATAAAAAGTGATACATATCTTTTTATTGTCACTCTTCCTCTTCCAATCCAAGTGGTAGTAGTTTTCATTTATCACTTGGATTTTAATTTGTTTGAATTCTAATGGAAGGAATAGAAAACGTAATAGAAAAGAATAAAAGAGGTTACAGTACAAAATGTAAAAAAAACAATAGTTACTGCAAAAAACTTGGCGCTGCTAGACCGAGTAATACGAGAAATGCTTTTCTCTCTTTCATCGTTTAAGGCCCAATTTCTTCACCTCTCGATAACTTTATCCAAAAGATATCTCGTAGAATCAGTTTTCTTCACCTTTGTAACCTGACAGAATATGGTAATTTATAATAACATTCTAGACACTTTGTGTCAAAAGTGAGTAGTATGAAGAATAGCTATCCGTTAAATACGTAATCAGAGGTTTCAATAAAGAAAACAAATTTTTAGTTATCTGGGAGATAACTATTGAGAGGTATAAAGAAACTGGGCATAATAGAAAGTGTGTATGTTCTCTCTCTCCCTCTCTCTCTCCCTCTCCCTCTCCCTCTCCCTCTCTCTCTCTCTCTCTCTCTCTCTCTCCATCTATCTATCTATCTATCTATCTTTCATCATTAAATGTAAGCTGTTTGTCAAATTTAGATTAGATTTAAGTTTTATATATAATAATATAATAAGTGCTTATGCATGCGTAAAATTTCTTGGATTTCAGTTTTATATCTGAACGAGCAGCTTGAGGTTTTATATAAGGTGCATGCGTGCGTTAAGGGGCGGTAGCGAGGTCTAGCAGCGCCAAGTTTTTTGCACTACCTAAATATTGTTTTTTTTACATTTTGTACTGTAACCTCTTTTATTCTTTTCTATTACGTTTTCTATTCCTTCCATTAGAATTCAAACAAATTAAAATCCAAGTGATAAATGAAAGCTACTACCACTTGGATTGGAAGAGGAAGAGTGACAATAAAAAGATATGTATCACTTTTTATTTTTTAAAAGTAGTACAACAATAATTTTTCAAAACAATATATACATATATTCTCTTTCTAATTGATAACAATACTACCGCTTGAGTTTTTTAAATAGTACAATAATTAATTTTTTAAACATTACTTTTTATTTTTCTTTAATCTTCATAAGTTTTATAAAATGTATTTGATTTAAGTTATTTTTAGAAATTGTAACTTTATTAAATGATAATAATCTTATTGATAGATTTCCTTTATTCTCAACCAATCTCGCTATTATTACATTAATAATTCACGACGTTTCGGCCAGCGATTGAGGCCCTTTTTAAGTGTATGATAAAGTCAAGTTGCTTTCTACAATGCAGTAATATATGAACTAATACAGGTCCTAAAAGCAACATAAGAGATCTCTTTTTGTCAATAAAATACCTACTGCTAAAAACCGACAATCACTCCATCATATCGACAATTAATGAGTTATTAAAACTCATCCTGGCAACTTCTATCACGACCATCCCCGGCTGATAACTAGTCACAACTATCAGTTTGTGATTTACTGGTGACATAAAGGATCGATTGCTATAATAATCTTATCTTTGATTTTTCGTTATAATCTCTATATGTATAATACTTCTACAATACATATAATATAATAATTATATAATATAACACTTATATAATATTTAATACTTGCACGTGTGCAATATACCAAATCTGGCAATCGACTAACCGAAGGGTGACTAAACAATGTATTCTAGCAGAGGGTCATCATTTTGAACATAACAATTGAATAAATATTTGTTTATTTTATCTTTTTCTCATACACACACAGCAGATAAGGTTTGGAGTCATAAAATACTATGGGAGTGACGAACCGTGGGGTCCTTATCTCTGCTGTGACACACACACACACACACACACACACAAACAAACAAGAGGTGTAAATCCGACCGTGCAACCTCCACGCGGTACATCTTGGGTAATTCTAATGCCGGCGGTACTGTAACTTTCAAGCTTCATAACTCACAGAGTAATGAGTGAAAAATATTTTCTTATAGTGTTTTGAAAAGGTTTCGGGGTCAACTACAAGAATATGCAATAAAAAATTGAGGTTTCAATTTAAAAAATTAGAAGTGACCTTCGCGTAACCTTCAAACGACTATCCATGGTCAAGCCAATGACACCATATTATGGCCCCATCAGAATCATACTACTTTTGTCTGAAACATTTTTTTCTAAATGCTTCGTTTCCGAGATATAAGTCTGTCACACTTTAAATGACTCACCCTGTATATCTGTGAAGTAAGCCTTAGCCCGTCAGGCCAAAACTCGAGCTAAACTCGCGTCGCGGTGCACTCTCCGTGTCCATTAGGCACGCTCTCACTCCGTGTAATAGTTATTACGAGTTACAATAAAACCAACATTGTTCGACGGAAGTACCATAATCCGGAGCTGTTTTTTGTATATGTTCGTTCCCTGGAACCAACATCCTGATTGCGGAAACCGCGTCAGGGAATCCTTCACTACGAAACATAGTCCTTCGAGCCGGATTGCAGTGGTGAACGAACGTCAACTCTTGGTCTCCGTTTCTGGTGCTTCTTGAAACTGTCAGTGGAAAGGCCAGTTATACGCTTCAGCTAGTGCCGGTTCAATTCAAGGAAACGACGTCCGCTCTCTCCGCGTGGCCCGACGCTTCCGAAACGTGGGGTCCTGTCATCACGATCTCGGTGAGATAGTCGGGAGTCAAGATTATCGTGAATTTTCAGTCTCACGTTCGCATCGTGCTCACGTTGAACTCGCTATGCGCGAATACTCATCGTCAGTGAGTAATTCGAGGCCGTGCGTTGGTGCAGTACACTCTCCGATAACTCGTCGTGGTGACGAGCGTGGAACGCCTGACCATGGCTGAAAACCTTAGCAAGCTGCTAATTCAGCAAGCTAATACTATCGCCTCCATCGCTCGAGTGATAGTATACTTTAAGAAGATGGCCAAAGTGAACATCACGTTGCCCAAGACCAAGGGTCGGAAGGACAACCTGGAAGTGCTGTGGCGCGAATGCCGTCAGCAACACGTTCGCCTTCTACAGACGGCGGATGAGGAACAACAGAACAGCCTGAACTACTTCAAAGGAGAGGACTTTCTGACCGCTGAGGCGTCGTACGAGGAAGCCACTAATCTGCTGAATGAAGCCATCGCCAGGTTTGACTGTTTCGATCGCGATATGTCAGATCGCAGTAATTTCTCGCTAAATCGGGAGTTCCCTGTCGGTCAGAGTTTGCAATTACCGCGTATTTCCCTTCCGAAGTTTTCCGGTGAACTCGCGCAATGGGAAAATTTCCGCGGACTTTTTGAATCGTTAGTGTACAATAACGAAGCCCTCACGAACATGCAAAAGCTACATTTTCTCAAGGCGAGCGTAACCAGAGATGCCGCGTTGCTTATTAATAATATTCACATCTCCGACGAGAACTATGTTGCGGCGTGGAATTTCTTAATTGACGAGTTCGATGATGAGAGTGCGATCGTACAGGCACATATCCATGCGTTCGCCAGTCTCCCCGTTATGAAGGCCGAATCCGCGAAAGAGTTGAAGTGTCTCCGTGACACGGTGGCCGCGTCGCTGTCTGTGTTAGCCAATCTCAAGTTACCTGTCGACTCGTGGGACGATTGGCTGGTTTATTGTATTCTCCAGAAATTTTGTAAGCGTACGCGTACCGAATGGAATTTGCATCGCGGTGGCTCCAAATCGAGCGCGACTTATAAAAAAATCCACGACTTTATGACGATTTGATTGTCAGGCCCGACGGCCCCGAAGGATAATGCGGGCAGCACCTTCGGTGATTCTCAGAAAGGCCGTTCTCTTGTGAATCACGTTTCGGCCGTCAAGTGTGTCGCGTGCTCAGAAGCTCATCTATTGGCTAAATGCGATCATTTCAGGACAAAATCTCTAGACCAACGCGTTGCCCTCGTAAAACAATTTAAATACTGTTTTAATTGCTTGCGCCCCGGTCATACTACGATTGGCTGTAAAAATAAAGGCCAATGCAGTCAGTGCAAACGCACGCACCATACCCTGTTGCATCGGGAGAAAGACTCGGCAGCGGCTGATCAACGCGAGAAAAACGGTGCAAATTGTGAGTCTAATGATGAAGTGTCTCGAGCGACGGCGCTCACCGCGAACCCACCAAGCTCCACGGCCTCGGTGCAGACGATATCCTCCGAGAAGTACGGGCTTCCTGAGGTCCTCTTAGCTACCGCGTGGGTTAGACTTCGTACGGCGGAGGGTCGAACATTTAAGCTGCGTGCGTTGCTCGATCAGGGCTCATCCGTTAGCTTCATATCGAAATCAGCGTCAGTCCCTGCGGACGAAGAGATACCGAGCCAATCTTCATGTTAATTGCTTCGGTGAACAACGTAGCGGCGTAGCGAAGTCGCGAGTCCTAATATAGCTCGAACCGTGTGCTGCGGAGGGACCCTCCTTGCCTCTATTCGCGTATGTGTATCAGCGGATCACCTCATACGCGGGCTCCAGAAACAGTGCCAACGAATCGTGGCCACATTTACGCGATTTACCCCTCGCGGGACGGATCCTGATCCGTCGAGTAAGATGCTGATTAACGTTCTGCTCGGCGCAGACGTGTACGGATCTCTTTTATTGAACGATCTTCGTAAAGGTCCTCCAAATTCGTCGATGGCGCAACTTACGGTTCTCGGTTGGGTCCTGTCCGGGCCGACGGTGCCGAAGCCTAATGATTCCAATTCTGCTACTGCGTTGATTGTGTTGCGTCCCCGTCCGTTGACGATTTTCTCCGTAAATTTTGGGAGATAGAAGAAATTCCCGTTAAATCTTCACTCTCCGAAGACGATGAGAGATGTGAAAAATTCTTCCGCGAAACCCATTCGCGCGATTCCGACGGGAGATACGTAGTGCAACTCCCTTTCAAACACGATCCTGTGAGACATCTGGGCGATTCTCGTGAGACCGCTCTCCGCTGTTATCTTCGCCTCAAGCAACGCCTTGTAAAACAGCTGGAGATAGCTTCTCAATATCAGGCTTTTTTGGCTGAATATCTGTCCTTGAGGCACATGGAGGAAGTTGATGAGTCCGTTCCCGCGCCGGCTGCTTTCTATATTCCGCATCACCCGGTTCTTCCGGCATCGAGTAGCGAGTTGGCCCTAAGCTGCTGCGGGATTTAGCATCCATTATCCTGCGTTGGCGACAGTTTTGTCATGTTGGCTCGGCCGATATTGCCAAAATGTTCCGGCAGATCCTTATCCATACCGCCGACGCGGACTTTCAGCGAATCTGGTGTCGGACCGCGCCGGACCAGCTCGTTCACTTATTCCGCCTGCTCACCGTCACGTACGGACTAACTTCTTCGCCGTTTAATGCAAACCGATCTGTGGAGCAACTCGTCCTCGATGAAGGAGATGCGTTCCCTCTGGCTCGCGACATTTTAGAGCGCTCTATTTATGTAGACGACGTCCTATACGGGGCGGATGATCTCCCCACGTTCCACGTTGAAACAGGCGCGAGACCAGCTTGTGCAGTTAATGTCGAGAGGTGGATTTCATCTGCGAAAATGGAGCTCAAACTCTGCGAAGTTTTTGGAGGACATTCCCGAGTGTGATCGGGAATCCAACCCCGAGCGTCCGCTCGGCGAGGACGACAGCCTAAAAGTGCTCAGAGTGGCGTGGATTCCCGCCTCTGATTCCTTCGTGTTCCGCGTCGATTCTTGTACGTCTCAGACGTGCTCTAAACGTTCCATCCTATTTCTTGTGTCTAAATTATTCGATCCACTAGGATGGGCCTCGCTCGTCGTTATTGTCGGGAAAATTATTATACAGGAATTATGGCTTTCGAAAGCGGACTGGGACGACGAAGTTCCAGCAGATATTCGAGACCGATGGCTCAAATATTGTCGTGAGCTTCCGCGGCTGGGAAAGCTGCGGATTCCCCGCTGGACTGGAGTGCATCGTCAAAATCTCGGCGTCGAGCTGCACGGGTTTGCTGATGCGTCCAGTCGTGCCTATTCCGCCGTTGTTTACTTGAGAGTTCTTCATTCCTTTCAAGATATTCAGCTAACACTGGTTGCCGCAAAAACTAAAGTAGCTCCGCTGAAGACAGTAAGCGTGCCTCGGCTCAAACTGAACGCCGTAGTATTGTTAATTCGGCTATTAGAATGGACTCGTGATGCTTTAGAAATCCAATCGTCTCCGATCTTCGGATGGACTGATTCCTCGGTGGTACTGGCGTGGTTGAAGCGACATCCGTCGACTTGGACGACTTATGTTGCTAATCGTGTTTCCGAAGTCGAAACCCGCCTTCCTACCGTTAAATGGAATCACGTCCGATCCACCGAGAACCCCGCGGACTGTGCTTCGCGGGGTATATCCGCTTCCGAACTGGTACATCGTTGTGGTGGTCCGGTCCGGCCTGGCTTTCCCGTCCCTCACCGGCTTGGCCGGAAAAAGGGGATGTCTCGCCTGAGGCGCTCGGCTCGCGAGACACCGCGCTCTTAGAAGCGCGTCAAGTTCGAAGCCTACATATACCGGTCGCATCTGAGTGGGACTTGCGGTATCAATACTCTAGTTGGACGCGTTTATTGCGGGTTATCGCGTTTGTTCGCCGATTTATTAATCGAGCCCGCTGTAACTCACAGAATCGACCTCCCGCTCTCAAATCGCTGACTTCCACGGAGCTCGAAGAAGCTGAGCTTTTCTGGTGTCGGTACGCGCAGCAACGTGCATTTTCTGCCGAAATTCAAGCTCTCAAAAACCACCTTCTCATACCGAAGTCGAGTCCTCTTCTCGCTCTTCAGCCCTTCCTGGGGGAAGATGCATTGGTCCGCCTTGGCGGGCGGCTGGATAATTCTGCCTTAAGTTATGCCGAAAAACATCCGATTATAATGCCTAAGCATCGGATCTCGGAGCTCTTGATCGCGTACACGCACGCAAAGTCTCTTCATGGAGGGGTTCAATTGACATTGTGTACGTTGCACCAACGATTTTGGGTCTTAGCCGCGCGATCGGCGGTGAGATCGCACATTCACAAGTGCATTCCGTGCGCGCGATATCGAGTTAATCCTGCTTCGACCATAATGGGCAACCTTCCGGCGCCTCGTGTTCAACCCTCTGCTCCGTTCACTCACGCGGGCGTCGACTACGCGGGGCCGTTTTTACTTATTCCGTTTGTCGGTCGTGGACAAAAAACCCGGAAATATTATATTGCGATTTTTATTTGCTTCGCCTCCAAGGCCGTGCATCTCGAACTGATAGACGATTATTCGACAAACAGTTTCTTAGTCGCATTCAAACGATTTGTCAGTCGCCGCGGCCTTCCCTCGCATGTCTATTCGGACAACGGTACCAATTTCCAGAGTGCTGATAGAGAGCTGCATCAAGTTTTTTCGTCGCTGATGCAAAACGACGCAGTGAAAAACTATTTCACGAACGATCGAATGAAATGGCACTTCATTCCTCCCTCAGCTCCTTACTTCGGGGGGCTGTGGGAGGCCGGAATGAAAAATATTAAGCATCATTTGAACCGAGTGGTTCGAGTATACACTGTTGCAAACGGAGTTTACTACTCTCTTTTGCCAGATCGAGGCGTGCTTGAACTCCTGACCAATCTCTGCACTCTCTGATGACCCCTCGGATCTTTCCGCGCTGACACCGGGGCACTTCCTCATAGGCAAACCGTTGATTTCCGTCCCCGAAGAATCAACCCTCGAGATTAACCAGAACCGACTGGACCGCTGGCAGGTGATATGCGCTGCGCGAGAGCAGATCTGGCGGTCGTGGTCGGCGGACTATTTACACACGCTCCAACAGCGTCTTAAGTGGCGCCAAGAGCAACCTAACGTTCAGCTAAACGCACTAGTATTGTTAAAAAATGATAACCTTCCTCCCGGGAAGTGGCAACTCGCTCGGATTGTCCAGATCCACCGGGAGCCGATAATCGCGTTCGGGTCGTCACCATAGAACGCCGATAGACGCTAAAAGGACCGATCACCCAGATCTGCCCTCTACAAATTCCAGTGGAGGACGCTGCCTCTGCCGATGAAAAGGCTTGAGTCGAAACAGTAATTTGTACTTATATTTGATTTTATGTTTTTCAAGTCTTTTTTCTATTAATCGCGATAATACTTGTGTCAAGGGAAGCGGGCAAGCGCTTGAGTTTAATTTTTTTATTTCTTTCTCGCCTCCACCTTGATTACTTCGATTGTGAGTTTGTACGATACGTGTTCATCCAGCTATAAATGCGTTTTCTGTTCTGTTTTTTTTGTTTCGTACCCGTTTCACGCTACGGGGCGGGTGATATGTTGCGAATCAGAGGAAATAGTCCGAATTTTATATTCTAGAAAATTCGTAGATTCGACCGTGTTATTCCGCGAAGTAGCCGACCAATTCGCTGTTATTGTTTCTACGAATAATAGAACCGTATTTCTTGCGAACAGCCAAATTGAGGCAAATAGAAGGCCTCACGTAAATAGCCAAACGTGCTGGCGAATCCTGATAAGCTCTTGCGGGACACGTCGATCGTTTTTATGATTCGGATCTATCGGTACCGATGATCGAGCCGACGCACAGTGTCGGATTTTATCAAAAACTTGGCCATAATTCTAAATCATGTTTTAAATGCAAATTTATAACATTTTAAGTGTACAATTACTTTAAATGCATTAATAATACATAACACGTTGCGTTAGATGCTCACGTTGCATCTTGTCGCAAAAGACTTGGGTGGACTTCTCCAATAATATGTTATAAAGCCTTATTCTCTTCATACATACGTAACGATCACGTGACCCTAAAGTGAAAAATAATTCTCGAAAAAACCATAAAAGAAAAGCCCAAGATACTAAAAAAATTCGGCATAGTGAAGGAAAATGTTGATTCAGCAAAATATTGATTTTTTTCATAAAATCCGCAAATTTTCGCAAATTTAAAAAATTGCAGAATAAACTACATTAAAAAAGCTTTAAATACATACGTAAACATTATTTGGGGAATGTCTGGAAATGTAATAAAAATCTAATCAAAGATTGTAAATTTAACGATCCATAAATGAGGTTAATTTTTATGGCTTTTATGTAATAGAAATAAGAAACGTTCTTATAATATTTTTTACATACTTTCTGGTGGCACCTCCATGATGTTAAAAGGCGATGAAATGATAAAACAGTACAGTGTACAATATACAAGAAATAAATAGACAATACAAAATATATATCGTGTCTTTTTATCCGAGCGTCGCGTCGTAAGAAATATTAAAGTTTATATTTATGGTTGTCATTCTAGCTAATACATATATTTATCTTTCAATTAAAATGTTCAAGATCATTCAATACTTCTATATAAAAATTTGATTTTTGGCCAGATTTTTTCAAATTTCCGACACTGTGCGACGCTTGGAGCGATGAGAGCGATTTAGACCGCCGTACGCGAAATATATCTGTGAAGTAAGCCTTAGCCCGTCAGGTCAAAACTCAAGCTAAATTCGCGTCGCGGTGTACTCTCCGTGTCCGTCAGGCACGCTCTCACTCCGTGTAATAGTTATTACAAGTTACAATAAAACCAACATTATTCGACGGAAGTACCGTAATCCGGAGCTGTTTTTTGTATACGTTCTTTCCCTGGAACCAACATCCTGATCGCGGAAACCGCGTCAGGGAATCCTTCACTACGAAACACAGACCACTCACGTACGTATGCTCGCACAAACACATGCAAAGCGATTTTGTCCCTCAAGGTGCGTTCACACATACACGTTTTAATTTCCTAACGAGCGAGCGAGCGAGAGAAAGAAAGCGAAAGAAAGAGAGTGAGAGACAGCGAAAGAAAGAGACAGAGATTGTAGGTAGGACTATACTAGGCGTACTATAAATATAATACTTTGCTGTTGTTACGTCCAGAGCTCCGTGAGCTCAAAGAAAGGGCGCAACAGAGCGCCTCTCGTACCTTGTTGCATTTAGGCCCCAAAGCACGAGTCGGACTGACCACTGTGTTCCGGCTTAAAGGTTAACGACCACGGGGATCGATCTTACCCTAAACCCGGAACGGTCTGCCCGTAGGTCCATGTTTAGGTCAAGGAACTGAATCCCTTTTACCTGGGATAGGACCGGTACGACCTGTTGAAAATGGAGATGAGTAGAGGGAACTCAAATAATTTAGTACACCTTTATTTTGTTAATTTAAAAAACATTATATTTAAAAAGTTACGTCTGCGTACAATTTAAAAACATATTTAGAATAGAAAAAAAGAAAAGAAGTTACATCTTCGAATAACATAATATAGTGTTCGTGTTGTTTGGCTTTTTATATAAAATATGTAATTTGAAAAATGGAAATATAATTTGTGTGTTTATTTACTGGCAGATTGTAATTAACTATTAATCGAAACGAACATATTCAGTAACAAAATTGTTTTACTTTAATTCTAAACTAACATTGGTAGAGGTGAGGAAGGTGTGGGTGGAAGGATTTTGTGCGGAAACGCCTCCTAGCGAAGAAATTAATAAAAAAAGGTTTAATGATTTTGCACGAATTTCCAGCTGTCTACGCAAATCAAGACCTTGACCCTGACATATGTTGTCAAAGTCAATGTCCTGAGTGACCTTCAGAAGGTTTTAGCCGTCGCCCGTTGTTTATTAAAAAGTTAATAACAAAAGAAGTTTGATGATTTCGCACGAATTTTTAGCTGTCTACGCGAAGCAAGGACTTGAGTTTGACATATATTACAAAGGTCACCTTCCCGAATAACCCGTACTAGGTTTCACTAGTCGCTCGTTGTTTGTTGAAAAGTTACTAACAATAAATTCGTTAAATATAATATTCTATGCTTTAATCAACCTAACCTAACCTAACTAACCTGGTTAGTCTCTACATACATCAGTATATTATGTAGTAAATAAATCCTTCAATTTGCCAGTAATGATATATTGAAATATAGATTTATTGATGACCAAGCTGGCAATACAAATGTAAAGAGCACAACGTTTCGGCCGACGGTTTCGGTCCTTCTCAAGTGCAAACAAAACATGAAGTGTCAAATTCTACAATCAAATGAAATATAAAGTCAATATAAAGACTAAATATTGACTTTATATTTCATTTGATTGTAGAATTTAACACTTCATGTTTTGTTTGCACTTGAGAAGGACCGAAACCGTCGGCCGAAACGGTGTGCCCTTTACATTTGTATTGCCAGCTTGGTCATCAATAAATCTTTATTTCAATATATCAGTATATTATGTTTTGATCACTAATTTTAAGTAGTATAGTTTTCAAACTTTCTTGTTAATAACTTTTTAACAAACAACGAGTGACGGCTAAAACCTTTTGAAGATCACTCAGGACACTGACCTTGGCAACATATGTCAAGGTCAAGGTCATCGGAGGTGGGTCCTCTAAACAGCAGTATTACCAATATTTGTTAACACAAACGCGAGCAGAGGTAATATACTAAGGTCCGTTAAGATTACATATGCGTGCAAAATCCTTAAACTTCTTTTGTTAATAACTTTTTAATTAATAACGAAGGAGAACTAAAACCTTCTGCAGATTACTAAGGGAGGTGACCTCTATAATATATATCAAAGTCAAGTTTTTGATTCGCGTAGGCAGCTGGAAATTCGTGCAAAATCATTAAACCTTTTTTTGTTAATTTCTTCGCTAGGAGGCGTTTCCGCAAAAAATCCTTCCATCCACATCTTCCTCATCTCTACCTCTACATATCCTAAAAATTTCATGAAAATCGGAGGGGGGGGGGCTATTCGGAAGTTGAGCCGTCGTCGTTTTTTATATGATAGGAATAGTATGGAAGAGGGGTAGATTTCCGGGAACTACTTTTCGGGGACCGTTCGTTAATTAACTGCAACTATCGACAGTCGGTCTATGAAGCGATAAGCTGTTCGCAGATGGTTCTCTTAAGTCTCGCACCGGTACATGTGTGTTCGGACTCGCGGCTCCTGTGAGGATATTTACCCGGAGATGATCCGGTGTAGCTGTATCATTTCTCTTCCAGGAAGAGTGATATCCCAAACTGACACCGCGAGCCTACAGTCACGCGCGACCGAATTTGTTGCGCTGTGGCTTATTGTCTTTCAATTCAAAAATAATCATTAGAGATCAAGGGGTTTAATATCTAGATCTAATATCGCGCTTGCCCGGACACGTGTGTCAGAACCCGCGGCTCCTGTGAGGGTATTTGCCCGGAGATGATCCGACGCAGCTGTATCATTTGTTTTTTTCTAATCCCACACTGGGATCCTAACCCTACTGACCACACGTGACCGGATCGACGCGTCGCCACATTGTCCGACAATAAAAAAAAAGATATCGCTATGTTTCGTGGAAGCAAGGAACCGTACAGTCTCTGGACGTAACACTGTAGTGTTATAAATTATTTAATTTAAATATTAGTTAGTGAGAAAGGGATTTGTTAACACAAACGCGAGCAGAGGTAACATACTAAGGTCCGCTAAGATTACATATGCGTGCAAAATCCTTACTCTGACTGCACCAATACCACCAACTTTTCACTGCATAACGTCGAGAGCTACCCCATTCATTGCATAAAATTATAAAACTCGTAAAAATGATTTATTTGAAAGTAAAGTTATATTGTTAAAGTTATAATAAAAAAATATTGTAACACATAGAGAAATTTTGTTAGCAAAACAGAAAACAGTATAAAATATATAACGATAATTTACATTATATAAAAATCAAAAGATTATTCTTAATAAAACTTATTACAAATTGCATCGGAACGATGAGTTAGCATACAAAATAATTGATAATAAAACATATAAAAAGGAATTATATAATACTAATTATATGTTCAAAAGAATGTAAAATTAAAATATAGTCAAATTTTAAAAATTTACAAAAAAGAGTGAGATCTCTAAAAAACCTTTTTAAAAAATATATATATATACGCCAAGTACATAAAAACTCCCAACTTGTCAAAACGCAAAACTAAATATGAAATCAATAATTAACTAGCCAAATATCTAGAAGCAGTTTGAGTATTTTACCCAAACGTTTTCCATGCATACTCTCTCTTATTGCATGACGACATTGAAGTACTTGGCGTGCCCGAATCACATTAAAACGTCCTGTCCTACCTATAAGAGACACAAAATCATTTGCGAGTCGTTATTGAAAATCATGAAGATACAAGATACAATACAAATCAAGATATTGTACAAATTTACAAGAATACATGACCACTGCGATCCGGGCACGTCAAGTACTTCAATGTCGTCAGGCGATAAAAGAGTATGCATGGAAAACGTTTGGGTAAAATACTCAAACTGCTTCTAGATACTTGGCTAGTTAATTATTGTATAATTTACCGAATTACCGGTAAAAAAATAACAAATTACAGATACAAAACTTAAGGGAACATTTTGCCATTTACCGATAAACCGGTTTATCGGTTTACCGGTATTGCATCCCTAATAATTAGCAATTTGTTGTGTAAACTGTTATGCTTTTTTGTTCTGACTAAAACATTGTTGTGTTGTTATTCTGCAACTTCGTAACACTAATTAACTACGTACACTGACTGTCTTTCCAACATCTTCAATAAAACAACAAAATAACGACAAAAGATGCTAGGATCCGAATCAATTGCAACGCGTAATTATGCATGCAAATGTTTTAATTTACGCATTTTGCGTATAAAAATTTTAATCTTTCCTAAAATTCATTAGTAGTAGAATCTTGTAAGACTATAGAAACAGGAAATTAGTATAAAAATATCCCAAAACCATAATTTCCAAGAGATAATGATAAATAGAATGTTACCTAATCTTAATTTTAATAGAAATTGTTTTTAATCATAAAGTTTTAAAACTGTGCAAACAATTTTATTAGATTTTAGTCATATTATTCAAATAAAAAGGGGAATGTTTCGATTGCGCACATTAATAATTGGATACGAAGATATTTTCCGATTGGATAGTTTCCATCGGACACATATTCGGTAATACTGAAAGAAAGTCTCTTCCTGACCGATTTTGTTAAAACTTTATAATATTGTATATTGTGATGGGAAAATACAAATGCGAGAAGGAAAATCGTCGCTCTGAAATAGAAAAAAGTTATGATATGCTTAAACCTGACAGTTGTGGGGTAGGAAATCTCATACCGATGGTGTGTCTTTGGCGAAGCACCCTCCATCTGCACCCCCGCCAAAAAATATAAACAAAGGGAGATTTCATCGTCCAAGGTGGACTTTGATTGGCGTGGAATGTCCAAGACATGGACTTCGTCGATCCCATGCGCAATTAGTTACTAATCTTTAAATATTTTTGGACTTCGGTTTGTGTGGAATACGAACTTTCCACCATGGTCGGTGTTGTAAATAATTACCTTTGTAACTAATCAATACACATTTCTAATTTCACACACTTTCACGTCACTGCGCATGCTCGGTAGACCTGCGCTGCCCTTGCATATCATCGGTATAACAGATTTCCTAACCCTACAACTGTCAGTTTCAAGCACATTATAACTTTTTTTCTATTTCAGAGCGACGATTTTCCTTCTCATATTCGTATTTTCTCATCAAAATATACAATATTACAAATTAAATCGTAAAGAGCTCGCCACTTTCTAATGTAGAATAACTCACGGCAACGAGCGTAGCTGGATGTACTTGCTTGTTGTTTATTGTTCCAAAAAAGTTAAATATAAAAACAGATGTTTCGGTCACAACATTGGCCATCTTCAGTGTTACAAAAGCTTAATTTGTTGAATCCACAAAAAATCCTGTTACGCAATGGAGACACAAAATGTATAAATAAATTAATAAACACATCATAATTTAAATTTCAATACTCACCTAAAAAGACCGGATAAATATTGGCAATAACGGAGACCGTCCTGATGACCTTGATCTTGACATATATTGTCAAGGTTACCTTCCTGAGTGACCTTCAAAATGTTTTAGCCGTCGCTCGTTGTTTATTAAAAAATTATTAACAAGAGAAGTGTAATAATTTTGCACGAATTTTCAACTGTCCACGCGAAGCAAGGACTTGAGTTTGACATATATTACAAAGGTCACCTTCCCAAATAATCCGCACTAGGTTTCACTCGTCGTTCGTTGTTTGTTAAAAAGTTATTAAGAAAAAAGTTTAATGAATAAAGCATAATTTTACGATACCATATACGTTTACGAAAGAGTATATTTGATGGAATTTTAGCTTTAAATCAGAAATAGGATTGGCTTAGGTTACGTTTTCCGAAACTGGAGCCCCGGACACATACGCTCGTTTTCAGCCCGCTTCGTGGGAGAGCGGGGGGAGGGGCTTTGCCCTCCCCCGCCGGGGCCAGTGTAACAGATTTCACCGTACAGATTTTTATTACCTGGTACACGGCACGGTTCCAGCGGGGGGAAGGGCTATGCCCCTTCTCCCCGCCCTCCCGTGAAGCGGGCTGAAAACGAGTATATATGTCCGGGGTTCCAGTTTCGGAAAATATCAAGTTAGGTTAGGTTAGATTAGGTTAGGTTAGGTTAGGTTAAACCAGAGAATACTTTGTATTTAACTGTTCGTGTTTTTAGTTAAAGTGGAGAATACTTTGTACTTATATTAAAAGAAACTATTCTATATATTAACGATTCACTGCTTTAAATGGCTTTCCTTCCTGCGTTCATATACATATTCATCGTTTATATCTTTCAATATTCAAAATAACTACTATATTTTCGAAACTTCTTTTGTTATTAACTTTTTCATAAACAACGATCGACGACTAAAATCTAGTGCGGGTTATTCGGGAAGGTGACCTTTGTAATATATGTCAATATCATGTTCTTGCTTCGCGTGGACAGCTAAAAATTCGTGCGAAAGGGGATGCTGGAGCTGCTAGTGAACTTCTTCGCGATGGTGCTGTCATCGCACAATATTTGCACAATAAAATGCTTTTTACAAAAATTTGGCAATTTCTACGCACAAAATCGCTGTTGAGCGGTGTTTGGACACAATTAAGGAATATGAGGATGCTTTTCGAAGTGACTTTAGAAGCGTCATAAAAGAGAATTTTGTGTTTTCCTTTAGGATTAGAGGTTAGAATACAGAAATCAAATAGAAATCTTGGATGAAGAAAGGTCTTATAAAAAAAGATCTCTGAGATGATAAATATAAAAAGGCAAAAAAAAAGTGACACTCTGTCGTTACCTGAGGTTTATTTTCTTATTTTAAACTTGTTTCCTTCCCAATAACCTTGGTTACCTATTTTTCTGCTTGTTTGTTTGATATCGACCATAGCTTCGGTCCAATGATCTCAGTCACGGTTGTTACATCAGAATAACATGACGAAAGTTTTGACATATTTTTACATTTTTGACCATTTTTGACAATTACCTGGACTTACAATATATTTTTGTGTCAATTTAAACTGTGCCTTGTTATGTTAGTATTATAATTTGTTTATAATTTTTCTTTGACTTCTCAATGACTTTGTGTTCAATAATTTATGTGTACATTTGATGTTTCTAATTTGTGACAGGATCATTTGGCTTTATCTCAAAACGTCATGTGACTCAATTGAATGCGCTCTAATTACTATTAATTATAAGATCTGATAGTTCATAATTCATAATTCGGTGTACTTATTTATATCGGTCTTTTTATGTGAGTATTGAAATTTTTATTATGACGTGTTTATTACTTTATTTATACATTTTGTGTCTCCATTGCGTAACAGGATTTTTTGTGGATTCAATGAATTAAGCTTTTGTAACACTGAAGAGGGTTCAATGTTGTGACCGAAACGTCTGTTTTTATATTTAATCTTTTTGGAACAATAAACAACAAGCAAGTATATCCAGCTACGCTCGTTGCCGTAAGTTATTTTACATTTCAATATTACAAAGTTTTAACAAGTTTTTCGGTGAGGAAGACTCTCCTTCAGTGTTACCGAATATATGTCCGATCGACAATGTCCGAATATATATCCGTACGCAATTTGTTTGAGAACACGCGAGTTAGACTGGTAGGATTCGCGGTGAGATGGACGCCACAATGGGCAAAAAGAAAATGACTCACAGCGCGGATAATTAATGAGTTCTGTCTTTATTGTAAAACGCTGTATGTCCAGTATTTACACGCCGACGCGAGGTAAACACGCAGATCGCGGAAGCGGTTCACCCATCGCACGTCGCTTTGTATGAGAAGTCTTTGTCCGTGAGTGTTCTCGAAGGTTCGAGATGTCCCGAGAGCGCGGCACACGTGCACCGCACGTGGCCACCTGAGAAGCACACGGACTCTACCGATATTATTGATACGTCAAACGCCGCAAATGAGTAGTCACTATCACTGTAAGAAGTCTGAGAAGTCTGATTATCGCACTGAGCACAACCGTGAGCCGTACACAATGAGAAACTATCCACTAAACTAGCCTAAACGATACGAGCGCGCACTTTCGATGCTAGCCCATGGCCGGTGTAACGAACAGTGATTGATAGTCGCGAGGTAGCCCGACCGGGGGCGCGGTAAGACGTACGTCGCCGCGTCGCGATCGCGTTCAAGAGATGACGGCAATAATCGATCAATAATCGATTCCGCAACACAATTGTATGTGTCCGATACAATCTGTGTCCAATCGGGACCGTCTCCGATAGTATCTGTGATTGGAACTGTGTCTGATCGGAAATGTGTCCGATTGGAAAATATCTTCGTGTCCGATTATTAATGTGCGCAAGGGGGACTCACTCAATAAGAAGTATATAGATATGACATACAGAAACAATATGTTGTATAAAATAATTTCTGCAATACAATATTTATATAATGTATATCATATTTTTCAATATTTATATCATTTTTTTATATTGTTTTCAATATCTCAAAAAATAATTTAACAAATTAATTATCTGCATACGCAGAAACAAGTTAACATTAGAAAAAAGTTTTATATTATGTATACACAATATTATGTATACACAGAATTATATAAAATCTACAAATTTAATAACATCTCTACTCTACACTGTTCATATTTTTCTACTTAATAAGATGAAAATTATGCTCCAGGGTCTCGTCCGGATGGAATGACTATGTAGTAGTGCTCCTGCACGCACCTCGACAACAGTGTTAAAATATCGCCCAAAGCAAAAGGTGATAACTCGCGCGCTGCGCCGCGCCTCCCGCGCGCCTGCGTATCTCGCGCGTCTCACATCCTCATTGTGTTCTGTTCGCTTCCCTTGTCAACAGTGCCGTTTAGGTTATCTGTGTGTTTTTTCAGTTTCTCTTTGCGGTTTCGTGCGTTATGCCATAGCATTGGCACAGAACATGAAATGCAAACGTTCGAGAGAAGGAAGGCTTCGACATCGTCGGTGTGCTTTCCTCCCATGCGAGCAGATAGCGAGATCGCTCGCGCGTCACTTCGCAGGCGGATAGCCCGTTGCGTTCGCTTTTGTCGGCGGCGATGCCGTCTTCCTCAGGTGAGCTATTACTCTTATTTGGCATTAGCGGTCTTGTGTGGCACGCGTTAGCGTTGCTGACCGCGAGAAAAGGAGAGGTGTCACGTTATTTTCCAGATCGGCGAACATAACCTCTATGCGCGCTCGCGGTATCGGGGGATTAGGACATCGAGGGACGCCGAGGGACATCGAGGGTGGAGATTACGCACGTGGATGTTTCAGCAGCGGGTTCTGTGGCTTTGCCACTAGCCTTTGAGCACAGCATCGAAGAACCGACGGTCGTTCAAGCGACCAGGGCGTTGTACCAGGTATCCTCTTGTTGACCCAGTTATCCTTTGCAATATCTGGCGAAGAGAGGACATAACCGACGGTTTTTCTGCTCTCCCCCCCCCTTTTTTTGGGTTGTGTTAACACCGATCGGCGCCAGTGAGGATAAGACCTCCGTTTCTTCTACGGCGCGCTGCTTTCCTGGCCAGCGAGTTTTCGGATTCACAGGATCCGTTCGGTTTTCTTCCTCACACCCACGGGCGGCGCTTTCGGGCGTTTTTTGGGGGAGTCCAACACCCATTGCATTTTCTCGTTTCGCTGACCGGCATCAGTGCACCGGCGGTTCGAACGACACACGCTCTCTCTCGGAATGTGCTACGCCCGAAGAGAAGATGCCGACTCCGCGCGCGTCGCTCGTCTACATGAGAGCGATCAGGCGCGTTTGAGCACATAAAGTTGGAACCCTCTCGTGCTGGGTTCTTTTTAGACCGACAGTCGTCAGTCGCCGTGTTCTAAGCGTGGACATTTGTGCTCGATTCCTGTTTTCTTCCTTGGTATCGACGGATCTGGCGGCACCGACCCTTTTTGCGGCACTGGCCTTATCAGGTCATAGGTCAATTTCTCTGTGCCATCTTCTTCAGCCAATAGGCGTGAAACGTGCCGATCACTTGCTCCGGCACAAGTGGGTCCCTGCTGCATCTCCGCAACGCCTCCGAGCATCTCCACTCAGCAACTCAGCCACGCATATTCGACATGGCGCATCCATTCAAGGCTGCAAATCGTGCAGAACGAGCACCTTCTTAACGACGACGTACGATCGGCTCGAACACGTATGCATTTTGGCAGTTTACATCCATTAGCTGTGTCGCCGACCGGCAGCCACGAACGGCGGTTTTCCGTACGACACGCTTCCATCTTCCTGCCCTCTAGCCTCGTGGGTTTTTTAAGGGGTGTACCCCGCGGCCTGCGGCGGAGGCGAATCCACGCGAACGTGCGTTGGCGAGTCATACTAGCTTCGCGCACGCACGCGGGAGTGTGCGCGTGTCTGGACAACGCACAACCAGGACGGATCTTGTCAGCCCTGATCTTGATGGGCCCAGGAGCCATGTTTGGCCGGCATCTGAATTGCTGACTGCAGTTTTTTGAAACTGGCTGTAGGCTCTCCTGCTCTGCTGTCATCGCAAGCTCACAGCAGCAGCCGTCACCGGCAACTGGAAAACGAGGATCAACCGGTTCGCCAGACACCGAAGCAGCGGAACCAGCTTCGTGTTTTCCGTCATTTCATTATTTGGAAACTCGGGAGGCCCCGGTTCGTCCGTTGTTCCTCAGCCAGAGGATCCCGTTCACTTGAGCTGTCACCATCCTTCCCAATCGCGATCCCGGCCTTGAAAATTTGCCGATCGCTTGGGTAAATATCCGCATTGGCTGAATAATGCCATTGCTCCTCTATGGTGTTGGACGCCTTACGGGAGCTCTGCTGCCTCTCATTTCTTTGCGTCTACGAGAGCCTTTCTCTTAGCGGCACTTGTTTCTTCACGTACTGTGCAGCCATTTGTGCTTCTAGATATCATCGAGTGACGGTCGATTTACCCTAATCTGCGCAGGGTACATACGCATATCGAGCCGCCTCTTCTCTAATTAGAGCATGCGCGATCTGTTCATGCTCCCAGGATCACAAATGGTTACTCTCGGCGTTGAGGACGCCTTCTTCGCCCGGATTTCGTCACATTTGTTCCATGTTTCCATGATTTCAGGGGCGTTGAGGTTTGTGGGAGCTCACCGATATTTGCCTTTCTGCTTCCCTCCTCCGCTTTCACTTTTCTATTGCGCAATGGATTATCGCCATCGGGCTGTCTGACTCGAGAGATCATTACCGAGTTTCGGTGCGGATATCATCCTGTTTGCATTCCAGTTTGCATATCACCTGATTTCGGAGATACCGATAATGTGCCTCGAGGAGGTGAATTGATCTCCGACTCCCGGGCCATGTGGCCCTCATCGTGGTTTCCTTGCAGATCATTTAATCCAACTTACGCGTTGAATCTCTCTCAGAGGCGACAGAAATGTGCTGTCGGTTGTCTCCGATGGCAAATGGTGTGCTGATGGAAACATCATCGAGTTTGTGTTCCAGGTAGAATTTTTTCCGTGGAATAAATTTGGACATATTAGTCATTGAAATATCACTAATGTTGTCCTGGGCATGCATTAAAGCCGCTCAGACGCGGTACTTCTTTGTGTACCTTCTTATCCTCATTCTATAAGGTATGAGTGCGAGTGTCTCCTGGTTTTCGATTAAACTAACGGAGTCTCCTCAGCAGTTTTGCTTTGAACGTTTGGGCGCTTCTTGTGCGAATTCAGGTACACTCGACTAGTGACCACTACTCGGCATTGTTCTTTTCCCGATTCTATGGGGATTTTAATGCCTCTTCTCGCCATGCTTCGTTTCGCAGCCGATTGAACTGCTTTCTATCACTGCATCGGTTCTTTCGCATTTTTGTAACTCTGTTTCTACCCTTGTCTCCCATCTGTCGGTTGTTCTGGAACAGGTTAAGCGCCAGTATCAGGATCGGGATATCTCTTTTTGCATTTACACGCTTCTTTTATGTCTTAGAGACCATTTTATTATTGAATCTCGATTCGCAGCTCCTGTTCCCGAAGATTTTTTGGGTGGCAACGTTTGTATAGCGGCCTGGATGTTGGCCTTTTTTCAATTTACTTGCATCTTTTATCAGTACCATGTACAACGCTTAGATATCTAGATTTCTTCCTGATGCGATTGCATGGAGTGCGTTTCCCATTTCTGGAGAAGGAAAATTCTCACGCCTCGGCCGTGCTACAAGCATCGGTAGATTGATCATATCGAGGCAGATGCGGAGACGGGTGATGCTTCGATAGCCCTTACAGGCCGAACTATCCTTGTTCCGTCACCTCGTATTTTTTGCGCCTTCCTTTTCTTCATTTTGGGAATCATCGTCTGGCGCGGAGGCTTTCTTCCCGGAAGGCTGGCAGAATATCAGGAAAGCACCCTCACGAGTCCCTTGAGTCTCCTGATCAATTAATTATCAAGCAACATTCTGCCAGCTTTCTTGATGGTCGTTTCGTCAGCATCAGCGGACGCTTCTCTATTTCCCTTGTTTCCCTTCAGTACCTAGAATTTCCAGCTAGAGGGTACTGCAGTATTCGAATCGCAGTGCCTGCGTACATTTTCGGATTGATTCCGACCTTCGTGATATCCTGGCTGTCCGCTTTTTTACCCTTATGTTCGTCGTCTGGATTGCTCTCGCGGCGAGTTTAACTCTCCTCGCCCTCGGAAGGAGTCATCGGACTCAAGCTTTTCTCTAATAAGGGCTGAATATTTCGTTTTTCACTTTCCAGCTCGAATTGCGTTCCTCTATCAGCGTCGGGCTGCCCTCAACTTTCTCTCTGTTTCTTTCGTGTTGAGAAGCATGGGATTCCTTCCATTTCTCCGTTTTAGGGAACATTACATGTATACGACTTCTTAGCTCTTCTTTGGCCCTTTTGCTTTATCCTCATCCATTACATCCGTGTAGCGAGGCCTTCCGCCTCTTTTTCGTGATATTTATCATCTGCAGCGACTACTTTACAGTTCGTACGTCTCTGGTTTACTCACGGCCTCGCGGAGGGTGGAGTACACGCTGTTGTATTCTCTGCGCTTACGTCTAGTCAGTCTGTGATGTCTGAGGCTGCAGCCAATGGAATCCTGATTTAGTCACAGAGAGACATATCGGATTGGCGAGCCCCGACTCTTCATCGCTCAACACGGTGGATCTTAGTGGCGCAGTCTTTCTCTTTATATTTATATTCCTTTATATTTTTTACCGCCTTCCGACTTTGAGGAATGTCAGGAATACGGTGTCGCATGCATTTGAATGCGTATGGATCGTGTTTGGTTTCCAACACGCACAGCAAAAAAAAAAGACAATGGACTTTGTCTTTATTTCTGTGGGATTACACAGTTGTTAATTGTACCGTATAGCCTATGGCCTCGGTGCATACGCATTTTCCTTTTATGATGGCTTCTTATGTATCGTATCTTGTTTCAGATTTGTCATACGTCATTTTCACATTGATTTCCTGTCCTAAGAGTCGTGTTTTGCGGCAAATCGCTGATTTTAAACAGCTACATAGTCATTCCATCCGGACGAGACCCTGGAGCATAATTGTTAGATTGAACGAACTTACCTAAGTGAAGTTCGATCCTAATTATGCCCTGGGTCTCGTCCGGATGGACCTACCACCCTTTTCTACTTTTTCCTCCCTAGGTATAGTGATTTGCCTAGGATTCTTTGAACTCATGAGGATGTGAGGCGCGCGAGATGCGCAAGCGCGCGGGAGTTATCGTTCTTTGCTTTTGGCGATATTTTAATACTGTTGTCGAGGTGCGTGCAGGAGCACTACTACATAGTCATTCCATCCGGACGAGACCCAGGGCATAATTAGGATCGAACTTCACTTAGGTAAGTTCGTTCAATCTAACAATTATCAGATAAAAGTACATATTAGAGTATAATAAACTAGAATAATTGCTATAAATGTAATTAACTTTGCTAACTGCTTACAATTTCTGCTAAGTCATCTGCTGGCCAAGCTGTAATATAAAGTCTTTCACATCCGCCCACCACCATACAAATGAATTGTGCTGTTACAGCCAGAGGTTGTTTCTATATTTAAAAAATTAGAATATTAACGTTATATTACATTTCTTTCTAATATATTATAGAGGAAAGTCCCCGATTATGAGATACCATATCGATTTTGCCGAATGTATGAAATCTATAAGCAGAATTTAAAAATGTAATACATTCTCTTGAAGAGAATTTAATAAGCTTTAGGTTGGTGAAATGAAAAATCTAATTTCAATATTATTTTTTCTGAAAATTAAAAAAATTTGGAAAAAGAGCTTTACGCAAGATCGCGAAAGTGTGCTCCTAATATAAGATACATTGAGAAATCGATGTTAAAAGTGCAAAATACATCAGTATTGCAAATAAAAAACTTTATTAGATATTTTTATAAAAATACTGCTGCCACAGCCTTCGCCAAATCTTCACGATTCCACTGTCAACGCTTCCTCGTTTCTCTAACCTCCATAGTCAGATTCTATAAAACTTAAATACACAAACATTCGTAATATAAATTCGTATTAACTTTTCTTTAACCTTAACATAGTATTTTCTTTCTTTTTATTACACTACATAATCTTCATATTCGAGCAATAATTATCTCATATTAAGAGTATCCTGAATATCTCATTATACGAGCCACACGCCTAGCGGTTCCGCGATCATGAAATCTAACCTCTACAATTAAGCAATTCAACAAATCGCGTATTTTCCTGTTACTACAATTCTACTCTATCATTGCATACTGAATTTATTGCCAACCATTTCTTTATTATGTAATAAACAAGGTTTAAAGACCTTAAGTTACCTTAAGTTCCTTTGACATGTCCACAATTTCACAAACCTTTTCTTGCAAAAGCTAAACGCAATAACGAACAATGAATTTTTCAATAAATACATTTTACACCAAGAGTAATAAGTTTATGGTGGAATTAACAGATGGTGCTCACTAGTTTAGCAGAAACTCCATTATCTCATATTAGGAGCATATCTTATAATAGGGGATTCTCCTCTATTAATCTAAATCATGCAAAATTATCAAGAAAAGGCAATTTAACAGCATTAAATAGCAGCATAAAACGATTTAGTAATATTTATGATACTTGGGACAGAAACATTCAAGTGTTTATACAATAAAACATTATGAAATTACAAAAGAAATATCGTCTTTCATTACTTCTGCTTTTGTGGAGTAATTTTTATCTGTAAATAATCAAAAGCTAAAAAATAAATTTCACTTTTTATTATAGTTAAGGGTCCGCTCTCTGCAATCTGCCATCTCAGTTTTATGAAGTTATAGGCGAGGAATAATACAATATAAAATTTTTGCGTCTCATATTTACATTTTTTACTTTTTCCTCAAAAAATATTTTTGTGCTCTTGAAACTTGTAAAATCTACCGAAAACTCTTATATCTGTCTGATGTATGCCATAGAATTGGAAAATAAGTCCCAAATAAAAAAATAAGAACAATTTCTCAGCTGTCAAAACTGGATCTGGCAGCGGAGCTATACGATTTAATATTTCAACTTTAACAGTATATTGTTACGTCCGGGTTGGTTACCCGGTGTAGCGCGAGCCGGTCGGCTGTCAGCTGAGCGCGGATCGGCCGTCGTGGAGAAGATGCGGGTTCTTAGCGACGGGTCGTCAAGGATATCAATAAACAGTTTGGAATAGACAGAATAGGATCTGACGTGATCTGGACCGGACGTATTGTATCTCGCTTGTGGATTTGCAATAAACCGCTTATTTAACTAACGAAGTGTGCTTTTCTTCGGTGCGCGAGCGTTTCCGCGAGTGCGTGCGCGTGGGGATTCGTGTGCCGTCGAACTAGGTCCGCCCGGACGCAACAATATCATCACTAAATCAAAGTTTGCGGCATATTTCGCACTTTTGCACATCACAAAAAGTTATATTTTTGACTGTAAAACTGAAAACTAACGGAATGGGACATGAGAAATTTTTCGAGACGTAAACTCACGCCTAAAAATTCGGGCTTTTCACACTTGTGGCGTCAAATACGAATTCCATCATTGGCGATAATTTTTGATACAGTTTGATCTTGTCGATAACAATAAAAAATGCAACTCTTCTTATGATAAATAAATCTATAATCAATATCATCTTGCATAACCTGGGGCAACGTTGCCAAATGTTTGAGAATCGTTGCAAAGTGTTAAATGTGGTTCTCTTGTGAGATCCTTTCCGAATCTCTTTTGCTGACCGCTTTTTACATGTCTCATACAGTGAGTGCAAAAAGTATTCATACAGGAGAGATTTCCTTGAAAAAGTCCTTAGTTTTAAAAAAGGAACTTTAATTAATAATTTATTATTAACAATAAATGAAATATTTCTTCATGCTATATTTCTCAATAGTATCATAACAGAATGTAATATTAGGTGTTCCGGTTACTTTTGAGGGATTTTTTGCAAAAAAACACGTTTATTGTAGAGAGACGTTAAATTATATTTTAAAATATTTTTCATTGTTAGTTATAACTTTTCCCCACTTTTCGGGCAACAAGTGAATTCCGCAATAAAAGAAATATCCTTCGACGCAATCCACTCATCGAGCCATTTTTGAATTTCTTCATATGATGTGAAGTGCTGGTCAGCAAGGTTGTGCTGCATGGATCGGAATAAGTGATAGTCGGAAGGAGCACAATCTGGTGAATACGCGGCGTGTGGTAGGACTTCCCATTGTTACGTCCAGAGCTCTGTGAGCTCGAGGAAGGGCGCAACCAGACGCCTTTCGAGCTTCGTAGGCACTTAGCCGCAGAAATTCGAGTCGAGCTGACCGATACGCTCCGCTGTTTTAGGGTTAACGACCTGAGGTCGATTTTACCCGAACAGTCGAAACGGTCCGCTCGTCGGTCCCTTTTAGGCAGGAATCGGCATCATCGATATTTTCAGCTTTGATTAACAATTATTTTGATAATCAATAATCAACTTCGAGAAATTTTTTATTAATTGATTAATCAGTAATCAAGATAAACAATTTTTTAATTGCTCGGTTAATCAGTAATTAAAATGAACAATTTCTTAATTACTCGATTAATCAGTAATCAAAATAAACAATTTTTTAATTACTCGATCACTCAGTAATCAAAGTGAACAATTTTTTAATTATTCGATTAATCAGTAATTATAGTATAAAATCTTTTTTTTACTTGATTAATCAGTAATCAGAACGTAATAATTTTAATTACTTGATTAATCAGTAATCAGACCGAAAAATTGTTCAATTATTTCATTACTCAGTAATCAGTGTCAGATGTTCCTTGATTATTTAGTTGATTTTTTTCTGGATTATTTTCTTGATTATTTAAGTAGTCATTAGCGTACAGCAATAATTACATACAGAAAAAAATGAAATTGGACGCAATATTTTTCTAATAAAAGTAGTTGAAGTAGGATTTTTTATGACTGATAAAAAAATAATTTAAATAGCGACATTTTTCTGTTTTCAACAAATATGTAATTAATGAAAAAGTCTTCGTTTATGTAAAAAATTGTCGCGGAATTCAGTGATTGTTTCCATGAGTTTCCATGAGAGCAGTACCTAAAGCAAATATTCAGTGAATAGTATATAAAGAAATATAATCAAATTGATGAGAACTAAAAGTAGCAATATCAAGTATTTTTTATTTTTTACTCTTGAAGGTACATTTTGCTTTTGAAAGTACTCTTTTTTCAAAGTTTTCATCTGGGAGACGATTGAATTTCGCAATATTAAACATTGTGGTGAACCTAAACATTCTTTTGACTGGAGCTGAAGATGGTAACAAAGTATTAAGTTAAAGAAATGCTGATTTGATGATAGGATAGGCATCCAAACTCGATAAATCATTTTTCTTCTCTTGACAAAAACGTTGAAACTCGATTTCATACGCAGTAATTCCTAAAGTTATTTCAATATTTGATTTGTCTTCGTGATCTTGAAATCTCAAGTCAGAATTTACTTCATAATTCATAGCCCTCAATTCATAATGCATAATTAATAATGAATACTTTTGTTGTTATCTGCCACAACTATAATTACAAATTATAATTAGCACTCATCAATTTGTTGATAAGTATTTCTACACTATTCACTGAATGTTTGCTTTAGGTACTGCACTCCTAGAAACAATCACTGAATTCCGCGACATTTTTTTACATAAACGAAAACTTTTTCGTTCAGATTACATATTTGTTAAAAACAGAAAAATTTCACTATTTAAATTATTTTTTTATAAGTTATAAAAAATCCTTCTTCAACTAATTTTATTAGAAAAATATTGCGTTGAATTAATTTTTTTCTATATATAATTGGTGCTGTACGCTGATGACTACTTAAATAATCAAGAAAAAATCAACTAACTAATCAAGGAACATCTGACACTGATTACTGAGTAATGAAAGAATTTTCGGTCTGATTACTGATTAATCAAGTAATTAAAATTATTTCGTTCTTATTAATGATTAATCAAGTAACAAAAAGATTTTATACTATAATTACTGATTAATCAAATAATTAAAAACTTCTTCACTTTGATTACTGATTACTCGAGTAATTAAAAAATTGTTTATATTGATTACTGATTAATGGAGTAATTAAGAAATTGTTCTTTTTGATTACTGATTAACCGAGCAATTAAAAAATTGCTTATCTTGATTACTGATTAATCAATTAATCGGGAATTATTTTTTCCTGTTAAATAAATAATTAAATACTCAAGTAATATTAATTTATTATTAATTTTTTGCCGATCCCTGCTTTTAGGTAAGGGAATTGATCCCTTTTACCAGGGATAGGACCCGTACGATTTGTTGCGAAAGGGAGAGATGGACAGAGGTCAATCACAATGAAAATTACTCGTCTTTTTTTCTTTTAATTTACCACATTATATTTATGAAATGATAATAATTGTGGGTAATTATGCATAATAGGGGAGCCAGTCCCGATTACCTTGATCTTGACATATGTTATAGAGGTCACCCTCCTGAGTGACCTTCAGAAGATTTTAGCCGGCGGTCATTGTTTATTAAAAGTTATTAAAAAAAGAAATTTCGAAAATGTAGTAGTTATTTTGAAGCCATTTAAAGCAGTGAATCGTTAATATATAGAATAGTTTCTTTTAATATAAGTACAAATTATTCTGTGCTTTAACCTAACCTAAACAAACCTAACCTAACCCAACTTT
This sequence comes from Ooceraea biroi, assembly GCF_003672135.1. NCBI lineage: Eukaryota > Metazoa > Arthropoda > Insecta > Hymenoptera > Formicidae > Ooceraea > Ooceraea biroi. The sequence continues at coordinate 7,452,060 of NC_039511.1, forward strand.
GGTTAGGTTATATTTTCCGAAAGTGGAGCCTTGGGCACATACGTTCGTTTTCAGCCCGCTTCACGGGAGGACTGGGGGCAGGGGCTTGCCCCCCCCCCCCCGCCGGAGTCAGTGTAACAGATTTCACCGTACAGAGTTTGATCACGTGGTACACGGCACGGATTCCGGTGGGGGAGGGGCGAGCCAGGTTAGATTAGGTTAGGTTAGGTTAGGTTTTTGTCAAGAAACCTCAAGAACAAAGATATATCAATTTTTATTTAATTTAAGTGTATTCATAAGCTAGAAATTCATAGAAATTCATCTTCCACGTATTAAATGTTAATCGTACGACAACCTATCCTATACTGGCTCATTCTATTAGCTGAATTCGGAGGAATGTCGAAAAGGTAAACACAACATAATATCAGCGCACAATATAGTAATACAAACACGTATATTCTATATAAGGTGTCAAATACACAAATATATAAAATAATTTGAACTCTGTACGGTGAAATCTGTTATACTGGCTCCGGCGGGGGGGAGGGGCGAAGCCCCTGCCCCCCGCCCTCCCGCGAAGCGGGCTGTGAAAGAGCGTAGATAGCTGAAAAGTTGTGCAAAATTATTACACTTCTTTGGTTATAAATTTTTTAATAAACAATGACCGCCGGCTAAAATCTTCTGAAGGTCACTCAGGAGGGTGACCTCTATAACATATGTCAAGGTCAAGGTAATCGGAACTGGCTCCCCTATTATGCATAATTACCCACAATTATTATTATTTCATAAATATAATGTGGTAAATTAAAAGAAAAAAAGACGAGTAATTTTCATTGTGATTGACCTCTGTCCATCTCTCCCTTTCGCAACAAATCGTACAGGTCCTATCTCTGATAAAAGGGATTCAATTCCCTTATCTAAAAGGGACCGACGAGCTGACCGTTTCGATTGTTCGGGTAGAGTTGACTTTGGTCGTTGACCCTAAAACATCGGAGCGTATCAGTCAGCTCGACTCACGTTTCTGCGGCTAAGTGCCTACGAAGCTCGAGAGGCGTCTGGTTGCGCCCTTCCTCGAGCTCACGGAGCTCTGGACGTAACATCTATATATACTATGTATAATGGTTGAATAAATATTTACACACATACGTGTATACAGGGTGGTCCTGAAATAGTTGGTCAAAATCAAGGATTGGATTGGGCTCGTCATAAGGATGAAAAAAGGTCGCTTAAACGTTAGTCCAAAAACGCATCCCGCAGGAGTTACGACTCATTTAATCATTAATACCTGATTCAAAAGAATGGAAGGCTATGAAAGGAAAAAACTTTATTTTTATTTACAGAAGTTGTTGAAAATGTCTACCGTTAACGAAAACACACGCTTCCATCCGTCTAACCATTGACTGTCTAACATGCTCAAAGATTCCTGGCGTATTTCTTATAATTTCGTAGCTGTTGATAATGCGATATCGTAATTCCTCTACGTTATTCATTGGAGTTACAAAAACAAGAGTCTTTAGGTGCCCTCATAGGAAGAAATCTTGAATACATTAATTAAAAAAGCACAAATCATAGTAAGTACGATCAAAAGTTTAAAAGTATTTATTTTTCGAAATTGATAATTAAATGAGTCATATTGATAATTAAATGAATCGTAACTCCTGAAGGATGCGTTGTTGGACTAACGTTTATGGGAACTTTTTTCATCCTTATGACGAGCCCAATTCAATCCTTAATTTTGACCGACTATTTCAGGACCACCTTGTATAATAATTTTTCTTAGAATTTCGTTTCAAAATGCTTCGAACTTTTATTAGTACTCAATAGTAATCAGAATTGAAAATTATTACATATTGCTCTTTTTAATATCTAGATATTCAGTACAGCCAAAAGTTCGTTTCTATAAACAGCTTTTGTATTTGTTCTATTTTAAAAATATATCTTTTCTACTTTACTATTGCTTTCTAATTTCTAATACTATTATATGATTCAGAAACCACTCGTTTTTATTATTATATTCCTGATTATTATATTCTTTAATGAATTCTAAGATGACATTTCTTTTGCACAATTGTTGTGAAATTGCAAGCAGCAAATCAACATTTTATTATTAGGTTGTTCATTAAGTTCTGAGGTTTTCTCGATAGATAGCGTTTGTCCATTGAAAAAGATAGCATGCATCGCCTGAACCGCGGATTGCCGCATACTCCGTGACAGGTTAAACAACGCTTGACATTTCGCCAGTCTTTGTTGTGTTTTGACGTATTGTATGTACGCGCTATTCATTGAAATTGGAGGATCAAAAGGTGCATTTTCGGCACATTTTGCTATTTTTCTTCCGCAAAGGAGTAAAAGCGACGAACGCACAACGTGAGATATGTGGCGTGTACGGGGACTCGGCCATAAGCGCTGACACTTGTCAGCGTTGGTTTGCGCGCTTTCGTTCCGGAGATGTAAACGTCTCCGATGCTGCTCGCTCCGGTCGTCCATCCACCACTGACGACGACCAAATCGTGGCCGCAATCAAAGCAGACCGACACCTGACGACGCGGGAGATCGCGGAGCGCTTCGACATCGCCCATACAACGGTTGCGCAGCGATTAAAACGGCTTGGGATGTCGAAAAAAGCAGATGTTTGGGTCCCTCACGAGCTCACCGAAAAGAACATTTTGGACCACGTCATGATCTGTGAATCCCTGCTGAAATGGAACTCGCTGGAGGCCTTTCTCAAACGGGTGGTCACGGGAGATGAAAAATGGGTGGTATATAACAACATTCGACGCAAGCGGTCATGGTGCGGTTCGGGTGAGTCGTCACAATCGGTTGCCAAAGCGGATTTGCATCCGAAGAAAGTGATGCTGAGTGTGTGGTGGGATTGGCGAGGCGTCCTGTACTTCGAGCTGCTTCCGCGCGGTTAGACCATCAACGCCGAGAAGTATTGCGCTCAGTTAGAAAAATTGAAGCAGGCAGTGGCGGAGAAGCGGCCGGAATTGGCGAACAGGAAGGGCGTTGTCTTCCACCACGACAACGCCAAACCACACACTGCTTTGGTGACCAAGAAGAAGTTGAAGTGCTTTGACTGGAAAGTCATGCAGCACCCACCGTACTCCCCAGACCTTGCGCCGTCGGATTACCATCTGTTCCGGTCACTCCAAAACAATCTCGACGGGCAGCGCTTTAATTCAGTGGACGATATTCAAACGTACTTGGAGGACTTTTTCGCGCAGAAGTCGCGCGACTTCTACAAACGCGGCATTATGTCCCTTCCAGAACGTTGGCAGAAGGTGGTCGATCAAGATAAACAATACATTCTAGATTGAATAAATATGTAAGTACAATAGATTTATGTTTTAATTTAGGGCAAAAAAACCGCAGAACTTAATGAACAACTTAATATATGTAGCCATTATAAAAAATATTATCATTTCTTTTTTAGTGCAAGTTAAATTAAGTTCTTCTTTTATAATATATTTCAGATACATGTGCAAGTAATCAATAATATAAAAGCAAACGTTTGAAGCTAAAAACTATAATTATTACTTACGTATAGCAATGGAAAACCTCCACAAATTGTTGCACAAGCCATTGTAATATTTGATTTACAAATTAAATATCGAACTGTATATTGAACTTCATCTACAAAACTATTAGTATACTTAAATTGATCTGGACTGATAGTAGTCCAAACATATTTATCACAGTAAATTATGATATTATTGAAAACCAGAAAATGACATTTTTTACCTTACTTCGAAAGAAATTCGTTAAAACATATTATATAATTTTAATCATGTAATGTATATTCTAATATACAGGATGTATCAGTGAACCATGAGTACTTTTGGAAAGCTACCATTTCTATACGACTTGATCGATTCTTATGAACTTTGGATGAAAGTATTAAGGAAGGATGAAATTTTTATTTGATGCTACTGATGATAATCGTGAGCGTCATTAAAAGAATTTCATCAGGCCTCAAAATCGAGAAATTGGAAATTTTTAATTTGAGCATGCGCAGAATTTTCTTTCGTATGCCATTCTTTTCCACTTCAATCGATACTAATTTGTGTCAAATTTCATAATGTTATATGAATAGTATAATAATAATATGATAATAATAGTATAAGATAATAATAACGATAATAATAATATTTATTTTATAGGATTGCCATCAAACAGCCTCCTCTAGTCACGATGAAGAAGATGCGGAACGAGCACATAAGTTTCTAACAAGCGGTTCAAAAGTTATGATGATTCAACATGTCGGTTCACCTCATTATGCAATCCCTTTTTTGATGAAAAATTTCACACATTCTTAAGCAGAAGATTGTTTTTCTTTCTCCAGTACCCTCCCCAGTATCGGTTAGTCAAAAACAAATGATATTTTGGTGGTCATAAATAAATAAAACGATTATTTTGCAAATGTAACCTTTATTTAGAAGGAACAAAGAAAGAATACATATTAATTTTTTGAACATTTGTACTTTTTGGTTGCCATCGCTTATCTTCTATCGACGACTCTGATTTGGATGGAATGACCTTCCATCTCTATGAGTTGATTACAGCGCTCAGCAGTTCCCCGACATGCCGCTGCAATCATTTTTTGTGGGATATTATTAAATTCCTCGGTAATTGCTTGCCGCAATTGATCGAGATTTCGAGGTTTCGGGTCCTTTGAAAACACCTTATCTATGAGATAACTCCACAAAAAATTATCACAGACATTCATGTCAAGTCAACGAGGAGCCCATTCTACTAGCCCGATCCATCGACAAGAAAAGTGTGCATCAAGATAACGACGCACATAGTTTTTCGTATGAGCAGGTGCGTTATCTTATTGGAACCACACCCTCTCTTCGATTGGAAATCTTGAAACAACGTATGTTTGAAGCATTTCAAGGTACGATGTTCCACTGACCCGACCTTTAAAAAAATATAACCCGATTTTGCCACCTGACCATACACCAGGCCAGACCATAACACCATGAAGGTCGATGAGGATTCATATTCCATGTGCGGGTTTCTTCCCGTCCAAAAAATACAATTATGAACGTTAACTGCACCACTCAAATTAAATTTTGCCTCGTCAGTGAGAAGTACCCTATCAAAAAATTGAGGATCCTCAGCTTGCAAAAAGATTCGTGCCATTTCGACACGACGCGCGTAATCTGTCTCTTTGAGTGGTTGCCTGGGCTGAAAATGATATCCTCTGTAATGAAGATCACTCTTCAAAATTCGATGGACCGACGTATGGCTTATTCCGAGTTCGCGAGAAACGTCGTGGATGGATGGATTATTATTCTCGGTGAACCTATTAACTTCTTCGTGCACCCGACAAATGTTAAGTTCCGTTCGCACATTTCGATTACTATCCCCTCATGGTAAAGTAACTTCGCCTTTCGTGAGAAGATTATTGTAAATTTGCGACGAATCGTCATATCTCGTGGCGCTATGTCATATTTCCTTCGCAATGCGCGTTGTGTTTTGCGCATAGCATATTCGCCATTCGCCGCATATTTGACAACGATTCTGACTTTTGTTTCATCATCATATTCAGATATTTTGATTTTGTCTTAATTTTTCGTATAAAATTACTATTAAATACTATTAGACACCATTAATTATTGCAGTGAAAGAATTTGAAATCGGAATAGACGTTAAATATTTGGAAATCATGGAAACAATCTGCATAGGCCTGAGATCGGCAAGTGCTCGCGCCGCTCATCCGAGTGACAGTGATACCAGAAGCTCACCTCGATAGCATGTGGAGCGGATGTGGTAGGGATGATGACTCTCGTACCGTATCTCTGCCCTTCTACATCCTTCGCCCGTCAAGATTTCGGACGGTAGAAGGGTGAAGACACGGCATGAGAGTCATCCTCGTAATAAAAGGTGCCAGTAAATTTAAAAAAGTGAAGTAGTGCCAAGTCATCACCCAGCACGCTCTCTAGCCCTGTCCTGGGATATCAGTGCAGCCGCGAATACGAAGTCAACTGAACAATTTAAGAACATACCAACCAGAACATATCAAGTAAGCGATCCTTACGTTTTACTTTCTTTAGTGGTTTGATACTCTTTTCCTTTCTTTCTCTTCTTTCTCTTGCTCGTGTTTCCCCATTATTCGATTTTCACCGACTCTCACTCCTTCTTACTCTCCTTATCTCTCTTTCCTTTTCTCGTTACCGCTGGATTTTTATCTATCGGGTTATCCCTTTATACTTATTCCGTTTCTCCCCTTTAAGTGGTTCTCTACAAAAGGCCCCGCGAATCCAGGAGTGCGACACCCCCTTCGGGACCGGTTGGGAACACCTGCAGAGAATCCCTCGAGACGTCATCAGACAGCGAACTACCGAAAATAAATAACGCAACCGGAGGTATTCCGCTGTCTTTCCCTCGCATACCTTCCCCCGTATCTTCTTGCTCTTCGTTTTCTCCCTCTTCTTCGTCTCCTAATTCCTCTTCACGTTCGTCGTCTTCTCCTTGCGGGTCCTGTTCCATCTCTCCACCCTGTTCCACCCGTGTTTCTCCATTCTCTTCTCCCCAGTTCTCTCCCTCTTCCTCCCCAGCTGCTTCCGCTGCTACTCTCCCATCTCCTCCACGGACCTGGAAGAGCTTTCCGATTCCCCTATTCCTTCCCCAAAATCCTTAGTCGAAATTATCGGAGAAAGACAATGCACCATTGCTCCCCCATTAGTCTACATCCGTGATTTCTCCCGCCGTTCTGTATTGGACTGACACGAGCGGTTCCTTGATTTGTTCCCAACTTACACCCTTCCCGTTTCCCTCAATTCCCTCCTCCTCGGGCCTGACTTTGTCGACATGGCGGAGCTCAGAGACGCACTCCAATACGCAGGATCCAACTCTGGAGTCCTGCTAATCACCAGGCACCGACAGCATTCCGTCCTCATCCCCACTCTCTTGATTCATAGATTTTTTTCTCGACTTCGAGTCGGGGTAACAGTGGAATTTTTAACATTTGTGTACCGCAAATTGCCACTTCATTAGTTTTTTAGTTTAAAAATGCAACAAATATAAATGTATTTCAACTTTTTTATTTCGCAACTCATTTGTTTCTGTATTTTTGACGTCACTATATATACAGGGTGTTAAAAAAAGGTCACATATTTTGATAACAGATAGTATTGACCAAAACAAGAAAAAAAGGTCTAATTAACATGGGGTCCTACAAGTAATATCTTCAAAGAAATAAACTATTTTTCTATTTGAGCTCTTTGTCCTTTTCTTATTAGCCGAACAAAAAAGTTTTTAGTAGTTTAGTAGTAAATGACTGTCGATGATATACAAACACTGCAAGATCACATTTTCAATGCGTTTCAGCAAATCTCAGACCAACCAGATAGTTGAAAGAATACGTGAATCTCTGAGATGTAGGGCTGAAACATGCGTGAGAGTAAATAGGAACCATATAGAGCACCTCCTCTAATGCTGACTGCTAAACTAGTAAATACTTTTTTGTTTATTACATTGTAGAGATGACATGACTAATAAATAAGAAAAGGACAAAGAGCTCAAATAGAAAAATAGCTTGTATCTTTAAAGATATTGTATTATAATTGTAGGATCCATGTTAATTAGATTTGTTTTCTTGTTTTGATCAATACTATCTGCTATCAAAATATGTGATCCTTTTTTAACACCTTGTATATATTGTATTTACTAAATATATGTAATTTGTTAAATTGTTAACAAAAAAGAAATTTTCTCATTTATTTAATTTTCCTCCATTCACTTCCTTCCCACGACAGATCGTGCGGGTCCTATCCTCAGGGATTCAGTTCTCTGACCTAAAAAGGACCAACGGATAAACTTTCCGAGCCTAGGGTAAGGTCGACCCTCAGGTCGTTGACCCTAAAGCCGGAGTACACTGGTCGACTCGACTCGTGTGTTAGTCTGAGTACTGCCATACACGAGAAGGGGTTTCTGTTGCGCCCTTTCTTCTCGAGTTCACCTGATTCGGAACTCTGAACGTAACACTCGATTTTGAGGCCTGATGAAACTCCTTTAACGACGCTCACGATCATCAGTGGCACCAAATAAAAATGTCATCCTTCCTTAATACTTTCATCCAACGTTCATAAGAATCGATTAAGTGATTTAGAACTGGTAGCTTTCCAAAAGTACTCATGGTTCACTGATACATTCTGTATATGTAACTATATAAATCTGTTTATTTTATGGAACATGTAAAGATACACATTTAGTGCTGTGTATATCTGTGCGTCTCTCTCTCTTTATCCCGCTCCTCTTTTCTCCCTGTGTGTATGTGTGTGTGTGCTTGTGCACCCGGGCGTGTGTTCCTATGAAAACGTGCATAAGTTTATCGCACTGTTTCTTTAACTTTATTTTAAAATATTTTATAAGAGAAAAGTATAAAAATATAATATTTGATGATATTACTAATCCATTTAACAAAAAGCTAATAAATGCATAAATAAATTTGATGGTTTTACTTTAAAATTTTAAATGTAAGTTTAATTTACATTTAATTTAAATTCGATAAAACATGACTCCGCTTTAAATTTAAATATCTTCCCGCCATTTAATGGGATTTGAAATGTCAATCTTAAGATTTAAGATGTGTTATAATAATTTGGCGAGGTTGGTAACATAACTTTACAAAATAGTATCAAAGACGATGGGACTTAGCGGAATGGCAGACGTTGCACGCGAACTGAGATATTGAGATTTGAGTTTTAAGAAAAGGAGTCCTTTTTAGAGTTTTGTAGAGTTTGTTTGAAACAGACGGACGAGATAATATTAGAAAATACTGAAAGAGAGTCGACAAGCTGAAAAGAGGCCGAAGAAAATTCCTTTGCCTTCCGTGAGAAGACCGTTGAGTAGCATAGAGACGGCGGTAGAGGAGGAAGAAGTGACGGAGATAGAGGAATGGAAAAGTTCGAAGGACATAGAAAGTAAAGAATGTAATCTGCAAGAAAGTATAAGTAAAGTAAGACGACGAGATACACTTCATGGAAAGATATATGATAGAGCTCAGGAGAAAGAGGAAAACGATAGAGATTTGGTAGATAAAAGGTGGTAACAGATTTCATCATGACAAAGAAAGTGAGAATGATGGGAGGACGAGAATGTAGGTGTGAGGGGTGAAGAAAAAAAGAATAATGGAAGAAGTTCCTCTCATACGAATGGGACAAGTGAGGTTAGACACATGGAAGGATAGTATAGGAAAGGATAGTATAGGAAAAAACGAATAGAAGGTAATTATGCAGTTTAGGAAAAGCAGCTCGAATCACTTTGACCTTGACATATGTTGTTAAGGTCATGTTCCTGAGTACCATTCTGAAGCTCTTATCTGGCAGTCATTATTTATTAAAAAGTTATTAACAAAAAAAGTTTAATGATTTTGCACGAATTTTCAGTTGTCCACGCGAAGAAAGAACATGATATTGACATACAGTATAGAGGTCATTATCCCGCACTAGGTTTTAGTATTTTAACGCTAGTTTTAGAAAACTAGCGTTAAAATACACGGAGATGGAGATCTTATTGCTATCAAGCGTACTCAACCTAATCCAGGATTTAAATTTCGTAGTTTCGTTTATAGATCTCTATCGTATCCCTAAGATGATGCGTAACGATTGACACAGTTGCAAAGGTAGGCGAGCACGAGGGACCACAGGAAACCTCTACCTTAGCTGATCATATGAAGTCTTGGGTGCATTTCGATGATGCTGACGAGATAGAAAGCGAAGACGAAGGAGAAAGTGAACATACAAATGACGATTAATAAATGATTGCGACTGCGTGCATTCGGGGGCGAATGCTTTACAGGACGGCCGAAAATGTAGGATCAAACACGTGTACCGCTTGGATTATTAGCGGCGTACGCGACTAGCTCAATGCGTATGGCGAATAGATCACACAGTTGTTTTGTTTTTGCGGGCCGCTAACAAACCGCCAATGTATTATCGGTCTCCCTTATAGCACTTCTGTATATTTCGCTGATGTGAAGGATTGGATAAGCTACAAAAGCGCGAGGAGTAGAAAAGCGCGAGGAGTAAAAAGGCACTCGTAGTCTGTACCAGTCCTTGATAGCAGCACTCCATTGTATTTCTTGTTTCTGTTATTCTTGTTATTATTATTCTGTTATTACATTTTTAATAAAATACTTATAAATCCCATACAGAGTGTAGAAAAAGTACCGAGACGGCAGAATATCTCAAAAGGATGGCGTTTTCTGAAAAAATGTTTTATACAAAAGTTGTAGATTTTAAAAAGATCTACACACTGATTTTATCAGGTTGACCTTGGGTGGCGCTGCCAAGGTCCGAATAATGTCACGTTGAATTTTTTAAATGGAACACCCTATTTTTATTACATATCCTTATAGCCCTTCTTCAGGCCTTTTCAAAGCATAATTTTATCCACTTCAAGTAAGTCGTTTCGAAGTTATCGAGTTTTTTTATGGTAAGATGTCCAGCCAACGAAAGTAAAATTCTCACAAAGGAAAACGGTGCTCACAAGGGGACAACGCGACGTTCCTCTCACCGATGTGGATGGAACTTTACATACGTGTAGTACTTGATAAAAGAAGTTTATGGAACAAGCCACTCGACGCGCCTCTCAAGCGTTTGGATTTTCAATACATTGCAAATTGATGTGTATCTTCTAGTACCTGTGCAGCGCACCAAGTTTTCAGCCGAATGCGTGGCGTAGCAGACAGCGCGCCAGCTTTGCAAGCGCGAGATCGCTGGTTCGAATCTCGCTGTTGGGCTTTTTTTCTATTATTATTTAATTTATTTCCTATTATTTAATGTTGTTTTCTATTATTAATAATATTATATTATTGCTATTATTAATAATATTATATTTTTTCTATTATTACTAATGTTCCATTATGTCTCTTTATATATACAATATGTATGCTAATTTCAATATTTATTACGTGACTTTCTTCGACTCGGGAATAAAGACGGTTCTCCAAAATATTTCAACGACGAGTAGTCGACGCACTTCTCGAATGTTCTATTCCGGGCCGCCAGTCTATTCTTCTTTTCTTTCAAAGGGAGTGAGAGAAAGAGAGATTTATGGTCGGTTCGTACATCCTTTGTTAAAGCGAAGGGAGACGAAGCGCTAGCTACTAACGGTTAGAATGTGAAAGTAGCGTCACGCCACAGTTCACAGTTATCTTTCGGAGTAGCAACACGACAGCAAAATGGAATCGGTGCCCGGTTCGTCAAGAATGCCGGATAGTGAAGTGGACGATAACTCGCTGCATAGTGATGTAGCGAAAAAAAGATTAAAAGATGCAGTAGTGTACTTTGAACAGCTTCTTCTCGAAAATGATCTTGTCCCGACGGAATCGTCTTCTTCAATTTCTAAAGAAGCAATGTTAATCGGAGAAGAATTGTACCATGGTGCTGTCGAAATGCTTGGTGAAAAAAAATTACTAACGGACGAGGAGCTCATTTTACTGGATGAGAGTGACGAAGAAAATGTTTTCCACGAGGTCGATGCTGATGAGGATGATGAGGAAGATTTTATACCGGAGAAGGAAAAGAAGAAGAAAAAAGCCCGACAGCGAGATTCAAATCAGCGATCTCGCGCTTGCAAAGCTGGCGCGCTGTCTGCTACGCCACGCATTCGGCTGAAAACTTGGTGCGCTGCACAGGTACTAGAAGATACACATCAATTTGCAATGTATTGAAAATCCAAACGCTTGAGAGGCGCGTCGAGTGGCTTGTTCCATAAACTTCTTTTGTCAAGTACTACACGTATGTAAAGTTTCATCCACATCGGTGAGGGGAACGTCGCGTCGTCCCCTTGTCAGTGTAGTCTAGTTGTTAGAGCGCTAGACTTGTAACCGGCAGGTACTGAGTTCAAGTCCTCTTGATGAGAAACAAATTTTTTCTAAAGCGGAGTTTACACACGCAATGGTTAGTGGCGCCAAAAACCATTGCCATTAAACTGGCAAGCTTTAAGCGTTTACACATTACTATTACTGGCGCATAATGTGGAAACTTTAATCGTCAAAATGGCAACTGATTGTGAGGTGTTGAGTACAACTATTAATTTGGGAATTATAATTATAAAAAGTAAATGTTGACTTTGACCCGCTCACCTTAAATTTGCATGAAAATGTACTCAATCGATATGTTTTCGCGTAAAAACAAGTGTTTGAGAAGGGAAAAGTGTCACTCTGCCCTACGAAATGAGATATTAATAGTTAAAATTGGGCACCATTTAGGTTAGGAAATCTGTCATATCGACGAGATACTGAGATATGAGCATGCGCCATAAAGCAGAAATACCGCGAAATTCGAAATGTTCAATTGTTATTTCGCATTATTTCTGTTTTATATTCGTTACATGTGCAATCTGTCTGTGCAATGAAGTTATCCGATTTCATCAACATTAGTTTGTAAGCGACCGATCGGTGTTTACCATCCTCGACAATAAGTGGACGAGGAGAAGTGTCGGTAAGCGGGAGTTCGGGGTAGATCAACGGACAGAGCAGTCGACCGGCAAGCGAAAGACCCGGGTTCGATTCTCGGCCTCGGCTATTCGTGCTCCGTACATTTTTCTCTCGTTCCTCTTACAGCTTCAGAAGTGAGATTGTGCTTGCGTTAACCTCGCGATTTTTCGGTGGAGTTCGAGCCAGCATTTCGAGTCTTCATTTCGCAGGAAGGGCGGAGTGTGGAGTTTTCAGGTGTAACCGGAGCAGGAGTTGCGTCCGTGGACCCTAGGTGATGGGAACGGCCGGTGTACGCGTTTAGAGTCTGCGTAGGTGTCAGGGAATACGCAAAAGTCCGGGGAGTAGGTTAGGGGAGGCTGATTCTAACCCAGGGATCTGAGGGGGGCTGAGTCAGCGGGGGAGGGGAGGTACAACGTCACACGGCGAGGGGGTCGCGGGGAGGGGGGAGGACTGCTGACCTAACCCACACGCGACAGTATTTGCTGGCCCAACCCGCGGGAGGGGGGAGGGAGGACCGTGACCACCTAACCTAACCAAGGGGGTTTTCGCGGACCCAACCCGCAGGGATCGTGACAGTTTTTTGCTGACCCAACCCGCGGGCAGGGGCGAGGGGGAGGATGCACGGTACGTGCGCGATGTAAGAGAAACCCCCATTGTGCGCAACGTGCGATGTAACAGTTAGCATTTTGTCAACGAACCGATGTCGCGGTTCGCACGTGCGCGACGTAACCGATACCCTCTTTGCTGTACACGTGTTTCGCGGTGATAAGACGCGAGCGCCGACGTCCGGCTGCTATGAAATCGGATGAGTGGATGTTAAAGTATGATTAAAGATGACACGTTCGCGGCGAAAAAAATGCATGCGGAGAATATTCCACAACGCGAGCGCCGACGTCCGGCTGCTACGAAAAATGCGCTGATTGTGCAATTCGACGTCTCAGGTCCAAGTGGACTGCTATGGGTTAGGCTCGTAAGTGTGCGCGAAGAGGAGGGAGGGGAGGGGTGGGGGTTAAACGTATATTTAAAGAGAAGAGCGAATGTTACAAACATTAGTTGTTCAGTGGAACGAGCACGATTAGATCTGAAGAGAAGAAGCTAGAAGGAACAATGTGGAGCAAGAGACACATGGAGCAGAATTGCGATACAGCAGGGAGGAAGCGAAGCTAGTAAGTATATTTAGCAATTGATATAATAAGCAACGGTGTGATGTCTAATATACCTATAATATTTCTCCGCAGTGCTAATTCCACACCGGCCGTCACTTCCGAAGTGCGTGATACTGCAGCATCGCAATCACAACGCTGACGACGATGCGTTCGTATCCTAGGAAGAAGGTACGCGTTGATAACGACGGAACACAAGTATTTGGAATTTCGCATAAACGTGGAATATGGTCCGAGTTACATGGAGATTGCTGTGGGCGACAAACGTGGGAATGAATTGATCCTCGGAATGGAAACTTGGAAAGGCCTCATGGAACATCAGCATTTAATCCAGGAGTATTTTTCCAAAACTGATAAACGATCCGTAGATCCTATATATATCGGGCCGCTAACTGTAGAATTTATTACGTTTAACGATACGAAGTGTGTTCGGTTCGAAGCAACAAACGTGCGATCAATAATGATGGCATCGACACTAACAACTCTGTTTAATCTCGATAAATGTATCGATTACATGTACAATTGGTTAGTGAGCTGCACCGACCATGTAGATGACAAGTACGAACAGTTCTGTAAGGTCGCACGTTGCGTAGATAATCCTAATGACATAACCGTTGCCATACAAAACAGCGAATATTTCGATGACAAGGAACTTATCGATTGTGAGTTATTGGCATTAGCCTTTTGAAATACGTTGTTAATATGTAACAAATACATGCAATAAAAAAACATTTACTCCTAAACGTTGTAGTGCACTTTTCTGCAGTCCTCAGTTAGTCGCATAGGTTAGATAAGTATCATAGAAGGTATCAAATGACGCAATTACATTTTTGTGTAGCCTCACGAAATAGTAGGTATATCATCACATTGAGACACGTGCAACTTAAGCTGTAAAATATGCGAGCACATTCGATATAGCCTAGCAAGATATTTTAGATGCGGTAAAGCAAATTTTTCAACACGTGTGCATTAGAGTGAGACAAAAGATATAGGGTGGTAAATCATATAATAGGTAACGATATGCAATAGTATATCAGTATACGTGTCAAAAGTGCCGCATGTTACATCGGTCACGTTGAAGGAGTGGAAAGGCGAAAAAAATGGAGAACCTCACTCAACTAGAACAGAACATTGTAGCACAATCATCGCGTGTATCAAACTTGGGTGAATATTTCGCATGAACACAACAGTGTGATGACCTTATCGAGCAATTGGAAGAACGCAGTCGCGACTCTATCGGAAACAAACAGTCCGTAGTAGCTCGAATCGCGCGGCTCGAGGGACTGAAGAAGCGATTAGAAAGACGCTTTATACATATTGGTGGCGAGTATGCAGGGTGGAATAACGGTGTCAAAGAACTCTCTTGGAGAGAGATAAAGACCGCGTTCGAGAGCTGCATTTTAACCGGTGCTGTGATAAATTCCGGCTATATCGAACCACGGCGATTTCTGGAAGACGCTAGCATCATAGTGTTCGATCATGTGCAAAAGGTAATAAATGAACATGACAGTGTGAAATTGAATACCGTGTTCAATGGCGAGTTTGTGGCGGGTGAGAAGACCGCCAATAAAAGTATCAATACGCGAAACCGAGCACTCTTTCGTACGTCCAATCTGAAAGAGTGGTTTGCACGATACGTTATCGAGCCCACCTTGGCGTCTCTTGAAGAATTCCAGGAACGCGACAGTGGATGGGCGTTGTCGCGTATACTGGACTTGACGGTTAACGTTAACAAATATAACCCTATGCACGCGGGATGTCACGTCAAATTGCCGGAGGAAATTATGGCAAAGAAAGCAGTGGTAAACGTGCAAAGTAACGATGTCGCATGATTTGCATGGTCAGTGGTTGCCGCTCTGTACCCGGCAAAAAGACACGTAGAGCGGCAATCATCGTACCCCCATTATACCACAGTACTCAACCTCCAAGGCATAGAATTTCCCATGACATTGAAGCAAGTCAACAAGTTTGAAGAGCTCAACAATGTCTCAATCAACATATACTATATGAATGAATGCCGGAAACAAAAAAAATGAAAAAGAAGGATCATTAAGTATCGTTCCACTGCGTCTCACCGATGATAAGAAGGCCCGGCACATCAATCTACTGTACGTGCCACAAGATAATGGCTTGGGCCACTTCACGTGGATCAAGAACCTATCTCGGCTAGTTGGCATCCAACTTAGCAGCAATAAACGAAAAAAATATATTTGCGATCGGTAAGTACGTTGTATTATAATAAAATACGCTGTTTTTGACCAGAAGTAATAGATCTCTTCATTCATGCAGGTGTCTGCACTACTTCTCCTCCAACGGGAGATTGAAGGCCCACTCCGTAGATTGCACAAAACTAAACGATTGTGCCATCGTTTTACCGAACGAGGACGACAAGTGGCTGTGTTTCAGCAACCACAGCAGGAAGGAGCGGATGCCGTTCGTCGTATACGCCAACTTGGAGTGTGCATTGGAGAAGAGAGGAGCGGAAAAATCCGGCACATACCCATATCACCATCACAAGGCATATAGTGCTGCGTACTACGTGCGGTGTTCATACGACAACTCATTATCCGCGTATCGATATCGTCGCGGCATCGACTGCATTTCGTGGTTTGTTGAAGAACTGAAAGCTCTAGCATTTCGCGTAAAAGCAATTCTAACCGCTAATGTGCCCATGGAAAATCTAACGAGAGAACAGGAAGTAGCATACCATAGCGCGACGCACTGTCATATCTGCGAAGAGCCATTCGCGCAAGACGAGACGCGAGTACGCGATCATTGCCATCTGACCGGTAGGTACAGAGGTCCTGCGCATTCAAATTGTAATCTAAATTATAAAGAGTCCTATACTATTCCGATAGTATTTCACAATTTATTCGGCTACGATTCACATTTTATAATCAAAGAATTGGCTAGTAATTTCAAGGGCACAATTGAGCTACTACCTATTACAAAAGAAAAATACATTCGTTTACCAAAAATGTTAACGAGGCAGATGCAGTATTTCGGAACCACGTAAAATTGCGCTTTATTAATTCGTTACGATTTCTGAGTAGTAGTCTGGATAAATTGGCATCGTTTCTCAGCAAAGACAAACTCAAAATTTTACGATCAGAATTCTCTAATTTATCAATCGAGGATTTCGACCTATTGACACGAAAAGGCGTCTTCCCGTACGAGTACGTGGATTGCGCCGAAAAGTTGCAAGATACCCGCTTACCACCGCGAGAATCATTCTACAGTTCCTTAACGGGTGACACGATATCCGAGAGCGATTACGCGCACGCCGAGAACATCTGGCAGCGGTTCGCCATTCAAACGTTAGGCGAATACAGCGACTTGTATTTGAAAACTGACGTGTTATTATTGGCCGACATTTTTGAAAATTTTCGCGACAGTTGTATCACGAGTTATGGTCTCGATGCGGCATATTACTATACGCTACCGGGCTTCACGTGGGACGCGATGCTCAAGCATACGCGTATAAATTTCGAACTGCTCACCGATATCGATATGGTTATGTTCATAGAACGCGGCATACGCGGCGGCCTAAGTCAGTGTTCAAACAGGTACGCCCGTGCCAACAATAAATACATGGAGTCGTACGATCCATCGAAACCATCGTCGTACTTGACGTACTTTGACGTTAATAATTTATACGGTTGGGCAATGTCTCAACCTCTGCCCTATGCAGATTTTCAATGGATCGACGACGTCTCGGACTTTGACATGAACTCTATCGCTCCTGATTCGTCCACCGGTTACATTCTCGAGGTCGATCTCGAATATCCACAGCATCTGCACGATGCGCACACTGACCTACCATTCTGTCCGACGCGCGATAAGCCGCCGGGCAAGCGCCAGGACAAGTTGCTCGCAACGTTATATGATAAGGAACGTTACGTGATACACTATCGCAACCTGCAGCAGTATACGCGTCACGGTCTGCGGATAATAAAAATTCATCGCGTATTACAATTCGCGCAATCCGCATGGCTTCGTAGGTACATTGAACTCAATACACAATTTCGAATGCGCGCGACCAACGATTTCGAAAAAAATTTGTACAAATTGATGAACAACGCGGTATTTGGAAAAACTATGGAAAATGTACACAATCATATGAATGTAAAGCTTGTAACGAAATGGAACGGAAGGTACGGTGCGGAGGCACTGATCGCTAAACCAAATTTCCATAGCCGGAGCGTCTTTTCGGAAAACCTGGTCGCGATTGAACTGCGCAAACTCCAGGTGAAATTCAACAAACCAATCTACGTGGGTATGTGCATACTCGACATATCCAAGACGTGTTTGTACAAATTTCATCACGAGTATATGGTACCTCTTTATCGCGAAAAATGCAAAATCATGTACATGGATACGGATAGTTTAATTTTCCATATCGAGTGCGACGACGTGTACGAGCAAATGAAACATGATGTTGCGAGATTCGATACGAGCGATTACGAGGTCGATAATGCGTATGGAATGCCACTCGCAAATAAAAAGGTACCCGGTTTGATGAAGGACGAAAACAACGGCGCGATAATGACAGAGTTCGTCGGGCTTAGAGCGAAGATGTACGCTGTGAGAGTGGCCGGTAGGAAAGACACCAAACAAGCGAAAGGTGTCAAGAGTAATGTCGTATCGAAAGCGATAACATTTAAGGACTACACGCGGTGTCTGAAAGATCATACGAAAGTGACGCGACGCCAATCATGCATAAGATCAAAATTGCATGAGGTGTACACTGTGTCAGAGCCGAAAATCGCTCTAAGTCTGTATGACGATAAGCGTTATGGTATAGCCGGTTCTAACGACACGTTACCATGGGGACATTATCGGACACCATTGTAAATAGTGTGTGTACTTAGCGTAGATAGGAAATACAGGTTTTGTAATGTTCATATGATATTGTATATATTTTTTGTCGTAGATATTCCACTACAATACGAAATATATTTCTAAACTACATTATCCTTGTGTATCCATGAATTGTGCGAATCATCGAATCCCAACCATTTCACGTAAACCTCGGCACCTTTCCTGCGTAAAACCTTTTCCACAAGATATATGTCCGGATTAGCAACGCGATACAATTCGTTTTCGTAGAATCCTCCGGCGATTGGCTCGCCACGCGAATCCTCGATGAGATAGGTCGCGCGATTAGTCGTCTGCACCTTGATGATTCTGAATACCTCGGTCGTCCAATTTGGCATGTAGCCCTTGTCGAAGACCGTCTTGTACTTGCTGACGCGTACCGAATCACCTACTGTGAATCGCGCCGGGGCTGCAATCTTTACGTTGCTGTACACCGTGGCCAAGAATTTATCCGCGATTTTGGGCGTTACATCGATGGGTCGCATACCGATCGTCCGATGTTTTCGCGCGTTGTACTTTGCGACGAGCTGCTGTAGTTCGTCGATCCATCTGTAGTTTCCATTGAGCGTAAACATTTTCCACATGTCGTTTTTTAGCGTACGATTGACCCGTTCCACGACCGAGGTTTTCATGGGTGAATACGTAGAATAGTGATTGATATCATGTTTCATCAGGAGCCGCTGCACGTCAGCATTGTAGAATTCCTTTCCTCTGTCAGTATGCAAATTGTTTGGACATCTTCCATCCTTTCGAAATAGCTTTGCAAACGCATCGGCTGTCTCGCTCCCGCATTTACTCTTGAGCGGTACGGCCCATGCATACTTGCTCAACAAGTCTATAATTGTGAGTATATAATTGTAGCCTTTGTTGAAACGTGAGTACGGGCGCATCTCCACTATGTCAGCTTGCCACAGGTCATCGTATCCGCGGACAATGACGCGTCTTCGTGGAAAAGTTCTTCTCGCCGGAGCATGCAGTTCCTCGACGAGTCGCCGTTTCTCGGAACTGACAATCTTTTTACATCCATCGGATTTTCGCGATCGCATGTTTTTGGCGATACAATCAACGACTGTTAGGCGTGTAGTTATGTCTCAAACTGTTTGTAAACGTTCGACGCCTTTCCAGAGCCGTTCTTGCCTCGTTCGTCGCTGTTCCAGACCCTTTCTTGAGCCGTTCTTGCCACGTTCGTCGCTGTTCCAGTCCTGTTCGTCGCCGTTCCAGACCCGTTCTTAAGTCGTTCGTGAGCCGTTCGGCACTGTTCGTTGCCATTCTATTAGTCGTTTCTGATGCAGTAGTCGCCAGCAGGAGGCGAAGTTCCTTTATCGCAGATGTACAGTTTAATTTATAATAATAAGACCTGCCTCGCGAAGTTCTTCGAAGCGACACGACAATCTCTTTGGACACCGTTAACTCACTTTTGTCTTAGCGGGTCTAAGTGCTGACTGTGCAGCATCTCTCCAGTGCTTGCAGCGTGCTTTCAGTCGGTCAATCTGCAGTCGAGCGAAGAGTCTCGAGTGTGCAAGTACACAAGAAGTGAAGAGTGCAAGTAATTATAAGTGGACGAAAACATGGATTTCCGAACGATAAAAGGGTTCATCAACATCGAACACATGAAGTGGACGAGGTGGGAGCGAAGGGAGAGGGAGTACTACGCTAACTATTTTGACAACATGTTGCATATCTTCCAAGGCGCGGATATTTTCCAACTGAGGCGCTTATTTGAAATAATGGAAAAACAGTGGGGCGATGATGACGTAGGTGAGTATTGTATGTAATTTTTACAGTTTTTATACAACTGCGTTCTGTTACTAATAAACGACTTTGCTTCAGAAATAATATATGATAGGAAGAGAGCGAGGATCGAAAAAATAAAGAATGATGATGACGTAGGTGAGTATTGTATGTATTTTTTTTTACAGTTCTTATACAACTGCGTTCTGTTACTAATACACGACTGTTTCAGAAATAATATATGATAGGAAGAGAGCGAGGATCGAGGAGGAAGAGGAGGAGGACGTGTTGGTGGAGGAGTTTCGCAAAAGATTGCCAATTGTGGACGAGGAAATAGGTGAGTATTTTTTCCTTTTTTTCATAGTAGTATATAATCTGTGGCGCCTTTTCAGAACCAGTATATGCGCGAAAGAGGACATGGATAGAGGATTCAGAAGTATGCCCGAACAAACGGTCGAGGATAGAGGAGGAGGATGAGGAAGACGAAGATACGGACGACGAGGAAGACGAAGATACGGACGACGAGGATGAAGACGAGGAAGATAAGGAGGAAGATGACGAGGATGAGGACGAAGGAATAGATGGACTATTTTATTTTTTTATTCTTTTGTTAATATTTTCATTGCGTTCAATAGTAAAAATAAAAAAACGACTTTTTTCAGAGATGTTACCCATAAACAAACGACCGAGGTTAGAGGAGTAGGAGGAAGAAGCCAATACATCTTATATTTTATATTGTATATTGTGTATTTCTATATTTTATATTGCGTATTCCTATATTGTATATTGTATATATTGTGTATTCCTATCATTTTATAGTGTGTGTCAATATATAATAATAATAAACATGCAATATGTAGAAATGGTAGAGTTATAATTAGTATTCCTACTCGTCCTCCGCCCACTCCTTCTCCATTGTCACATAAATTAACGATAAATATACAAACTCCTCAAGCGCAATAAATGAAGGAATAAATAAAATAACGTCCTGCAACCATATAAAAAATTATAAAGTTAAAGTATAATAGATCGAAACATTTTTTGAACAAATTTATTGCAGTTTAAAACAATACGTTTGCATATACGTAGTTGTTAAACGGATAACACGGATTGTTCATCGGTGCCTCCTGTCTTTCTAGTAATACACCGAACTTGTTGATGCACACGAGCGACTGATACTGTCGTTGATGTACTGTTTAATTTATAATGAGGCCTGCCTCGCGAAGTTCTTCGATAATCGACAGAATCTCATTATCGTGGTTGTTATTTCCCGCTTGGCGCGAAGCTTCGAGCAATCGCAGACGATCCACCAATTCGTTGGGATCGTTCCAGTGTACGTAACCGATCACATTGTCGTTTAGTGTCACATTGTCGTTTAATGTCACAGCGCGAGTTAATCCTCTTCCAGATCGCTTCTTAGGTACGATTGGCAGTAACGGTGCGATTACGCGGTTGTACTTGTAACCCTTGTTGCTCTTTATTTGACCATGCGCGATGTGTTTGCGTCTATGCTCATTCGTCATCAGCAGCATGCTCTTGTACGCATGCAAATCATTAACTATGTACACGACTTTGTTAGGACATTTCATGAAGATCAGTTCGTAAAGACTTGGTGTACCGATGTATCGCACGCCGTCGACAAATATGTTATCACGGGTGTCCACGTCGAAATGTTTATTACCGAACATCATTCCATCCTGACCGAGATAAACGCCGTACACGTTATCTATGCCGCTCTCTTGATTACCGCTTAGGACAGGGCTTACGTATTGTTGTCCTAACGGACCTAGCTGACTGTGCAGCATCTCTCGACCCTCCGGTGTTTGCAGCGTGTGATGAACGGAAGTTCGTAGCGATTCGTTCGTGGTTTCGAAATCTTCATCGGAAGAGATTTCGATCGCAGACCGTTCAAACGATTGCGGCGCTACTTTCATCGGGGTAGAGGTTGTCATGTTGAATGGAACTCGTTTTCGCTTGGGCGGTGACGTTCTCGGTGATCCGCTCAACGAGAATTTCCTCTTCTTATCTTCTCTAACATTCACCTCTCTCTGCGGGGATAGTGTTTCACTCTCTGTGTCATCGGCATTGCTCATCGGCTCGTCTGGCTGTATGAGCGGGCTGGATGTATCACCCGTGGTATTATCGACAAGCTTCTGCAGAGGCCCGATGATCGGTCTAAAGTGTCTCTCCAACGCTGCATCTTCCACCATCGTGCCAGTCTTTAGAGCGCGATGTTTCTTGCGGATTGAATCACTGGTTTTCGCAATTGCCTTCACCATTCTCTCGCGCGCTTGAATATCTGTTTCGCCAGTGAACGTCGCCATGTCGTACCGAGGTACGGATGGTTCACTGAACACGTATTAACGGTGACTAACTACTTTATGGTATCGCAAACTCATTAAATCCACTTCTATACCGCCCATTAGTGATCGCGCTGTCCTTATCTATCACTACGAAACCGTATTTGCGTTGCCAATAACTGCGACACAATGCGCAAAAATAATCGTACGGCATGTCGGTATTCACGTGATCGTTGTACACGTGTTTCAAGTTGGTACCATCCTGTTTAAACAAGATCAGCAGGTTCGCGTTGTCGTGTATAAGATGCTTAGGTATCTTTGCATACGTCTGACAGAGATAGAAACAGTCAACGTTCGAGTGTCGCCCCATCGCAAAGTATTCTCTCACAGTATCCTGCTTATCGCACGCCACGTCATCAAAGACAAAGATCGAGTTTGGACGCGCCTCGCTTGGTGGAATGACGTCACTGTTATTAGAGAACGTGAAGTAGCCAATTTCTTCAATCGGTGACAATACATTTTCCAAGTACCAATATTTGGGCTGTTGCAACGATTTCGAGTACACGTACACGTTCTCGAAACGTACACCGTGCGGACTTTCCAACAGACTTATCAGCACGTTGGTCTTGCCACAATTCGAGGGCCCACAAACAATCGCGCGTATCGTGTGTGGCAATAGTTTTCCATGTCTGCGTACCTCATTCTCCGATAGTACCCGCGTTCTATTGTCCAAATTTGTGACGCGTATCGTCAACGGTTGTCGCACGAATCTCATATTTGCACTTGCTAGGAGGAGGGGAGTCGAACGACTATTTATAGGTTGGCGGAATCGCGAAAGCCATCAGTACCACAATGTTTTTCACACTGTCATGTCCTTCCGATATTCGCGACTTAACCGCTGAACAGTTACAATTTTGTGCCGAAGATCGTTCTGTTGCGAGCGTGTGGGAACTATATCGACTGCGTGTAGAACAAGCTTCCGGACCATATAAAGGCGGATTCGGAGATGCAGACTTATAGCCGCTGTTGCGAACATTACAATCAACCGTGGCAGCAAACGCACATCCACGGTTCGGCACCGTTGATCAAAGATTGTTACGCATGCCAAAAACGGTAGTGAGAGGTGGAGGTTTGCTGAATCGTGCGATAAACGCTCTTCCCTTCGAACTGTACATTCCGGGCTATCGGTTTTGCGGTCCTGGAACTCGTGTGGGAGAACGTCTAGCTAGAGGCGATCGAGGTATCAATTCCTTGGACGCGGCGTGTCGCGAGCACGATATAGCGTACCTACGTAGCAACGATCTTGACAACAGACACGCGGCGGATAAGATACTAGCCGAAAGGGCGCGAGAACGCATTTTCGCGAGGGATTCGACTCTGAGAGAGAGAGCTGCCGCTACAACAGTTTGGGCAGCTATGAAAGCCAAGACCAAATTGGGCATGGGTATGAAGACGAAGAAAAAGATGACTATCAGAAGAGTACCGAAGAAACGAATGCTTCCGATAGCGAGACGCGGCGGTGTCCTGCCACTGCTGCCGTTGCTGGGAGTAATCGGATTGTTGGCTGCGGGGGCAGCGGGAGTCGCGAAAACGGTGAATGACAACAAGGCCGGGCGGCGTCAGCTGGATGAAATGCACCGTCACAATCGCGCTATGGAAGGTCAGGGACTTTATCTCGCTCCGTACAAGCGTGGAAAGGGTATCTCGAAGAAGAAGAATGGTGGGAAAAAAAAACGTCACAAAGACGATAAGAATGCCTACGGGTATAACCACCAATATACAATTTGAACACTTGGCTAATCGTATGCACATACCGTTCTTCAGAGGTGTATTTATGCGTAATGCCCTACCGATGGACGGAATTGGTCGAAACGAGAGTGGTATTGTGAATTTGGATGACGCAAAAGGCCCGGGCACGCGTTGGGTAGCGTATGCGAAGCGAGGAGATCACGTTATATATTTTGACAGTTTTGGGAATCTTCGACCACCGAGGGACTTGGTGCGCTATCTCGGACATAACGCGGTGAAAATTGAGTACAATCGTATCGCGTATCAAACGTACGATCAGAGCATTTGCGGACAATTGTGCCTGAAGTTTCTCCAGACGGTTGGCAAAACATTTAATAACATTCCGCGATCGGCGCTCAGTATTCGCTCGAACATGTCGCTGACGCTTATGCTAACCGGGAAGAGTAGCACCCTCGCGGTAAACTACTTTCCCGCGATTGATTTGAGCGATGATGGGTACGAGCTCGGACTTATGGATTTTGAAACTTATTACACGATATCGAACGTAAATTCCTCGAATAATAAAGTTTACTTTGGTAAAGACGACAAGGAAATTACTATACCCGAAGGATCGTAAGAACTACACGCCATAGATGAGGATCTGAAGCGTGCGATTGAACGACACGTAGCTGGTTCCAGCGATAATGCCAAAAACGTCGTTGATGAGGAGTATCCGATAGTGCTTCGTGCTAATCACAATACGATGAGGAGCGAAATCAAGTGTGCCTATCGAATAAACTTTAAGAAACCGAACAACATTGGATCGCTGCTGGGATTCTCGTCGAATCGGATATTGCAACCGCGAAAATGGCACGAATCGGACGTACCGGTCAATATCATGAACGTGAACATTATTCGCATAGAGTGTAACGTGACCGCCGGTGCGTACAGCAACGGTACGCGTGTGCACACGATACACGAATTTTCGCCGCGCGTGCCACCAGGATATAAGTTATCGGAAATGCCTGCGCAGATCATTTACCTACCGATCATCGCACGGTACATTACGGATCTGACGTTACGTGTTGTGGATCAAGACGGGCGATTACTTGATTTTCGCGGTGAGGAGATTACCGTCAGATTACACGTACGACGGCGACAACGATAGTGTGTGTAGTGTAAGATGAGATGCTCGTTCTGAACGAAACGGAGCACGTGCGTGATACTGTTGTAAGAACTGCTGTGACATTCGATAAACTAAAGCTGCCGAACATTGACTTTGTAAAATCTAATACGAAGAAGCTCAGTGCATCAAACGTTGAATTTTTGAAATCTTTGGGCTTCAGAGTACGAAATACCTAATCGCGGGGAAAAATGATTGACATTTTGAATATCGGAAGTGAACCAGTCTTCGACGATCGCATCGTCAAGATTGAGACTCATACGTATAATCCGTACGCCAACACGCTGTTGGGACACAGCGATGAGATACAAATACCCATACAGCAGCAAGATTTGTATACCTTACCGTGTCAGAGCTTTCTGTACGTCGAGGGCAAACTAACAACAGAGCCATTGAGGGCTCTAATGTGGTATTGGGGAATAATTGCGTGGCGTTCATGTTCGATGAGATACGCTACGAACTTGACGGAGTGGAAATTGATCGCAACAAAAATGTTGGAATGACCTCGACACTCAAAAACTATACATTGTTAACACTCGACAAAGGCGTGACTCTGGGTAATGCCAGTTGGGATACATATATTGATAATGTGGATGGAAACTTTAATTTTTGCGTACCGCTCTCTATGTTACTGGGATTTTGCGAGAATTACAAACGCGTGGTGATCAACGCTCGTCATGAGCTGATTCTAATACAATCGCGCAACGACAACAATAGTCTACTGGGAGATCCCGCGCTGGAGCCAAAGATTGAGCTGTTCAAGATACAGTGGCGAATGCCGCATGTGTTACTGAATGCAGTCAATAAGCTATCGATGCTACGAGCCTTGGAGAGCGGACGATATCTGAGCATGACATTCCGATCGTGGGATCTGTACGAGTTTCCTCTACTACAGAGCACCACCAAGCACTCGTAGACTGTCAAGGCCACGACTCAGCTGGAGAAACCGCAATACGTGATCTTTGCATTGCAGACTGGGCGTAAAAATGTAATGTCCCAGGACGTTACTATATTCGACGACTGCAAGTTAACCAACGTGAAATTGTATCTAAACTCGGAATGCTTTCCATACGACGACCTGAATTTGTATTTTGAGAGGAACAAATACGCCATCCTTTACGACATGTATTCACGTTTTCGTAGGGCGTATTATGGATGCGACTGCGCCGAGGCATATTTGACCACTACCAACTTTCTTCTTCGCGGTCCTTTCGTGGTTATCGATTGTTCGCGACAGAACGAGTCGATCAAGAGTGCTACCGTAGATGTACGATTAGAGTTTGACTGCAAAGAGAACATACCTGCGAATACTACCGCCTACTGCCTCATAATGCACAATCGCGTGGTCGAATACAGTCCATTGACCAACGTTGTGCGCAGAATTGTGTAAAATTGCATCGTCAGCAGATATCTCTTTATAACTACGGACCGTTGCGAGTGTGGCCATTAATCCAGGGAAACTCGTCATGTCCGTACCGACGTTTGTGGACCTGCAAGGCTTCATCGTCGGCAGAAACTTCGTCGTGAAGGAATTTGCCGCTCTCAGCAAGGGATGTGTTCTCTCGCACTACATCTTTGAACCCTACGGATCGTGGTACTATCTCTTAAAATCTGAGAGATCGCAAGCGTCCTGGTTAACGGCGAATCATCACGGACTATCATGGGACGTTGGAACGGTTCCGTATCGATGGGCTAGGCGCCTGATCACGAAGGCGGTGGTGGGCACGACGAACAAAGAGGATGATGATGAAACAGTACCCCTCGTGTACGTCAAGGGACACGAGAAGCGCGAATGGCTGCACGATTTGCTTCAAGACGATGCGCGAGATGACGTATTCGTCAAGACTTTGGATGTGGACTACGAAGATATCGCTCCTTTATATAAATTAAATATAGTAAATACATTTCGATGTGGATACCATGTGAAACATTACGCCTTACAAAATGTATTTAAACTCTACAATTGGTGGTCAAACCGCCTGAAATAAACTGCATTCCTTATTACAACTTGCGTCTGCGTTTTTTATTCTATTTTGTCCTCCCCCGTCCCCTATTACGGCGGACTCTCCATGACATCACACACACGTCGCGGTTTTCTTATAGTACCAATATGCGGACACAGGTATATGCGGCTATCGAGTAATCGCGGGGAACGTGCTTTATCTTTGCTGACTGTTGTTTTTATCTGATCACCCTACCCTATGAGCATGGGCTTCCATTGTCACGCGTCCGCTTATTGCGAGTCTCATTCAGTACAGTTATTGCAGTCATTTAAAAATCATGTGGAAGCAGTTTAACGCCAAGATGCATGGGGAGGAGGAGGAGCAGTTTAACGCGGATGAGTTACACGTGACATTTCCGCAAACAGCGGTAAGTACCTTATCAATTGCATTAGATGAGGGTGACAGTCGTTGCGAGTGTCACTTACACTGCTAATAAAGTCGATGATAACTTTGTTTTAGTTTCTCCTAGTGGATGCCACCCCCGTTGTAGAGGTTCCGCTACATCGATCAGTGCACCTTGCGTTCCCACCACCTACGGTAGGCATATCTATTCATTGTCATATATTATTAACAACATTCTTCTGATAGATATTTTTTTTCAGCGGGTGCCTCAGTGGATGATCCGCATATCGAAGTTTATTAATGTGGAACACATGAAATGCGTGCGCCATAAGCGTAAAAAACACAGGGATGTCCAACAATCCTGGGAAGACCGATGGACAAACTCGTGGGAGGAGGACGATATTTGTAGCTTAAGAATTTTATTTGGGATAGATCCTCCCTACACGGCCGAAATTTGGGAATGATCCGTTTATATATTTTTTTCTTTTTATTTTTATTTTTCATACTAGTATATACATGTACATTATTATATATACAGTTTTTATTATACAGGGTGTCCCGAATTTAAATGTCCAAACTTCGGGAGCGTATAGGGGATAATAAATCAAAAATAAAAAGTCCTTTAGAGATATGCTCGTTTTTACTTCGTTTTGGAAAAATCGCAAAAAAGAAAACGTAGATTTCATGCAGCAATGACTCGTCGTTCCGGAATTCTTCTGTTTGAAAATCGGCGCCGCGCATACTCTCGCACTTCCTTTGTTTGTTTACATTTCTTTTTTTGTTTACATTTCTGCTTCTCTCCTATAAATTCGTCAGTTACTCATCAGAAGCCATCGAGTGAATTACTCCTGTCACAATGCCGCGTACATATTCTAACGTTGAATATGCTGATATGGTTTTCGTGTATGGTTTCTGTGACGGTAATGCTAGGGAGGCGGTGAGAGAATGCGCGCCGATTTCCAAACAGAAGAGTGCCGGATCGGCGAGTCATTACGTTGACTTTTAATAGGCTGCGAGAGATCGGCTCATTTTCAATTCATCAAGACCCGTTAAGAGCAAATTTGCAAGTAGAAAATCGTGTTCTGCGCCACTTTGATAATAATCCTGAGACCAGCATCTGGAGGGCATTAGCTGCATTACAAGTGCCGTGGCAGACAATCTGACGAACTTTGAAAGATGATAACCGCCACGCATACCATATTCAAAAAGTGCAGAATTTATTACCCCAGGATTATTTCAACAGGTTGAATTTTTGCAATTGGTTCTTGAACGATTTGATAATGATAATTCATTTCCATCAAAAATAATGTGGACGGATGAAGCTACGTTTACAAGAGGAGGAATTATTAATCACAGAAATTCTCATGTATGGGCTCATGAAAATCCCAGGACTGTTAGAGAATACAGGTTCCAGCATGAATTTACTCGATCACCTGATCTGACACCAATGGACTTCTTTGTGTGGGGGGCCCTGAAGCAGGAAGTTTATTCGTTGCCAGTCAACTCAAGAGAGCAATTAAGAGACCGAATCGTGGCTGCAGTGCACCAAATATCACCAGATCAGTGTTTGGCTGCAACACGAGCTGTCCGTACTAGATGCAATGCTTGCATTGCAGCAAGAGGCCAACATTTTGAACAATATCTACATTTACATTAAGCAAGTGACAACATGAATAAATAAGTGTGAAATCTACGTTTTCTTTTTTGCGATTTTTCCAAAACGAAGTAAAAACGAGCATATCTCTAAAGGACTTTTTATTTTTCATTTATCATCCCCTACACGCTCCCGAAGTTTGGACATTTAAATTTGGGACACCCTGTATATATCTTTATTATTGTATTACAATTTACTTTTTATGCATTCTATTGTTTTATTTCATTAATTATATATTTTTATTATTTTATTACAATTTGCTTTTTATGCATTCTCCTCTTCCTCTTCCTCTTCCTCACATATACATACTAATTATACATACTTATATTATTTCATATCATAAAATATAAAAATATGTTCTCTTTAAATATACTGTTTGTTAATAACAATGGATTCAACTGTCACAATCGTGTTCTGCTCGCGTATTAACACTGGTATTGCTCAATGTTTTTTTATTATATGCATATCGGACACATGTTGCACGGCAGTATCATTAGCAGCGAATCATGGCAGTTCGAACAGTAGTGCCATTCCACGTCGTTATGCATGGCGATTACGTGCTCTCGCACGGCGTACATTTCTCTGGGTTGTCCGTCCGCCAGCGTGATCATGCACGGGGTACACAGGAGTACACTACCACCGGTAGTGTAATAGAAATATATGGCGCACACTTTCGTACGTTCGAGAGCGAGGAGTTGAGCGTTAGGCACTGCCTTCTCAGTATTATCCTCACGATACTCATGATCACTGTGGTAAGCGCTTTCGTCCGATACCGCTTCTTCTTCGCTGTCTTCATCCAATAAACGTTCGAAATTATTGTCCCCTTCCATTTCCATGTTTTTTACACACACAACTTTGTCTCTCTCTCACTAAGTAGTATTATTTCATTGTTCCTCATCTACAAATACAATATGTTCATTAGTTAGGCACGTACATATTTTACACATAACACTCTTTAAGTGTTTTCTCACCTGATGAGATGGCGATGAGTGGCATATTGTGCGCGTTCTGATTGGATTATTCCTCGGAGCATCCTACGAAATAAATAGTTATTAAGGTGAAGAACAAGAGCGGCTTCCTCTTATAATAATTGTTATTTACTATTACCTCTTTCTTGCACATTTTCGTTTCGTCGCAGAAACTCGCCGATGTGATCCCCCGCGTCTTCCTCTTCATGGTCGAAGCATACTCGCGTTTCCATAATGTCATTGATGATTGCAATCAATCGTCTATCATCGGCACAATGTCCGAGCAGCACCATTACACTCAACATTGTGTTCGTGCACAGTCCCGCGAAACATCGAAATACATAATAATTATCTTTATCATTGTCCGATAATTTACACAAATACTCGGATGCCTCTATTCGACCATTCAAGTTGCCACCCACGATAAAAAATTTTCGCAACGTTTCGCGAAGCACTATGTCACTGCGGCAACGATTAACAATTAACGAAGGTCTGAACAATGGAGAGATCGGAGCAAAACTACTTTTCGGGAAAGGGTACGCGACATCTTCGCGGACCACGCGATGAGGTGATGATCATGGTACACGTACCACTTTCGGAAGGGGTACGTGATATCTTCGCGGACCGCGCGATGAGGAGATTACCATGGTACACGTACATTATGCACGTGCATACTTATTCCTCTTATTGTTGCTTACGTCTAAAGAGTAGAGAGAATAAACTAAACCCACACATAGCAGCCGGACGTCGGCGCTCACGTCTTATCACCGCGAAACACGTGTACAGCGAAGAGGGTATTGGTTACGTCGCGCACGTACGAACCGCGACATCGGTTCGTTGACAAAATGCTAACTGTTACATCGCACGTTGCGCACAATGGGAGTTTCTCTTACATCGCACACGTGCCGTACATCCTCCCCCTCGTCCCTGCCCGCGGGTTGAGTCAGCAAAAAACTGTCACGATCCCTGCGGGTTGGGTCCGCGAAAACCCCCTTGGTTAGGTTAGATGGTCACGGTCCTCCCTCCCCCCTTCCGCGGGTTGGGCCAGCAAATACTGTCGCGTGTGGGTTAGGTAAGCAGTCCTCCCCTCTCCCCGCGACCCCCTCGCCGTGTGATGTCGTACCCCCTCCCCCCGCTGACTCAGCCCCCCTCAAATCCCTGGGTTAGGATCAGCCCCCCTAACCTACTCCAGGAGGCTTGAGATGGAGGAGCCTTGGCCGGTGAGCGTAATGAGAGACACGCGCGGTTTAGGACATTCAGGGATGATTGTATTGTCAGGCTGGCCGAACTGTAAGCGACCGATCGGTGTTTACCATCCTAGACAATAAGAGGACTAGGAGAAGTGTCGGTAAGAGGGAGTTCGGGATAGCTCAACGGACAGAGCAGTTGCCCGGCAAGCGAAAGACCTGGATTCAATTCCCGGCCTCGGCTATCCGTGCTCCGTACATTTTTCTCTCGTTCCTCTTACAAGTTATAATAAAGAGAAATTAGTAGGTTTTTTAATGCAGCATGGTGTACTACCTGCTTTAATGAAGTGCGACGAATGTGAAAGTATTATTAATCTGAATAAGGAAACGCTACAGTTTACATGTCGAAGAAGACGATTAGTGAAAAATGTCCACAAGAAACGTGTGTTTAAACAGTTTAAATTTGAAAGAAGTGGAAAAGTAGGAACATGGTTTCAGCAAAGCCATATTGACATAGACACAATTTGTAGGCTCACAGTCTATTTTATAATTCTGCCACCACCATGACAAAAGTTCTTGACATTTGGCACTGGTTTGTCATCGAATATCGTTGTTGATTAGGTCAATTTTGTAGAGGTATATGAATCTATCTTATTAAATCAATAATAAATATAAAATACATTTAAATGTATATTATACTGTTACGTCCGGGCGGCGGATTCCGCTCGACTCACCACTCGCACTCGCTCACACACTCACGGAGACACTCGCGCACCGAATAAGACAACACCACTTTTATAAAAGAATGATAGAGATTTATTATAATGAGAGCGGAATGTGATACACGTCCGTCGATGTCAATCTCACGTCCGAATCTTTCTCTTTCTTGTTTGTTTATTTCTTCTGGCGACCCGTCGCCAGGAGACTCGCGTCTTCTTTCAGCAGCCGATCCGACGACGCTCAGCTGATCGGCAGCTGACCGGCTCTTCGTTATGCCGGGTGGCCAACCCGGACATAACACTACATTTATTTATTATTCGATTATTTATTATTCGATTAGTCGATTAGTTATTGTACTTGACAGTCAAGTTGACAAATGTAATTGGATAGTGATCTGTGAGTATAAATTAGTGATTAATTTATTGTTACTTTTGGTTTTTATAATAGTAATTATTTTGACAGGATTATATTTTTTGTGAAGACGACAGTTTGATCGGCGGAAGTTTTTGAATTATGTATATATATATATATATATATATATATATATATATGGATTCGGGTATGTACTGATGAACTTTTTAACGATCTGTAACTCTGCTTGTAATATGCATTTTTTAATTTCATTGTAGCGTACTGAGGATGGTCCAACGTTTGGACCGAAACGTTTATATATCTACATATATACATATATATATATATATATATATATATATATATGTGTGTGTATATTGTATATGGAAGTTCTCTCTCGTATGAATGTTTAGAATTTATGCTTCACTAAACTCATTTGAGTCATTTAATAACATCACCAAGTTTTCATCGTGCGTCTTTTGTGTCCCGTACATGGCTTGCCATTTACGTTATTTACGTCAAAATTATTAGGTGTACAAATAAGTTCTTGGCCTGAGAATAAAAACGGCTGTATTAAATATTTGAACAAAAACATTTTCCTGCCAGTTGTGAGGTTATATACTACCAACCTAGTAGACTATATTGCCGGACTAAAAGTTTAACATAACCTCAAAATATTCATCGTAAGCACAGTAAACAAAATGAGTTGTAATAAGGCGCATATTAGGCACTGTATGCTTTTCGCGTTCGAGTTAAAAAAAATACTTCTGAGGCTAAGGAAATGATATGTCAGGCATTGGGAGAAGGTGCTGTATCCATCAGCACCGTAACGAAGTGGTTCCAAAGGTTCCGGAGTGGAAATTTCGACCTCAAGGATGAGGAGAGAGCAGGACCACCCTAATAATTTGCAGATAAGGATTTGGAGCAGTTGTTGGACGAAAATCCTTGCCAAACTCAAGCGGAGCTTGGTACTGCATTAGGGGTTACCCAACAAAACATTTCCGTTCGGCTGAAAAAGCTAGGTAAGATTCAGAAGGAGGGCCACTGGGTTTCGCACGTGCTGTCTGAAAGTAACAAAGCGAGACACTGCGACACAGCGTTGTCCCGCTTCAAAAGAAAAGATTTTTTACATAAAATAGTGACTGGCGATAAGAAGTGAGTGTTCTATGACAATACGAAAAAGCGAATATCGTGGGTTAATCCGGGTGAACCATCGCTATCGACCGCTAAACCCAATATTCACGGTAAGAAACTCCTTCTGTGCATATGGTGGAATTTCAAGGGTGTTTTGTATTTTGAGCTGCTCAAACCTGGTGAGACTATCACGGTTGAGCGTTATAAACGCCAACTTCAGTGTTTAAGCGACGAAATTGAGCGTAAGCGGCCTTACACAGACAAAGGATCTAGGCTGATCATATTGTTGCATGACAATGCCAGACCACACACAGCGAAAACGACCAGTGACGCTTTAGATTCGTTGGGCTGGGAAGTTTTGCCACACCCGGCGTATTCACCAGACCTTGCTCCATCGGATTTTTACTTGTTCCGATCGCTCCAACATCATTTGGTCGATAGCCACTTTAAAACGTTTGAAGAAGTCGAAAAATGCATTACCGACTTCATCGACTCAAAACCGCCATCGTTTTACCGCCAGGGGATTCGCCATCTGCCCGAGAAGTGGAAAAAGTATATAGAAGCAAATGGAGATTACTTTCCCAATTAACATGTACCTTCATTTTGAGTAAATAAATAATTATTTTCATGAAAAAAGGTCGAAAACTTATTTGTACACCTAATATTACTATTAAATTTACGAAACTAATCGCGATATGTACTGTCAACTAGGTATTTTTGTCATAGTACAAATGATTTTTGTCGCTTTTAGTAGCAGTTTATCCTGGTGAAAATTAAAGAAATATACAATTTCGAATATGTATCTTTTCGTACTATATTTTCAACCAATTTAAAAGTATTTATGACAACATCTATGAGTACGTTCCACTTGGCGCTCGTAACAATACGAGCGTTATTCTAGCTTTGTTCAATAATCAATAAGCAATAAAGATAGAATGACGCTCGCGTCGTTGCGATCGTCAAGTGGAACGTACCTTATGAGAAATATCATGTATATGCCTGAAAGCAGGATAATATTACTAAAATAAATTATTGCTTCAAAAAAATAATTCTCTACTAGTGTTTTCTAGCGCAATGACAATGCTGGTGATAGAAACTTGTTGTACTAGTTATATATTAGATGTACTATTATATATATTAGATGTATTGGTTTTACATCTAATATAAAAGAAAACTATCTAAATATGAGATAAAGAAAGAGTAATAAAAACTTATGCACGTTCTTAATATCATAGTAAATATAATGTGATCACAATATTTATATTTCAAATAATTAAATGCATACCTTATTATTTCTTGATGTTTTTGAATGCATGTTTTTATTTGGTTTTCGTGTGTTATGTGTTGCAATTCTAATCCTAGCATGTCCAGTCTCGCAGCGGAATACCAAAAAAACATTGCAATCATAAAATCTACTGTGATACAAAATCCTGTTTGCAAAATGGCAAGTACTTGCGAAATGTAAAGAATACTTCTAACGTACAGAGAATCAGTGGGAAAAGGATACCATGCTTCCATTGGAAGATTTATTGGTAAGAAGAAAGGACCGCATGAAAAAGTAATTGCTGCTAAGATATAAGATATTCCAACAACAGCAGAAAAATTTGAGTAACGGTCTATATATTTCTGTATGGTATGCTTTTCATGTAATTCAGAATATTTAAAAAAATCACTTATTTTTGCTAAAAGTTTCTGTACAAATATGTGAAATATGAAGTATTAATATAATTATAATGGTTAAACTATATTGAGTTTGTTATTAAAAAATTATCTATACATATAAATATAATTATATTATTGCTTAATTCATATACAGGGTCCGGCAAAAGTATGGAAACCCCTAAATTTTACGAAGACTATGCAGTTTAGAGAAAATTGCTTCAGACAAAAGTTGTATGGTTTCAAATAGCGCATTACACAGCAATATCAGTATGACCTTGAAGAGTGTTGTCAAGGTCACATGAAGGTCATCTTCAATTTCTTACATGGAAATACCCATTTTTTATTGCATATTCTTGTAGCTTATCTCGAGAGCTTTCCAAAACACTATAATATAGCCTTTTTATAAAGTACTTTTCGAGTTATGGAGCTTGAAAGTTACGGTATCGCCGGCATCAGCATTATCTAAAAGTAATAATCAGGAGGAATTGAATTCCTTCCTGAGGGTCCAATAGAAGCTTCCAACGATCCAATTGCCCTATCTTCTCCTCCCCTTTCCCTCCCCCTCCCCCTGACTCTCTTATCGATACTCCCACGGGGTATAAAATGCAAACGCCATGGTGTAGAGTGTTATTTTCTCGCGCATAATCATTCAGATAGGGTGATAGCGTTCAGAGCAGAGCACTCTCCGCTTCTGCTGAGAACTTTTGTCTTCTTAGGTCGGAAATTGATAAATTAAATATTAATCGTTCGACTAAACAAATGGCTAACGAATTGTCGGAGCGTGAAAGAATCACTATCCTCATGATGCGCGGATGGGGTGATAACGAACGATCGTTAATTGAAGTAGTTCGATTATTTAATGAGACTTTTCCGAATCGTCAAATTAATAAATCCACTGTTTCGAAAACAATACAGCGTTTTCAAGAAACTGATAGTGTAAATAATCGCTCTAGATCAGGCAGGTCATTATCTGCAAGTAATGAGAATAAACAACTTGATGTTCTGCAGAGTTTTATTGAAAATCCCCATATGTCTCTTAGTAGAGCAGCTCAAGTTCGCGACATTGCTCCCAGGTCCATCCACAGAATTATAAGAAAAAGTAAATTACATCCATACAAACTGCAGTATGTTCAAAAGTTGCAAGATGGAGATAATGAGCTTCGTTTGCGCTTCTGTGCAAGAATGATGGAGCTAATAGATGCCTCGCCCAACTTTCTTTATCAACTTGTTTTCACAGACGAGGCAACCTTTACGTTGACAGGAGAGGTTAATAATCAAAATGTTCGCTTCTGGTCAGATGAAAATCCAAATTGGATGCGGGAAACTCACACGCAATACCCACAAAAAGTAAATGTATAATGTGGCATGATAGATACGTATTTGATAGGGCCGTTTTTTTGGAGGGAAATCTTAATGCTCAAATGTACGAGGGATTACTTTTAGATCAAATAATTCCAGCCATACAAAATATTTTTCCGAATAACTTCGACCAAATATGGTTTCAACATGATGGAGCTCCGCCTCATTTTAGTGCAGGACCACGTCGAAGTTTAATGAGGTTTCCCCACTGTTCGGGATCCGGACCACGGTTAAACCATTTTTGTAATTAGACTTCGATTAAAATTTCGTCGAGTTTTGCGTGGCAAATCGAGCACCAGATGTTTGTCGCGCGCTATCCCTATCTAACAATATTTGCGTTGTTCGCGATCGAAAATTGACCTCGTACGGGCGCGAACCCCGACGATCTCGCTCGCACAGCTTAAATCATCACGTGCGATGGACAGAGACGAAAGAGATCGCTTGTTTGGTCGCGTATGCCGTCTCCACCGAAGGCGACAAACAAGAGACGTCGCTGTCGATCGCTCATCGAGAACAAAGCCAGAGAAGATTCAGCCTCGTTCGCTAACGAATCGTTGTCGCAGACAGTACTCATCTATTTCGCCCAAGTTCGGCCGCACGTTAAATCGTTCGAATTTCTCGAGATCGAGTTCGGAGTGCATCCGTGGAACAACGTCGCGTGTTCCACTGTAGAAGATACGCGCGTTCCCGATCTACGCTCGATATCTTCGACGGACGATACATGCACGCAGATTCACGTTCTCTCGAGACAATCCGTAACTGACTTTTTGTTCATTTTTTGACTGTGTTACAATAAACTTGTTAAACGAACATTCCGCGGAATTAGTGAACTCCTGTCACACGCCCCAGTCCTTGCCGTGATCACCGAGTGGTCACTTTTCACGTCTCACGTTCTCTTCCGAACGGAATCAGCAGTCCATGCCGGAATCCGACCACGAGAGTTGGATCTCGCACACCCACGAAGGTGGATAGGAAGAAGAAGGAACCAAAATGAGGGAGGAGAAGATCTGGCCACCTCGGTCATCA
The DNA here is from genome assembly GCF_003672135.1 of Ooceraea biroi. Classification (NCBI taxonomy): domain Eukaryota; kingdom Metazoa; phylum Arthropoda; class Insecta; order Hymenoptera; family Formicidae; genus Ooceraea; species Ooceraea biroi. The sequence goes on from NC_039511.1 coordinate 7,489,879, forward strand.
GATCTAAGTCCTCTTGATTATTACTTTTGGAGTTACCTGAAGAGTAAGGTTTACGAAACAAAACCTCAAAGCATCCAAGAATTGAGGCAGCGGATAAGGGATGAAGCAGCTTTAATACCTGCTGAATATAATCGTAGAGCTATTTCTGCGTTCTATCAAAGATTGGCATACTGTCAGGAAGTCAATGGAAGCCACTTTCAGAATGTACTCTAATAGCGCGTATACACGATGACACCTAGAGCGGACACTTATCTCTAGATTAGTGTCATTACCGTCCATACGTATTGCAATTTTTGAGGATAGAGTAGTGTCATATACTTATGTCGGGTCTAGATATCGGTAAAAAGTATCGCGTCTGTCTACACTTCTCTACATTTCGGCTAGATTGGGAGTCGATTTAAATCAGTCAATATGAAAGAACGTATGCTCGCTGCTGTGGTAGTCGCTTGCATCGTGATAAAAAGAAAACATAGAAGACGAAAAAGAAAATTATGGATCAAGGAGTGGGTGAAAAAAAGAGAGATGTTTTCTCCAGAATCAGTATTAAATTGTTGCGCGAGTTGTTCAATTGAAACTGTACGATTTGAATGATTTTTATAATTAGCCTGCGAGACGTCCCATAGGTGTTCTCAGCCCTTCCAAAAGGGAAATTAAAAGTTTTGTTTTTACTTTCGTCCAGTCAAACTTCGACATTATCGCGACACTCGCTAAAAATTTCCGTCTGATTGGAAATACACTAGAGCGCCATGCAATACTCGTTTGGACGTGTCCATACGTGAGTTGCAGAAACAATTGAGACACTGCAATTTTCTTTAGCAACACGGTCTCAAGCGCTGTACACACGTCGACACTTAATGTATACACTCGATCTAGACACAAAAGTGTCGACGTGTGTACAGCGCATAAAACGATCAAACCCACGATACCGTAACTGTCAAGCTCCATAACTCGAAAAGTACTTCATGAAAAAAGGCTACATTATAGTGTTTTGGAAAGCTCTCGAGATAAGCTACAAGAATATTCAATAAAAAAATGGGGATTTCCATTTAAGAAATTGAAGATGACCTTCATGTGACCTTGACAACACTCTTCAAGGTCATACTGATATTGCTGTGTAATGCGCTATTTGAAACCATACAACTTTTGTCTGAAGCACTTTTCTCTAAAATGCATAGTCTTCGTAAAATGTAGGAGTTTCCATACTTTTCACAGTGGTCCCAATTGTCAAAAACGTGGCCAAAAGTCGAAAACGTAATTTAATCTTTCTAAAAATCAGTACATAGGGGTTTTTGAGGTCGCTGATTTCGAATTTGATATTATTTTTTCAAAAAACAAAATGGCGGATCCAATATGGCGGACTTTAAAAAAATAATTCGATTTCAATAAAAATTGGTATTGGGGGGTTTCCGAGGTCGCTGATTTCGAATTTTAAATACATTAATGACAAAATAATTTCATTACTATTTTTTATTGAATATTTTTCAGTGACAATAAATGAACATTAATGTAAATACGGCTTACATATAATATTAGTATAAATACGGATTACAAATAACATTAATATTCTTCGTTAGAATGTTCAGATTCGTCTTCACTACTTTGCAGTGGTGAAATGTACAAATTTGAATCCTCACAAGTGGGCGCTTTTAGCAATTCAATTGCCTTGGATTCTAATGATTTCATTCGTTTCGCCGGCAATTTCCCTAGGCTTAATATTAGCGGATCTAACGATATCAAAAGCGTCGAAAAAACATCTTCCATATTTTTAACGCGACTAGTTTTCCGCGCAAAGTCTTGTCGATACTTTTTTATGAATTTATTACATAACTCTTGGGCTTCTTCAGACATTTGCCCAATTGGCAAAAGTGATGTTTGAATTATTTTTGCGCTGTGAATCAACAATTTATGTACCGTAGTTGGCATATAAAACCACGGATATAAATGTACAAATAGACGGGCTGTTTCTAAGCAATATTCTTCATATTTAGGAACATCGATTATTGTCTTCGGTAATATTATCCTTGATAATATCAAAAATTTTCTTTCTTTTCAAGGACATTTGTTCCCTTTGTCTGGAATATTTTGTAAAAAAACATAAAAATTAATTAATTAACTATTTTGATTACAAGTAACGAATATTAGCAGCTGCATAATTAACATATCTGTTTTAACAAATTAAAAAATATTTGAACAATAGGTAATACATATATTAATTGTTATTACATTATTGAAACATACTTATGAACCCGCGGTAAACAATTTAATGAATTTATTCATTTTGAATCAACCAAAAAGAAAGCATGCAATGCGCGCCTGAAAGCGAATTTATGCATCGCCGCAGAAAAAGTTAGATAAAACAAAATGGGGCAAGTGGGGGCAGCTATATTTTTTAAATTATTAATGAAGAACGATTAAAAAAGACGGGAAAATTTGTTTGAGAGTGGGATCTCGTGGAACTTTTGACTTCTGTATATTCTAATTTTTGCGATTTAAACTGGAAACGATAATAAAACGATATTTTAAATGCTCCTATAATTTAATAACAATCAAATTTTATTGCATTTTATTTACATAGTTGAAATTTACTTACTTTCAGTCGTTGACTCCATTTGACGAAATTAAAATAACTAAAAACACAAGGAAATGGAGCGCGATTGAAAATTACGTTTACTTGCGTTCGGAGCGAGCTCCCGATGTGACGCGCTCGACGCTCAGATTAAAATAGATTTCGAGAGCCAGGTATGTGCATATGACCCTCAAGAACGGTCGTTTCTAACGGTAAAGATACCAACCTAACTATTTAGGACCTTAAAAGTCCCCAAATTGAAACTTCGATGGGGTTTTGGCCACGTTTTTGGCAATTGAGACCACTGTGCTTTTGCCGGACCCTGTATATTAAATTTGCAGAAGTAATAAATTTAATTAGCATGACTTTTGAAAGCTTTTTATGAGAAAATATAATTTTCATATATAATCTTTATAACTTTCCTAATTTTATTGTTATAATGTATATTTTTACATACAGCTATAAAAATAAGAATTGATTACATTTTTCATAAAATAAAGGATTATTTTAATATATAAAAGTTACTTGCAAAACATTCATTATTTGTATTTTTATTATATATAAAAAGTTTTAATATTTAAGACAAGATAAACAAACCTGTAACCGCAATCGTTCTATTTTACATAATATTAAGTTAAACAACACTTCCATTAGAGCTGTCAATTCAGACAATGATTTCATCATTTGAATAATATCATTTCTAGAATACCAAGCACCAAGAATCAGTGGTGGTATTGAGCTCAATACATTCATGATTGACAGAAACCAACTAAGATCTCGAAAAAAAATTTCTCGTTTTGTGGCTGTGGGATCTGGCGGCCATGTACTTGTGAATGCTCCACAAATTTGAAGAACGCGAAGTACGTAATGGATTCTTATTCGAATTAGTACCATTCTTTCAGATCGATGAAAGTAATTTATGAGAGAACTTGTAAAGATTTGAAGAAAATATTTTTTATTCTCTACGAAAAATATAACTACATATATACTTGAGCACAGAAGTAATGCAAACAAGACTTCAAATAGCACTGACCAGAGCAAACTGATGCCACATTATTTAGTCTTTCGAAACATATGATTAAGAATAAGATAATTAATAACTGTTAAACATAGAAAGTACACGGAAAAGACTAGCATTTGTGAACGTAGCTATTCATTTCTCTAAATGTCTATAGAATGCAATTGCAGCAATCAAGAATTATTGTTCTGTAATTATGTACCTATCTCTTTATTAAATCTTTTACATAGATCATCACCAACGCTTTAGCGATGATATAGTAGATAGTAAACTGTACACCATACATGAACAGAAAATAGAGAACATAGAGTACAAAATTAGCTAAAACCTTTTCGCATTTTCTTAATATTTACTTTATTTCAAGTATATTCTCATGATGATATTAATTCATAATCATGATAAATTAATATTATAATCATGTTTGTAACAATGTTATTTTATCTTATTAATTGACACCGTTAAAATAATTTAGAAGATAATAGAAATATTAAGATTAAACGTGATCTTTCCGATTTCACTGACTTTGACATATGTTGTCAAGGACATAGCTACTAACTTGCAAAAAGTTTTACACTGTTTAAAATATTTTATTTTAGCCGCCATTCATTGCTTATAAGGTCATTGCAAACGGTAAGCTCCTAATTTTAACATTTACAGAAATGTTGTAATTTCATTATTATATCAGACAAAATAATTCGATGCTTTTTCTGAAAAATTGAGCTTTTATTTGCAAAAAAAATAATAAATATATCATTCAAAATATTCGTCATTATCTATTATTTTTCTCCATCTATCAGGCAGCTGGCAAATCCTTTCTCGAAAAAGATAGCGACTTTGAATCGATGAAATTATCGATGCATTTTTGGATTTCTTCCACACTTTTAAAATGTGTATCAACCACAAACATCTATACTATAACCTAAACCGCTAACTCCCAGTGATTTTGTACATAAAATGTGTCCACGAAAACCACGTAATATAGTGGCGCATGCGTAACGTTGGTAGAAAAAGTAATATGGTGGATACATGTGGCCACGGTAACCTTGCGCTTGGTGAATAATATTCACGTGTTATTTTTATTATACACTTGATATTTCACGTATTATTGTTTAATAATATATAAAATAGGAGAGGACTCCGTTTGCCTACATTCCCAATTGCCTACAGCTTCGTTTGCCTACAACATTTTGCCGACAGCTCCGATTGCTGACATTCCCGATTGCCTACAGAGCGATTGCCTACAAACGCTATTGCACACATGTAATAATTAAAAATACGAATGTACGTTTGCGCACATGACATTATTGCGCACATACATATTCCACACATGACTTTATTGTACACATACATATTGCACACATGACTTTATTGCACACAAGAAATAAGAAAGTTGCATTATCATTTTGTACACATGACTTCATTGCGCACATGCATATTGCGCACATACACATTGCACACATGGCTTTATTGCGCACGTACACATTGCACACATGACTTTATTGCATACATGAAATAAGGGATAATGTTCCGAAAACGACTTATCTCCGATTTCGATGAAACTTGGTACAAACATAGTATAACTAGTATGCACACTCTGTCAATTGTTCCGTTTTGCGCCGATCCGTTCTGCGCATAGCCATGTTTTAGGTTTAATCAATGAGAGAATAGTTGTTTATGTGTAGTGTAAAATCAGTTCCTTGAATGATTGATACACCGCTGCATGTTAAACCAAAAACATGGCGGAATACCACGTGATCAAGAACGCTCAGATCAAAGGCGCCGACCGAGAGTGTGCATACTAGTTATACTATGGTACAAACCTTCCTTTTTGGTCAAAATGAAAGCCCTTAAAAGGATTTTGTGCGACTAATATGGAAAGATCATTTTTCACCATTAAATATCAGAAAGAGTATACGAGGCGCCCTAAACGAGGTATGACAGGTTTCTATAAAAAATTGAATATTTCTATGCAAAGTAGGATGCTTTTATTTAGATTATGAGAAGATTAAGTTAAAAATAACCTAACCCAACCAAACCTCGATTTTTTATTTAAGGTCGCCCTTCGTCTTGCAAAGTACATGCGTGGATACCGTGTGTTCCGCCCCCCCCCCTACGGGGGGGCTCCACTACTGTTAAAAATAACCTAACCCAACCCAACCCCGATTTTTTATTTAAAATCGTCCTTGATTTTGTTCATCTTTTATTGTAAATAATTACCTTCCTTTCATATAATCTAACTCAATTCATAACTTCTTTCATACTCTCTAAATCTGAAGCAGTGAATAGTCACTGATCAACAGTGATTATTCACTGAACGCATCAGTCCTAAGTATGCCACTGATAATTAGTAAAACTCAACTGATAAATTAGTGAAACTTGGAATATACTGAATGAATCAGCGGGAGTATTGATATCATCATAGCAAATTTAGTTGTAAATATAGATAGCTAAAATTTTTTGCAGGGAGAGCTATAATTTTGCAATATAGCAAAGCCTTTTATTAAAGTTTTCTGAACCTTTTGTTACTTATTGTTAGTAATAATTACAACAAGGTACTTTTGCTATTATTGCTAAATTATATAGCTCTCGCTGTAAAAGATCTTAGCTATTCATATTTACAACAAAATTTGCAGCTAATTCTCTTCTTTCCATATGTATTTTACTGATATTAATAATATATGATATAATAAATGAATTTTTTATTGGTACATCAAAATTACAAAGCAGATTGAAAGCTGGTTAAAAATATTATATTTAGCGATAAATTATATATTAAAATATTATATTTAGTGAGAAATTATATATTAAATATATTACATATATTATATATTAAGAAATACATTATATAATATATCATAGCGATAAATATTATGATGTAATGAAAATCATTCTTTTTCACTATTGCTTGATTGTTCAATTTCCATGTTGCAAATGTTAATATGTAAGGAAGAAACAGTACTTGATGGTTTTACATTAATTTGATAAACAAAGCTTTCTATGAAATTATAAAAATTTAAAAGAGAAGGTGGATATAAAACATGGAGTACTTGATATAATTTAAATAAAAGATCAAATGCTGTAATTGAAGTTGCTTGATTCGGAATTCTAAAGAACCACCCATCACCTTGGACGAAGAAAATGTTTCTTTGTTGATCTCGAATGCACATAATGTACGGTTGCATGTTGCCATTTGTCTCAGTTCTTAAATTCTTCTCAGTGTAGGGAAGATTTGTACCTTCCTATAGAACAAAGATGTATAGTAATAATTTGTAATGTAATTCCTTTTATAATAGATACATGGGGACAAAAAGTTTAAAATCATACTGGCAAAATTGTTATGAGATGGGGGTTTGGTACTTCGGCATTGATTGTATTAATGTTCTTCTCATTATCTTTTTAATTAATTCAGGTTCCAAATTATCATCACATCTGTATCTATGTCACCTACGTATGTGCCTCTTCAACGTATAGAAGTACATAAATCTTCGACAATATCCATCTTGGTCACATTCAAAACCATTATTTCCCTTTCCTCGATGAATTGTAAGTCCATGAGAAACTTGCAAATGCTTCACTAAACCATTCAACCCATTAGGGACATTTTGATGACACATATAACAATTCACACGATCCATGTCACTTTTCCAAAACGCAACTCAAGATTGATATCGATATTTGAATCCAAAACTGTTAAAATTCATAAAATTATTTTGAAGTGTTTGGATTTACAAACAACCACTGACAGATCACATATTTCATGTTACGAAATATTATTTGCAACCTTTCAATAATCACCTTTGAATTTTAATTTTTAATTCTTCGAGTGTTGACAGTCATAGGTTTGTTAATCAATATGATACTTAAAATTAAGAATATGATTACAAATATAAAAACTGTTGACTCATTTATTCAGAATGCTCACCTAAAAAAATATTAGCAGATAATGTGTCTTGTGTAAGGTCCAATATTTTTTCTGCTACCGCTTCTGGCGACCATTTCATAAATCATCCATCAGTATAAGTTTATAATAGCTGAAGATTATCTGAAACACATTGAAACGCATATCCAGACAGAAAACTTTAGACACATTCCATGCGTAATAATAGTATATAAAATAATAAAATTCAGATAAAATTTCGTCAAAATGCGTTCTTTAAAAGTATTCTATACATAATACTACAAATTGCTGTTTAAAATTCGTAAATTATATAAGTTAAAATGCTAAAAATATATTACTTACATAGCTGTATAACCATACGTTATATAAGGAAAACTATCTAATTACATTTCTATTAAAAGAATGCACGTAAAATACGATAATTTTCTTTACATATATGCATATACTTATGCACGCTTGTCTGAATAGGCCCTTACATAACCAAATCTGGCCTTGGTATATAAAGCCAATGTATATAGTATGGGAATTGACGTGCGAATATCGGTTTTTTGTTTATATATAATGCAAAAACTTTTACTTACCAATGAACTTACTAATGAAGGTAATATTAGGCTTCTTCACTTCACTAGTGCACATATAAGACTAGCACGAGCACGCACGAACATATCTCTCGGATGCCTCACTAATAAATGAATAATGATATAACCACTGATGTATCAGTGCGTTGAGCCGTTCTCACTGATTGCACAGCATGTTGGGCCCTGTGTCACTAATTCATTAGTGATGCAAGACATTACTGATTGAATCAGTGACTTTTCCACTAATTCAGATTTAGAGAGCATAACATAATAATAAGAGTATATAACAGTAAAATTCCAGTTTCTGGTATTTGATGGTGAAAAATGATCTTTCCATATTAGTCGCACAAAATCCTTTTAAGGGCTTTCATTTTGACCAAAATGGAAGGTTTGTACCAAGTTTCATAGAAATCGGAGGTAAGTCGTTTTCGGAACATTATCCCTTATTTCATGTATGCAATAAAGTCATGTGTGCAATGTGTATGTGCGCAATATGCATGTGCGCAATGAAGTCATGTGTACAAAATGATAATGCAACTTTCTTGTTTCTTGTGTGCAATAAAGTCATGTGTGGAATATGTATGTGTGCAATAAAGTCATGTGTGGAATATGTATGTGCGCAATAATGTCATGTGCGCAAACGTACATTCGTATTTTTAATTATTACATGTGTGCAATAGCGCTTGTAGGCAATCGGGAATGTCGGCAAAATGTTGTAGGCAAACGGAGCCCTCTCGGATTGCGGCCACTGGAAATGATTTGGTTTCATATTCGAATGCACGAATATGCAGTTTACATTTCACAAATACTGATTATTTTACTGCTAAAAATGTAACCAAAAACATTTTCAAACCTGATGTATTTCCAACGCAACATGTACATAAAAATATTATTCAACTCTTATAAGATAAAGTCAACGAATGTGAGTAACATTTTAAGTATGAAAATGTTTGATTCATTATTCACTGAAAGATTACAAAATATATATTACCCAGCAAACACAAAGTAACAGTAATATACATGTTAGTTATAACATAAAATTACCTTTTTAAAAAAAGGTACAAAAAAGGCGCCAAGTATACGCGCGCGAAGAAAAAAAGAACTCTACAAAAGTAATGATATCAAACCATTGCGCCAACTATAAAAATGGGTATTTATGCAAATCAGAAAATCTATTATTTTATTATTATGTATACAACATCCTATTCCAATCCAAGCGTTGTTTTAATTCTCTTTAAATATTATAGTATTTTTTCACAAAAATGTATGAAATCTTCATATTGCGCCAAGTGCAGAGAGAATGTATCGAAAATTACTTATTGTACTATTTAAAAAACTCAAGTGGTAGTATTCTTATAAATTAGAAAGAGAATATATGTATATATTGTTTTGAAAAATTATTGTTGTACTACTTTTAAAAAATAAAAAGTGATACATATCTTTTTATTGTCACTCTTCCTCTTCCAATCCAAGTGGTAGTAGCTTTCATTTATCACTTGGATTTTAATTTGTTTGAATTCTAATGGAAGGAATAGAAAACGTAATAGAAAAGAATAAAAGAGGTTACAGTACAAAATGTAAAAAAAATATTTAGTTAGTGCAAAAAACTTGGCGCTGCTAGACCTCGTTACCGCCCCATAACGCACGCATGCACTTTATATAAAACCTCAAGCTGCTCGTTCAGATAAAACTGAAATCCAAGAAATTTTACGCATGCATAAGCGCTTATTATATTATTATATATAAAACTTAAATCTAATCTAAATTTGACAAACAGCTTACATTTAATGATGAAAGATAGATGGAGAGAGAGAGAGAGAGAGAGAGAGAGAGAGGGAGAGGGAGAGGGAGAGGGAGAGGGAGAGAGAGAGGGAGAGAGAGAGAGAGAGAGAGAGAGAGGGAGAGAGAGAACATACACACCTTCTATTATGCCCAGTTTCTTTATACCTCTCAATAGTTATCTCCCAGATAACTAAAAATTTGTTTTCTTTATTGAAACCTCTGATTACGTATTTAACGGATAGCTATTCTTCATACTACTCACTTTTGACACAAAGTGTCTAGAATGTTATTATAAATTACCATATTCTGTCAGGTTACAAAGGTGAAGAAACCTGATTCTACGAGATATCTTTTGGATAAAGTTATCGAGAGGTGAAGAAATTTGGCCTTAAACGATGAAAGAGAGAAAAGCATTTCTCGTATTACTCGGTCTAGCAGCGCCAAGTTTTTTGCACTACCTAAATATTGTTTTTTTTACATTTTGTACTGTAACCTCTTTTATTCTTTTCTATTACGTTTTCTATTCCTTCCATTAGAATTTAAACAAATTAAAATCCAAGTGATGAATGAAAGCTACTACCACTTGGATTGGAAGAGGAAGAGTGACAATAAAAAGATATCTATCACTTTTTATTTTTTAAAAGTAGTACAACAATAATTTTTCAAAACAATATATACATATATTCTCTTTCTAATTGATAAGAATACTACCACTTGAGTTTTTTAAATAGTACAATAATTAATTTTCGATACATTCTCTCTGCACTTGGCGCAATTTGAAGATTTCATACATTTTTGTGAAAAATGCTATAATAATATTTAAAGAGAATTAAAACAACGCTTGGATTGGAATAGGATGTTGTATACATAATAATAAAATAATAGATTTTCTGATTTGCATAAATACCCATTTTTATAGTTGGCGCAATGGTTTGATATCATTACTTTTGTAGAGTTCTTTTTTTCTTCGCGCGCGTATACTTGGCGCCTTTTTTGTACCTTTTTTTAAAAAGGTAATTTTGTTGTGATATCATTACTTTTGTAGAGTTCTTTTTTTCTTCGTTTTATTAACGGCATTAATAACATTTATTATCAGCAAAATGATATTTCGCACTAAATTATTAGTTACTTACTTTATTACAGTATAATTCTGCAACTATGCAACACTTCTTTTACTCTCACCAACCCTGTATGTGCGCAAAGCGACCTTGTATCCTTGTATATATACGGGCGCAAAGCGATCCTTGTATATATACGGGAGCTGATATATACTTTATGTACTATCAAGTTTTTGTAAGAATAATATATAAATATCTTTAGCACCTCTAGGCCATTGTCTTTTTTTAATTTGTGCATCATCAGCTTCAGTCCAATTATTAGACATTCCTTCTCTACATATACTCGTGTAATGACCATCCTCAGTACATAAACCACTATGAAATATAGCATTCATAAACTTATACGTTTGTCTAGCTATTAAAACTTTAGTTGTAGGAATAGTACATATATTAAATTTACGTATTGCTTTCACAATTTTATCATCTTGAGATGAAAATAATACTAAACGAATAATAACTATATCTTTCGTTACTGTTAATTCGTTCTTAAACAAAATAGCATTTCCTGTACACTGTTCACATGACCCATCTGATTCACACCAACGTGAAAATGTAACATTTAATAAATCATTAAGAGTATAGCTTTTTTTCCCCAAATTGTTAATAGGTATTGAAATAACTACATCCTTACAAGTAAATTCCTTTGTATAATCACAAGATTTACATCGACTAGTAGAAGTTACTTGATGCTCTACCAGTTGTCTTATGCAATCATATTTAGTGAACAGGATTGTAAGAAACTCGAATACATCACGTTTTACATTTATTGAAACGGTTCTCCTAAATATTGCCGTACTGCATATGTATTCAAATTGCACATTCCATTTTCATATCTATGCATTAACATTTTTAAAACATCTGATTTATTACAATTAAACAATTGTTTTCTAATGGGACTTAAATGGGATTTAAATTAGACATTGTAATGCTGCATTTGCAGCATAACATGAAACATTGTCTGTATTTTGAAAACCATGTAAAACCCAAACAACATTTTGCCGTAATTTTTGATTTTGATAATTCTCTTGAATTGAAGTACTTACTTTTGACAATGCCCATGGAACATCTTTCACTTTGCGATAGCGTTCTTTTCCAACAGTAATTATTTCTGTTTCTGGTTTATACTGATTTCTTGGTCGATTATATTCTCTAATAGCTTTTTCGTCAGCTATTACTGACGAAGGATCATAGTTAATTAAATGCAACCCTTTTAGAGACGTTACTCGTGATAATGCAACATAAACTTGACCGCAATTAAATATAGAGTTGTCTATGTCCATAATAGCACTTTGTAGGCTCAATCCTTGACTTTTATGAATGGTGATTCCATAACTCAGACACAATGGAAATTGTTTTCTAGTAACAAACACTCTATCCACCACTTCAAATTTAACGCTCACTCTTTCAATTAAATATTCTAATCCTGATGGTAAAAGAAGCTTTATTTTTTCTACATCATCGGTAGACGTATCTTGTACAACTGATATTACCTTAGCTATTGTACCATTCACAAGACCTAAAGTAGCATCAATATTACGCCTTATCATAACTTTTGCTCCAATCTTAATTGCAATTTCTTTTGAAAGTCCAGCAGTTTTAGAATTATCATCATCATTATTCGATAATACTTTTGATACTTTCTTTCTCACATATGGTATACAGTCAATCGTGTCTTTGGCAATTAATAATATCTCTTTCGAAGCAATGCGGTTTAACATTGCAGCATTAAGAACATCACACATATGACGTGTAGGCAATAAACAAACAATGTCCAACGGAAAATCATTAATAAAATTACATATTTCGTTTAATCTAGATTCAAAAGAATCACCTTTAAACGATATTTGTCTATTTTCAAGAATCTCGCAATCAGACTTTGTCAATAAACCAATACGAATTCTTGACAACAACTGTCGATAAGAGTCATCCCCTTGCTGATACATATTGATCGTCAACTCATCATAATCAAATAATGTAGTCCACAAATTAACAGCAGTTAAAGAACCGATACATTTATCAATTTTGTCGTTTGGTAATCGTACAAAAACAGGATCGTCATGTACAGGAGGTAATTGCAGCAGATCACCAAATACAAAAATGTGCTTTTGACCGAACCAACCGTCTTCACAATCGTTAGTATTAAATATTTCAGACAATCGAAGATGTATGTACATTAAAGTCAAATTAAATATCATTGACACTTCATCAATCACAAAAAGAACAACATCCTTGAGATCTGCTCGTAAAACTTTTAACACATGATCAGACAATGGTTTATACTTTGGAATATGACCATGTTCAACAGGTAATTGAAGCAATCTATGAACTGTCAAACCGTCTATATTAAACGCTGCTATGCCAGTAGGTGCCGCTATAGTGGTATCTTTATTGAGATATTGTTTTATCCAACACTTAATTGTTTAAATTAAGAAACTCTTTTCAGTTCCACCTTCTCCGCTAACGTACAATCGTAATGTCGCATTTTCGAGCCGCGTCGAATGCTGCCAGAAACAACCCTCTATCTCTCATAGTTTCCGAGATATTCGCAATTTTCTTTGACAAACAGTTTTTTCGCGATATCTCGCGAACGGAGCACCCTAGAGGGTTCGTTCAGGGCCCATTCGACGGGGATTTTCGAGCCGCAACGAGTACCCTATATATTAAAAGACCGACTGCTGCTGCTGCCATCTAGGAATAGAAAAATGTACTGCACAAACGACGACGACGGTAATGACGTTTCTTAATCGAAAATTTTCTAATTTCAGACTTTGCATCGTAATATTTGCACTCGTAATGCACATAGAAAAAAAAATAAAAAAATTTTCTTATGTCATTCGACCCCAAGCTATCCATTGAGGTTACTCTGAAAATGATCTTTTCAGAGGTTATTAAGATCTGATAATCTAAGCGTGTCTGAAAATGTCGCTTCACGTAAAGATACCCGGTCGGTCTCGCTGCGCGTATACTTGGCGCGAGACACTACCGTGTCTCTTGATAAGCGGGAAATTATAACTAACATGTATATTACCTGTTACTTTGTCTTTGCTGGGATAGTTATATACAATAATATCGTTAGGCTATAAATATCATAAAACTGTAAGAAAGTTGCAAAAGGAATAATATAAATTATCAATGTTTTATTCTTCTCTTGTCTTTTACTTGATGACAACCACATACTATTGTATCATCATTATTAACAATTTCAGGACTTATTTCTTAGGTTAAGTTTCACGAGTGGTATGTTTTACGGTCAACGAGGCTTGTATGTATCTCACCGAATATTGCGATAGAGGAGAAATTTTTATAGGAAAGCAGGAAATATAATATTATATATACAAATATATATATGAAAGTATATTTATTTATATCATTTATTGTATATAATAGCTTGTAGAAAATAGTACATGTCGTTTAATAGAATGTCATATGATAGACTTTTCCGCGTCCCCGTCCGCGTCCCCGTCCCCGTGCCCCTCCGCGTCCCCTTCCGTGTCCGCGTCCATATTTGCTTTTCCACCACCGTCTTGCTGCAAACAGAAATAAAAAGTTATTGTTACTTAAATTTTTTTATTTTGTCAAGGATGAATTAAAATTTTACTTACGTATTTCTTCATTCTTGTTTTCTTGTACCTCTGATGGCGGTGGTGGTGCCTGCGCTGCTGGCACAGATACCTCCGGCGAAGAACTGATTGATGTTCGGTTTTTGAAAGCGTTTTCGGTCGCAGCCAGGCGTAGTTGCAAGTCACAGATCTTTTCTTTTTGCTGCCTTATAGTTTCATTCAACGCCGCTATTTTTCGAGAATCTTCGATTGGCGTAGGTGTATGTAGGTGTGTGTGTGTGTGTGTGTATCACAAGGATGAGGACCCCGTGGTTCGTCAGTTCCACAGTAATTTAAGACTCCACTGCACTGCGCGCGCGCGCGCGCGCACACACACACACACACACACACACACACACCTACATACACCTACGCCCATGCACGCACACACCACATAAGAAGGATTTGGAGTATAAAGAATAATGAACGCAGCAGTTGGAATTATAAAAGAACTAAACGAACCGCAGGGTTTTCTAATTCCTCAGGCCTTGCTGAGTCGACGATATTGCAAATTCGAAATTGAATATCTCGGTACCTAACTATCCTAGCACAAAATTTCAAAAACGGTTTTAAAGCTTTGAAACCCTACTTTTCGCAATTTAAATCGAAATTGTGCACGACGAGTTTTTTAAAATGGCGGAAAGGGAGAGCATGCGAAATTGATAAATGAAGTTTCGAGGTTGCGATGGTACATGGTGTAAAGTAGGTATTGCAGCCCAATGGGACTAAATGCATATAAAAGTATAGAGTTTTATCTTTAAAAGGCTTTTTTACAAAGCTCGATGCGATCATTTTTTGTTGAGATACTCCAAATTTACTTAACAGAGTGTTTTCTTTTTTAAAGTTGCACAACTCAGCGAAAAATGATCGCATCGAGCTCGGTAAAAAGCATTTTAAAGATAACACTCTATATTTTCATTTGCATTTGGTCCCATTAGGCTGCGATATCTAATTCACGCCATGCACCGTCACAAACTCGGACTTTCGGTTATCACTTTTGCATCCTCTCATTTTGTCATCCGCCATTTTGAATCAAATGGCCGACCATAATTGCCATTCAAATATTCTTAAAGTGGATACTTGAAGCTTCATTTTGTATTTTTGAACATATTTTTTTTTCTTCATTATTTACCAAGTTATGATCATTTGAAGGTTGGTAAATTTTTCCCTAAATTTTAGTGTACCGCTTTTTTTGGGAGTGAGTGTAGCTTAAAAGATTTTATTTTCACATTTTAATCATTGGAATAAATAAAGTTTAATGTATCGTCTCAAAGTTTTCTACAATCACAAATACAAGTTTTTCGGGTTGAGCAATTAAAATCGGACACCCTATATATTATAATCGAAAGTCGATACCCAGTATATTATAATTACTTATCGGAATAAATAAAGTTTAATTTATTGTGTTAAATTTTTTTAGAATCACTAATACAAGTTTTTCTGATTGGATCACTTAAAATCGGACACCCTATATATTATAAGATAAGATAAAGTGAGATACCCTATATATATAATTAATATAAAACCTCTATAAAACCGGAAATTACTAATTGTAAGATATCAAGAGTCATGTAGGGTGTTCGAAAATAGGTTTGGTTACTGCCAGTAAAAGCAATACAGTTGGCAGCAGTGAAAATTATTGGTGCTGCGTTTCGTTTCTTCCGCCAGTAAAGCCAGTGCCAGTAATAACAGAGAGAAGTAATAAACAGCCGAAGTGATCCCAAAGTCGAAAAATACTTTTTAGATACAACTTATATATGTACCCAGATAACACACACGTCCAAAATCGGGACATAAGCATATAATTATAATTTTGTTTTTGGTGCTACAAAGAAATGGAGACATTTGTACAATGTAAAAATATCTCTCTACATGATGAAGAGGACAATAACCAACAACTGATTGATTTAAAATTACTTGATGAAGCAACAAATGTCCAATATAATATAAAAGTACAAAAGGAAATGTATACTCGTGCTCATAATGGTATAACTTTAGTAAAATAATTTATAGTTTACTAATAGTAATTATTAATATAACATTTGTTACAAAAAGTAAAAGTTATTGGTATGATAATCTTTTGATGTATATTAATATTATAAATATTATTATTCCCTACAGACATGATATTTGCTACTACATTATTAGAAAAAGCAAAAACATTACTTAATTCCAAAGATACATATAATTCTGTTTCACCAAAAAATATTATGGCAAATGATAGTCCTAACCTAGTTAAACCTAGTTTAAGCACAAGTGTAGTTCTTAATGACACTGAAAATATACTTCAAGATAATACTACTTCTGACAGTGAAAACATTTCAGATACACAAGACACAGGTAAGTTTACATACTAGTAGTGTTGAAGTAAAATGTAATAATTATTTTTTTCATGTTAGAGGTAAATAAAGAAAAATGGGAACATAGAGCTATACTTCTTCTAATATCGTTATATAAAGAAAAATCATATATGCTGCAAAAAGGTAGTCATAAAAAACTGTGGACAGAAATTTCTCAGTGCATGAAGGAAAAGAAATACAAGTTTACTGGCAGTCAGTGCAATAACAAAATGGATGCATTAAAGAGACGATATCGTCAAATTATTGACCACAATGCTCAAAGTGGGAACGATAGAAAGGAATGGATATATTTAGATGTAATTATTGACACAATGTATATATAATTGTTATATATCATAGATGTATATGATAGTTATATAACAGTTATATAATAGTTATAATTATAAAACGATCAGACCACTTTTGCACATTATTTGTACATTATGCTTTAGGTGTTAGATGAGATTTTGCGAAAGAAAAATTGGATAAAACCATTAGCTGTAGCAGGATCAAATATTAAAGAATCTGAACATTCACCATTAACTGATAACAATGATGAAAATGAACCACCAACTAGTAAGTAACTATAAAAAAATAGTTTTTACTCAAATATATATTTTTCTATTATAAAACTAAATATATTTTATGTATAGAGCAAAGAAAGATGTCATTAACTGAAGCAAGAGCGAATTTTTTAAAAGTTTCATTAGCAGAAAAAAAATTAAAAAGAGAAGAAACTGCTAATTACAGAGCAACAAAGTTACAAATATTAAGAGAAATAAAAAAAGTGTATAAAAGACAGACAAAGAAGCAAGAATAATGTATGTACAGGGTGGGGAAAAATTATTGGTCAAGCTTTCGCCAGTCGATTCTACTCGTCGAGATCGCCAACATTGCATCATAAACATGGTGCCGCAAAATTAACTTTCAAGGTCATTTTCAATGTCAAATTTTTTTATTGGCTTAGTCGATTCTACTCGTCGAGCTGAACAAAAGTCTCAAAGGGACCATATGCCGAAAATCAACATTTCATAGAGAAATCTTCGTTTGAAGTTGTTAGAAGCCAAAAAATTTCGTAAAATTAATTGTGATGAATGTAAAATCTGCTTAATATACTCTTAACGCTACCCAGGAACAACGAAGTGGGCGTGGTAGATTTTTGTTCCCTTCGGGGTATCTTGGTACCCAGTAACATTTCAACGGCTGTTGGTTCCTTGAAGCAACCGGTCATTTGCCTCGGAGAGGAATAATATATCACTCCATAAGACATTCGTTACTTGTGCTTAAGAAGCTTTCCATCCATATCCAGACCTTTTTCGTGATTATTAGAAGACCGCCGCTGATCTTGAATCAATTTTCAGTGTAAAATTAAAAAAAATTGTTTAAATTTGTTATCAAATTTTTTCTAAGAATAACGTTGCTGTAGCATGCCTCGACGTGGTGGCCGTGGTGGTCGTGATCAGGCGCTTCGGGATGGGCGTGACCAACGTCTAATGCTTCAAGCAATTGATCGTGCTCATGGTAATTACACACGAGCACGAGCTCTTTATGCTAGTTGGTTGCGACGCCAAGCTAATGGCAGCCAATTACGTCCAGGGTCCGTGCCTGATCGTCGAGAATTTCAACGACTCGATGAACGATTACATGATCAGGAGCAAATGAATTTTGCAGGTGCTGGCCACCGTAGGGCAGGTCGTCCTCGTGTGTCTTGGAGAATTGAGGAACGTGTGATTGCTCTAGCTCGAACTTATCCTGTCATGGGATCACGACGCATAAGCACGCGAGTAGGGGTTGATCATAAAACAGTCTTGCGCATTCTCCGTGAGGAAGGCCTACGACTCTACAAAGTGCAGGTAGTGCATGAGTTACGACCTGATGATCGCACAGCTCGTCTTCGTTTTTGTCGGTGGATGCTTCGCAAGATCCGAAGATATCGGCACTTTCTGAAAAATATAGTGTTCACTGATGAATCCAGTTTTTCCAGCACTTCCATTTTGAACCGGCAAAATGTTCGCATCTGGCGCAGACGCAATCCACACGTAATGGTCCAAAGAGTTCAGCAGGGCCGTTTTTCAGTCAATGTTTGGGCAGGGATACTCGGGAATGATTATATTGCTCCTGTGTTTCTCTCAAACCGATTGTCAAGCGTTGAGTATTTGCGGTTTCTACGTCATACTCTCCTGAATCGACTGCAACGTATGATTCCGAGGAATGCCCGTAATCGAATTTTTTTTAGGCATGACGGTGCTCCACCGCATTTCGGCAGGCAAGTCCGCGCTTTTTTACAACGAGTTTTTGGAACTCGATGGATCGGTCGTAATCCTGCGCCACACTTATGGCCCGCCCGTTCACCTGACCTGAACCCTCTGGACTTTTATTTCTGGGGAGCTCTGAAAGCCATTGTTTATGGGTCAAGCAGGGCTTTAAGGACAGCTCAGGATTTACGAGATCGCATTGAAGAGGCGGTTGCTACTTTAGCACGAAATCGAGCTGTGCTCCGTAGAGTGCGAGATAATTTGGTGGAGAGACTTCAAGCTTGCATTGATAACGGTGGTGGTCACATTGAAGCTGGCAGACAAGCACAACTGCTCAGAGCTATTGGGGCCGATGGGTCAGTTCTGTTTGTTCGTAGGTAGCGTCGACGACGATAAAGTGAGAGGCAAGGGGAACTCACTGTAATCAAGTCACCCCGAAGAGAACAAAAATCTACCACGTCCACGTCGTTGTTCCTGGGTAGCGCTAAGAGTAGATTAAGCAGATTTTTTGACCTTGAAAACGAATTTTTCAGGGTCATTTTTGGAGAGTAATTTTTGCTAATCATGATCAGGATATTCAGAACATGATTTTAAGAACTTTATAAGCATCAGATTTATTTTCTGACTTCATAAAAATCGATTTTTTTGAAATTTCAGGCAAAAAAACTTCAAACAAAGATTTCTCTATGAAATATTGATTTTCGGCATATAGTCCCTTTGAGACTTTTGTTCAGCTCGACGAGTAAAATCGACTAAGCCAATAAAAAATTTGACATTGAAAATGACCTTGAAAGTTAATTTTGCGGCACCATGTTTATGATGCAATGTTGGCGATCTCGACGAGTAGAATCGACTAGCGAAAGCTTGACCAATAATTTTTCCCCACCCTGTACAACAGTTTACTAATTATTTAACTAAAATACATCAAACTCTGTAAAATATATTTACTATCTTTTAATACAAAAAAACAATAGATAACATTTTTATTCTTACTTGTAAGTGTACAGAAAATCTGCCTTTTCTGTTTATATAACTATTTGCGTCTTCTGTTGGCCGAAGAATGTTTATGTGCGTTCCATCAATAATGCCTAGCACTTTAGAAAATCCATATAATGTCTGAATGTTTGTCCAAGTGTTTTCAGCTTCTTCATAGGTAGGCCATTTAATAAACTGATTACGTATACTATATATTGCTCGTACTACTCTTTTCGTACTAAACCATGCAGTTGATTTAGACACATCAAATCGTTCACTTATGGAGCAAAACGAATCTGGTGTTGTTAAGACGTAAATAGTAATTAATATTTGCTTTACATCAAGTTGTTCTCTTCCTTTGAATGGATTATTATCCACTTTTGGTCCAATTAAATATACCAAAAACTGAAAGGTATTACGTTCCATTCTGTCATAAAAGATTATTATTAGTAACACATATTAACAAATACTTTATAATAATGTATGCAATATTGTTATAAATAAATTTGTATAAATATATATAACCCACATAGAAATTAGCATCCAGTGGATGTCCATGAAACCTCCATAGCTCCATGGGACATCTATCTCCACGATAGACGTCAGATGGACGTCTATTAGAGATCCATGATACCTCCATAGCTCCATGGGATATACAGGGTGGGGCAGTTAAGGTGTTACAGACTTATATCTCGGAAACGAAGCATTTTAGAGAAAAATGTTTCAGACAAAAGTTGCAGGGTTGGAAGGGGGCCACTCAGTGGAGGTAACAGAGTGGTCATTCGTGGTCATTTTCAAGGTCATTTAAAGGTCAAGTCCAATTTTTTAAACAGAAACCCATACTTTTTATTGCAGATTCTGATTCTCCGTCGAAAAGTAAGTAACTTTTGTTGGAAACATTTTTTTCTTAAATGCCCTCCTCATCCCGAAAACACAGGTTCAACCTTTGGTGGACCAATGATAATAACTCGCTTTATAACGGACACTGAAGTTTTTTTTTAGTATTTTACTGTTTACCGTCAGCATTAGCGTTACCCAGTGTGCACCACGTGGAGGTTGCTGATCGGATTTGTACACCTTGTGGCCCTGAAAAGGGCCAATACGCGACGGGTGTGCCTAATTGTTCGCTGGGCGTGGTATCGTAGCCGCGGTCGTGTACACCTGCCCAATCGCTTCGTGATATCCGCAAATTCTGGGAAGGTGTGTGGACTGAGAATGGATCGGCCGGTAAAGTAGAACGATGCGGAGGGTGCATCGTTACAAAATGAAATAAATCACGCGTCTTAAACCCGAAAACCAATCCTAATATGGATGTAGCAGGCAATGGATTATTTTGGGGTACTTGATTTCCCCTTGCCTCTCACGTTTACGGTACATTTTCATCAGAATTCTTCAATTCAATAGATGTTCAAACTGTTTACCTTCTTGTTGTAAACACAGTTGCAACCTTGTTTGAAACGCTCGACGAACTTTTGCCAATTGTTCTACCGTAATTTCATAACAAGCTTGTCGGATTCTGCATTTCATATCTTCGCTTGTCGTTGGAGCAGTTGCCATTACTCGACTTTTAATAAAACCCCATAAAAAAAAATCAAGTGGCGTTAAATCTGGAGAACGAGGAGGCCAGTGTACTGTACCCCCTCGTCCTATCCACTTCTCAGGAAATATCTCGTTCATTTTCAACCGAGAAATCCGTGCATAATGAGCTGGTGCTCCATCGTGTTGCATCCACATGTTTATGCGTATACCTATTGGTACGTTCTCTAATAGTTGCGGAAGTATGTTCTCTAGAAAATCACTGTATACTTCGCCATTCAAAGGTGTTTCAAAAAAATGTGGTCCGATAATATGATCACCTACAATACCACACCAGACATTGAGAGACCAAGGGCGTTGAAAAGGAATAGTTCGTATCCAATGAGGATTTTCTATCGCCCAATAGTGCATGTTGTGTCTGTTCACTTGTCCATTATTACTAAAATTAGCTTCATCGGTGAATAGGATACGCGAAAGCAAAGTTTGGTCTTCGTTCAACATGCGTAACATAATGTTGCAAAAATTAATCCGACTTACGAAATCAGGTTGTTCTAAATTTTGGTGCAAGTGAATGTGATATGGATGCAATTTATTTTCATGTAAAATTCTCAATATTGACCTTCTACTAATTGCACATTCTGTTTCTAATTGCCTACAACTAATTGTAGGATTCAATTGAACAGCAGCGAGTATGTTCACTGTATTTTCATCATTAGTAGCTGTTTTTCTGCGTGTTCTTTTTTTCCCCTTTATTGTGCCATACCTAATAAAACGTTCGGAAAGCCGTTTAAATGCCATATGCGATTTTTTTTCGCGATGAGGATAACGTTCATCATACATGTTTGCTGCTTGGCGATAGTTCCTTCTACACTCTCCTAATACAATGAACATATCGAAATATTCCTGATACGGCCGATCCATTACGATAATGATCCTTAGTGCTCGTAATCAGAGTTGTCAGAATGAGGACGCGACTCGCCCGAAGTATCAGATGCCTCGTCGATTTCCCAATCTGCGACGCATCTCTTCGTGCCCAACTTCGGCAGTAGACTCGAGTTACTCCGAGAGTTAGGGCAAAGTGAGATCGGCAGACTGGGAAATCGACGAGGCATCTGATACTTCGGGCGAGTCGCGTCCTCATTCTGACAACTCTGATTACGAGCACTAAGGATCATTATCGTAATGGATCGGCCGTATCAGGAATATTTCGATATGTTCATTGTATTAGGAGAGTGTAGAAGGAACTATCGCCAAGCAGCAAACATGTATGATGAACGTTATCCTCATCGCGAAAAAAAATCGCATATGGCATTTAAACGGCTTTCCGAACGTTTTATTAGGTATGGCACAATAAAGGGGAAAAAAAGAACACGCAGAAAAACAGCTACTAATGATGAAAATACAGTGAACATACTCGCTGCTGTTCAATTGAATCCTACAATTAGTTGTAGGCAATTAGAAACAGAATGTGCAATTAGTAGAAGGTCAATATTGAGAATTTTACATGAAAATAAATTGCATCCATATCACATTCACTTGCACCAAAATTTAGAACAACCTGATTTCGTAAGTCGGATTAATTTTTGCAACATTATGTTACGCATGTTGAACGAAGACCAAACTTTGCTTTCGCGTATCCTATTCACCGATGAAGCTAATTTTAGTAATAATGGACAAGTGAACAGACACAACATGCACTATTGGGCGATAGAAAATCCTCATTGGATACGAACTATTCCTTTTCAACGCCCTTGGTCTCTCAATGTCTGGTGTGGTATTGTAGGTGATCATATTATCGGACCACATTTTTTTGAAACACCTTTGAATGGCGAAGTATACAGTGATTTTCTAGAGAACATACTTCCGCAACTATTAGAGAACGTACCAATAGGTATACGCATAAACATGTGGATGCAACACGATGGAGCACCAGCTCATTATGCACGGATTTCTCGGTTGAAAATGAACGAGATATTTCCTGAGAAGTGGATAGGACGAGGGGGTACAGTACACTGGCCTCCTCGTTCTCCAGATTTAACGCCACTTGATTTTTTTTTATGGGGTTTTATTAAAAGTCGAGTAATGGCAACTGCTCCAACGACAAGCGAAGATATGAAATGCAGAATCCGACAAGCTTGTTATGAAATTACGGTAGAACAATTGGCAAAAGTTCGTCGAGCGTTTCAAACAAGGTTGCAACTGTGTTTACAACAAGAAGGTAAACAGTTTGAACATCTATTGAATTGAAGAATTCTGATGAAAATGTACCGTAAACGTGAGAGGCAAGGGGAAATCAAGTACCCCAAAATAATCCATTGCCTGCTACATCCATATTAGGATTGGTTTTCGGGTTTAAGACGCGTGATTTATTTCATTTTGTAACGATGCACCCTCCGCATCGTTCTACTTTACCGGCCGATCCATTCTCAGTCCACACACCTTCCCAGAATTTGCGGATATCACGAAGCGATTGGGCAGGTGTACACGACCGCGGCTACGATACCACGCCCAGCGAACAATTAGGCACACCCGTCGCGTATTGGCCCTTTTCAGGGCCACAAGGTGTACAAATCCGATCAGCAACCTCCACGTGGTGCACACTGGGTAACGCTAATGCTGACGGTAAACAGTAAAATACTAAAAAAAAACTTCAGTGTCCGTTATAAAGCGAGTTATTATCATTGGTCCACCAAAGGTTGAACCTGTGTTTTCGGGATGAGGAGGGCATTTAAGAAAAAAATGTTTCCAACAAAAGTTACTTACTTTTCGACGGAGAATCAGAATCTGCAATAAAAAGTATGGGTTTCTGTTTAAAAAATTGGACTTGACCTTTAAATGACCTTGAAAATGACCACGAATGACCACTCTGTTACCTCCACTGAGTGGCCCCCTTCCAACCCTGCAACTTTTGTCTGAAACATTTTTCTCTAAAATGCTTCGTTTCCGAGATATAAGTCTGTAACACCTTAACTGCCCCACCCTGTATATCTCCATGGTGGAAGTCAGATAGACGTCCATTAGAGGTCCATCCTATCTCCATAATAGATGTCCTCTACAAATCCACTGCAGATATCCATTAGACATCCATTATGGATGTATAATAGATTTATTAAACATATAGAGTATTTCCAATAAACTAATATTTAAGTTTCATTATTAATTACAATTTTTCAGCTAATTTTGTTTAACATTTAGAAATTCACAATATTATAGAATTTATTTTTAATTATTAATAATATATGTATATAATTGAAGTTATTCTTACATAAATTTACATCCACCGAAAATCTGTAATGGACGTCCATTAGACGTATGTCATGGAGATTCGGAACATCCAGTAGAGATCCACTAGACATCCATTAGACAGCTACTAGAAATCCATAGTTCCGCCTTGCACGTCCAGTGGATCTGCATTAAGGTAGGAGCACAAACTTTTGCATAAGCGCATAAACAGATGCATAAGGAATTTGATTGGTCCATTTCCTTGTGCACATGCTTATAGACCAATCAAATTTCTTATGCATCTTTTTATACGCTTATGCAAAAGTCTGTGTTCCTGCCTTTAGACGACTTTAAAGACGTCTATTAGGCCGGATCTACAATAGGTGTAGTAAGCTTTAAGCCGTAAGAAATTAACCAATCTCAGTGGAATATGAGGAGAAAGATCGACTGTGATTGGTCAATTTCTTACGGCTTGAGACTTACTACACCTGTTGTAGATCCGGACTTAGACGTACCGTGGATCATTAATAGAAGATTCACGGAACCTCGGTGGACGATAAATGTACGTCCCATGGACCATTAATGGAAGAGTTCATAGAGCCTCGATGGACTAACCGACGTTTCGTGGCATCGAGGCTACATGAAGCTTCCATTAATGATCCACGGAACGTCTAATAGACGTCCACCGATGTTCCATGAACCGTCCATAAATTATCCACGGATCGTCGGTTAGTCGTCTATCGAGGCTCCATGAAGCTTCCATTAATGATCCACGGAACGTCTAATAGACGTCCATCGATGCTCCATGAACCATCCATTAATGATCCATGGAACGTCGGTTAGTCCCCAGGCAGCACATGTTAGTCTAATATATGTTTCTTAGACGTATCTAATGTCTAAGAAACATAAAGTACCATTTAAGAAACGGTTTAAATAGAAACCGTTTTTAGACTTAAATTTTAAAAACGTATTTTTCACGTTTCCACAGAAACGAAAAATGTGTTTTATTAAATTGATTCAAAATTATATAATTAATATAGAAAAAAATAGTAATTTCTACTTAATTTGCGAGTATTAATTATTTTTACATCATACGTTTCAATGTACTCGATTATGGAACAAGAGACAAAAATCAACATAAGTGTGTGTGTGAGATTCCCGCCTCTGATTCACCAAGCGACCGATAGATGGCCAGGTCAGGCGTGACGTTCTCGCAAGAAACATTTGCGTTATCACCTTATAAATAACCATCCGGAAAACCGATCCAGTACTCTTTTTTTCTTCTTTTCTTTTGAAATCATTATTGCTTGAAGTGATATCTCATTCCAAAAGAGTGAGATTTCACTACACGAAATTTAGAGAGTAATTCATAAAATATAAAAATCTAGTTTTTTACAAAAATGTGATTTAACTCTGTCTATCTTCGAGGCACTGATATATAGAATTGATAAATATTTTTCTGATGGTTTCTGAAACGTTTTTTTCCCGAAAAAGAAACGTTTCTCTTAACGTTTTTTCGTTGGACATTTTTCTCCTAAATAAACGTTTCAATAAATTGGTTATGAAACGTTACGTTAAAACGTTTATAACGGCTTTGAAACCAATGTGTGCTGCCTGGGTCGTCCTTCGAGGCTCCATGAAGCTTCCATTAATGATCCACGGAACGTCGGTTAGTCGTCCACCGAGGCTCCGTGAACCCTCTATTAATGATCCACAAAACATCCAATCGACGTCCCATGGACGTCTGTGAAGATGTCTAATGGAGGTCTATTGGACGTGCGCAAAGCGGAACTATGGATTTCTAGTGGCTGTCAATTGGATGTCTAAAGGACGTCCACTGGATGGTCTGAACCTCCATGACAGACGTCCATTGGACGTCCAATGGAGGTTTTCGTTTTATGTGGGAATATATAGTGTATATATACTAACCTAAAATGTGATTTAAATTCAATATCTGTGTATAATGCAACAACATGCTCCATATAATTTCTAATTTTTGGCACTCTTCTTTCATTTCTGTTATTATTTATAATAATATTTCATAACTCTTCATTGTCATCACTGTCACTCGAAGAAGCACTAGAAGAAGATTCGAAAATAATATTGTCAAGTAACATATATTCTTCCATTATTATTGCTAATCACTTTTTATTCTATTAGCCTAATCTAACCAAAAGAACCAATTAAATATCCAAGTTTTATTTAAAACTTATCCTTCGGATTATTTGGGATCACTTCGGCAGTTTGGCTATTTACTGGCTTTACTGGCGGAAGAAACGAAACGCAGCACCAGTAATTTTCACTGCTGCCAACTGTATTGCTTTTACTGGCAGTAACCAAACCTATTTTCGAACACACTAACGGTAGTGTCTTGCGCCAAGTATACGCGCAGCGAGACTGCACCGTGACTCTTTTACGCGAAGCGACGCTTTCGCAGACACTCAGATTATTAGATCTCAATAACCGCTGAACGGATAAACTTCTAAGTAGGCTCAATGGATAGCTTGGGGTCGAATTATATAATAAAAGTGTTTTTATTTTTCTTGTACGTGCCCTACGAGCGGAGATATGGCGATGCAAAATCTGAAATTTTCCAATTTCATTTAAGAAACGTCGTCGTCATCATCATTTGTACAGTCACAGATTAATAGACAGATAGCCAAACGCCCGGGTTAAGGCGAGACCAGCATTTCCATACTTTGATTATCGACACACTTTGCCCCTTACCGACAGACTTTGCCCCTAGGAGCGAGTCCGAACTAAATATATCCGATTTTATCGACAGACTTTTCTCCTTGAAGTGATGTTTCAAGCGGCTCGAGATGCTGAGATTTTCTTTTTCGCCGGTTCTTAAACCGGCCTTTTGTGTACGTGCGTGTGCACTATTCTACTTTTAGTATAAATACATATATGTACATATATATGTATATAATAGCGAGTTAAGCGTATCGAATAAAAATTATATTCTTAAGTAATATGTAATATTAATGTATGTAATATTAATGTATATATGTAATATTAATAAGTAATATGTAATATTAATATGTTTTATATGAATTTTATTTTTTTATTCATGTGTCACTTACTAAATATGTTTTTCTAATGAAACATTGACGATTTTAATTAGCAAAATAATAACTTAAGGCATGCTTCAGGGTCCACTGCGGGAGGGTTAGTTCCCCTGGAGTTTGTTTATATTTTTTTTCGACGGGGATGCAGATGGAGGGTTCTTCGCTGAAGGCCAATTTAATAATATATTCATATACATATTCATGTGTCATCGCTTACTAAATGTTTTTCTAATAAAACATAAATGATTTTGACTTGCAACAATTTAAGGTGTGCTTCTTGCGAGAAACGATTCATATATATAGGTTGGTACTTTCATGAATTTTGTATTTTTACTTGCCACAGTTTCTTATCCAAATGTCAAATCTTTTATCAGTCTTCTGTGGAAAACGAAACAGTTTACAGTTCTCTGATTTGACATTATTACAGTTTTTATAAGCACATCTATCAAATATCGTAATTGTCTTCACACTACTGTTATCCATTTTGATACACGAAAGCACAATAGAATACGTTCTGACAATGAAACACAGTCGCTGTGGTCGCTCGAAAACGCGAGAAGCTTATGAGTTTGCATATAGCGAAAACAAGTGAAAGATGAAACAATTTCTGCGTGTTTCATCCATTTGGGAGTCTTCTATATATTAAGTTATTAATTAATAAATATTTATGAAAAAGGGTGGTTCGTGCGGCGAGATAGGTCGGTAGAGGAGGGTGCGCTCTCTTTGATAGACCGCGAGCTGGGCGGGCGGCGCGCGGTCTATCAAAGAGAGCGCGACCCTCCTCTACCGACCTATCTCGCCGCACGAACCACCCTTTTTCATAAATATTTATTAATTAATAACTTAATATATAGAAGACTCCCAAATGGATGAAACACGCAGAAATTGTTTCATCTTTCACTTGTTTTCGCTATATGCAAACTCATAAGCTTCTCGCGTTTTCGAGCGACCACAGCGACTGTGTTTCATTGTCAGAACGTATTCTATTGTGCTTTCGTGTATCAAAATGGATAACAGTAGTGTGAAGACAATTACGATATTTGATAGATGTGCTTATAAAAACTGTAATAATGTCAAATCAGAGAACTGTAAACTGTTTCGTTTTCCACAGAAGACTGATAAAAGATTTGACATTTGGATAAGAAACTGTGGCAAGTAAAAATACAAAATTCATGAAAGTACCAAAAATATTTGACGATAATAAGTTTAGATAAAGGATAAGATTAAATTTTGTGAAAAGACAGAAATGCTAGTTAAAAATTTCAATTAATTTTCTTTAATGATTTAAATTTTTTAAAGTACACTATAATAAAGTAATAAGCATAACGTTGTTCAAAACTGTTGCCGTTTTTATTTAGAAGTTTTGTTAGTACTGATTTAGAGTCCATAACATATAATTACGTTATAGTAATTTTTAAATTCCATTTGAAATGTAGCCTTTATAACAAATATTAAAAATTATTTGTTTCGGACAATTATATTAACATTTGTTTTGCAAGATCTTTTTCTTCTTTTGTATATTGTAATGTTCTCTTGTATAGTTGAAGTTGTATCATGATTCTCGCTAGTGGTTTTAGACACTTCTTTCCATGCAAAAATTCATTCACACTGTGTTTGCAAACGTTCCTTTTTTGAGCTTCATTATTGCGACGTAATTATTACTTGTTATTTGATTAGAAATAAAAATCATTTACGCAATGTGATTGGAAATGCGTGATATTTTTCTAGTGTATGAACTATAGATTTATTTTTAAACAGGTAATGAAAAGTTACTTGAGTGGTCCCCAGCATCAATTCAGAAAGCAGGATTATGTGCAGATCACTTTAATAAAGAAGATTTTATAAGCCGTACGAAGTTGCATATTAGAAGAAATCCCATACTATGGATGTCAAAGGATACTAGGATTTCTCTTGTCGAAGATAATGATCAAAATATTATAGAACAAGAATCTAGAACCAGATCTGTTGAAGAAATTGGTCAAGAAAATGTCGTTCACCATGATTCAGATCGAGATTACACTCCGATGGAAGTCGATACTCATATTGATTTTCAAGTAGATAATGCGGAGACCATCAAGAACAACACAAATGAAGAAGTCGCTACAGTAACAAGGACAACACCAAAGAAGTGTTATCCTTCTGGAAAAGAACTTTTCGGTAATTTCGGAGATGACTTGGCAGACGATAATGAATGGCTCAATAATGAAACTATTTCCACTATTTCTGGATAATTACTCTCAGGGAGAAGTAGAAACTAAAACAAAGAAACTAAAAATGCGAAAAGAAAAACCGCGAAAGAAGTCTGTTCGATAGTGTTGCGACCGCGAGAGGATGGGGATCGGACTCAGGTTGCAGCAACGTCACACTCTTTAGCCAGACGAAACTTTAATAAACGTCATACAAATAACAATGTTCACAATTTTGCAATTGCTTTGAGTCGGCGCTGAACCGCGCCTCCGCCGCACTTGACCGGAGCGCGAGCGGTCACGCGCTGATAGCGATACCGAACCGCGGATGGGGCCACGCTCGCGAGCAACGATTCGGAGCCTGATTACCCCTACGCGACTTTCTTTACGTTAAGCTCTGCATTAACAACTGTGTGTTCGCGGCCAGGGCCGGCGCTTTATATACGCGCGGTGTTCTAGAAGGATCCAGACCCGCTTCGAATATTATGTCGATCTGCTCGCTCGTTAGGTCGACCCCGACGGCGACCTCCGGGCACGCAAACTGTTGTGTTTTCGCAAGCCAAAGCTTGTTTTCCTGCCCGCGAACGCTCCGTCGCTGCTGGCCTTGGCACGGCTGCCCTGTACCAAGCGCGACAAACCGCTGCTCTGGTGGATGGGATTAATTCGCACGCGGTCTTGAACAAAGTCTGTCCTCCAAAAAATGTATAATGAAGATGAATTGTTCGAAATCGAAAAATTAAAGAAAGAAAATTTGAGATTGAAAAAATTTCTTATGCAAAGGAAGAGAACAAAAAAAATATTATTGC
This sequence comes from Ooceraea biroi, assembly GCF_003672135.1. Lineage (NCBI taxonomy): Eukaryota > Metazoa > Arthropoda > Insecta > Hymenoptera > Formicidae > Ooceraea > Ooceraea biroi. The sequence continues at coordinate 7,520,828 of NC_039511.1, forward strand.
TATGTTGAAACGTCGCAATAATGAAGCTCAAAAAAACAGGAACGTTTGCAAACATAATGTGAATGAATTTTTGGATGGAAAGAAGTTTCTAAAACCATTAGCGAGAACTATGATACAACTTCAACTACACAAGGGAACATTAAAATATACAAAAGAAGAAAAAGATCTTGCAAAACAAATGTTTTTTTATTCCGCAAGTGGATATTCACGGATGAGAAAGGCTGGATTAAATCTCCCATCAGAATCTTGTGTCCGAAATTGGATTTCTGAAACAGAAATTCGACCAGGATTCTGCGAGGAAATATTTTCTAAAATTCGAGAAAAATTGTCTAAACTACCATCTTCTCAGACAGTTTGTTGTTTAAAATTTGATGAGATGTCGATAAAACAATTTGAAGAATATAGCCAAAAATATGATATCATTGAAGGATTAATAGATCTTGGACCCCTGGGACGAAGCAATGAACCAACGGTAAACGTTTTACTATTTTGTCTTGATAGTATTAATGCAGAAAATCCTTGGCGGCAAATAGTAGCATACTTTTTGACCGGAAAAAAGTCTACGCATAAGGAGATCGTTCAACTCACCGAGATATGCTTGGAAAAACTTAAAAATGTTGGGGCAAATGTAAAATTGATTACATGTGACCAAGGTGGACCAAACAGAAAAGCTTTCAGTAATTGGAAAATTTCACCACATAGGGTAAGGTTGCCATCATTGGACCGTTGCTTTCATTGAACCACTAAGGTATTTCGAAAACTAAAACGACTGTCGGCAAAAGAAAGAGATAGAACGCACGTGCACGTGTCCCCCCGCTATCTTCCTCACGCTCAGTTCCATGGCGGCCGCTACTGCAGAGTGACACACGGCAGTAGGGTTTAAGTATCAAAAAAAATAAAACGTTTGAAATAACCACTCAGGTATGTACTACTAATCGTGATTTTATCTTATTTTTAATATTCCCTCATGAAAGTATATTGATTTGAGGTGTTATTACATCGGTTAGTTAAATGTTCAGATCTAACCACAAAATAAAAAATTGTCATCGTAAAATTTATACCTAATTGCTATGATTGAACCACCTAGTGGTTACTATGATTGGACCGGTCCAATGAAGGCGACTAAGTGATTTTGTTTTTTTATTCTTTATTTAGAATGGTACAGTCGTCTCAAAATGAAATAGAGTCACATCGAGTACGGAAAGAGCGTAGTAAGTACTACACATGGAACGAAATTAGTATGAAGCTTGCCATAGAAGCTTTGCGGAAAAAAGAGATCGGTTTAAATGCAGCCAGCAGAATATATTCTGTACCGAAAACAACACTAAGACGACGATTACTAGAAGGCAATAAAAAAGCCAAAGAACATAAACAAATAAAAGGCTTCGAATGTGACCTTACATCGGAGGCCGAAGTTGCACTCGTAGAGCATATTCTCGAAATGGAGTCATGTTTGTTTGGTTACACGCCACTAGATGTTCGTATACTAGCCTTCCAATTTGCTGAAAAATATGGTTTGTCGCATAGATTTAATATAAATAACAAGATGGCCGGTAAAAAATGGTACTACAATTTCATGAAACGTAGCCCAGAATTGAGTCTCTGTCAACCAAGAGCAACATCCTTTAATCGAGCAACTGGATTCAACAAGGAAGTGGTCAACGAATTCTTTAATAAACTTATTGAAGTTACTGACAAACATGGTATAACCGAGGCTCGACAGATCTTTAATGTAGACGAAACTGGAATATCTACAGTACAGAGGAGGCCACGTAATCCTTGCTAAGAAAGGAAAACATCAAGTCGGTTCGATTACAAGTGGTGAGAGAGGCGCAAATACAACGGCTGTTTGTTGTGCAAATGCTGCAGGACAATTTGTACCTCCTCTAATTATATTTAAACGCAAAAATGCTAAAGCTGAGTTACAAAACGGCGCTCCCCCTGGCTCCATCTTTGCTTATAACCTAGATAGTGAGTATATAAATAGATTTTTTTTATCTGGCTTCAACATTTCATTGAAAACATCAGATCGTCCCCTGAGAAAAAAGTGTTACTTATACTCGATGGCCACGTAACTCACACAAAACATTTACCTACTATTGAATTGGCAAGACGACATGGTGTTGTTATGTTATCATTGCCAACTCATACGTCGCATAAGCTTCAACCCCTGGATGTATAATTTTTTAAGCCCCTGAGCTCCTATTACATAGAAGAAACTGAGAAATAGCTAAGACAAAATCCAAGCAGATTAGTGACACAATATCAGATTTCAATGCTTTTCGGTAAGGCATACGAACGTGCTGCTTCTTTGCGGAATGCCAGCATTGGTTTCCAAAAAACTGGAATCTACCCGTTGGATAAAGATGTCTTTCAAGACTACGAAATTGTAACATTGAACGTCGAGGAAGAAAATATAAATATGAACTCTGCTGCAGCTCAGAATTATTTGTTCCCTGATAATGTAAATTCTAAACCTGGGACACAAAGTGAGGGAGGGAGTCACCACTCTCTGTTGGAACCAAATAAAACCGTGGCTATGAAAGATATGCCGGTTTTTTCTGAAAAGGCACCTGAATACTTCAGAAGCTCTCCTCACGCTAGCACAAGTAAACAATTTGATTTCGAAGTAAAGCAGATATCACCTGGAGCAAAGAAAATTGTATCTGAATTAAGGAAGAGAAGTAGAAAGACTCAGAGGGCTATAGAGATAACAAGTTCACCATATAAAGAAGATTTACAGTCAAAGGAGGGAAACAAGCCTAAAAAGATGAAGAAAGAAATCATTGCTGAAACAAAAGGTTCCAAGAAAAAAGCACCGAATTCTAGTCAATGGTATTGTAAAATCTGCACAATGAGTGCGATTGAAGACATGATACAATGTATGATATGTCGAGAATGGGTGCACGTAGAGTGTGCTTGTGTGAGCAAAAGTAAAAAAAGATACTTTTGCCCAGCCTGCAAAAAGTAATATAAAGTTACATAATTCTACCTTTCATTGTCGTTTTAAAATTGACAAAGATTTATTTGTGTTATGTTTAAAAAGATTTATGTTTAAAAAGAATGATATTTTTTGTTAGTTTGAATTTTTAAATTACGTATATTAATATAATAATTATCAGTTGTTGATTGATTTTGATTGAAGTTGTTCCTTTGTAACAGTTGATTTCTTAAAATATTTCTTTTTTATATAATTTTAGCATAATATTTTATAAACAATATAGGTTAGAAACGTACCTCTAAGGTATCTGTGACTGATTAATAAATATCTATACTAGATTATTTTGATATTTTGTTTTTCTTATTTTTTTTGCCTTAGTTTCTTTTATTGGACCGATGGTCCAATGAAGGAAACCAAGTGGACCAAAGAAGGTGCCAAAGGTCCAATCATGGAAACTTTTAATCTTTTTATATTTTTTATTTCCTGTTTTAAATGTTGATTGATAGATGCTGAGACTTGTTGATCTTAAAGCTTAATAAATGTCACTTCAAATCACATTCTTAGTTTCACTTTATTACTTATAATTTCAAATTAGTAGACCTTTAAAAAAAGGGGTTCCAATGGTGGCAACCTTACCCTACACCGTTTTTTTCATTTAACAATGAAACCTACTTTACTTTCTTTGATTGGCCTCATCTTATCAAGCGATTAATTAGCCAGTTGAGATCGCATAAGTATATTTATGTGAATGATGAAATAATTATGTCTTTTCACGATTTATTTGCAACGTGGCAATTTGACAAAAAGTTAAGTACTTCAAATTTATTGGGTCACATTACCTACGCGCACTTTTATCCAAACAATTTTGAAGCTATGAATGTCAAAAGAGCTTTTCAAATGTTAAGTGCAAGATTCGCTGCATCAATATTGACAGCAGGTCACAGTAATGTTTTGAAAAGTACTTCATGGAAAGCATCTGCGGATTTTGTTTACAAAATGAATAAAGTAATAGATGTTATGAATGTATACTATTTAAATGATTGGAAAGGAGAAAAGGGACCATTATCAGATGTCAATACAATGGCTGAAGAGTTATTAATGTCTTTTATTGAATGGTGTTCGAAGTGGAGTACTTCCCCCAACAAGATGTCAAGGCCTCCGTGCTTTGATGGAATGATTACGACTGTACAAGCAATTTTATCAACATATCATTCCATCAAACAACACTATGCAAAATTCAAGCTCGCCACTGCACTGTGTAACCAGAATTCTGTAGAGCATACATTTAGAAAAGTTAGAGGACGCAGAGGATTCAACCGTAATCCCACTGCGAGAATGATACGGTTAACATTGCGTCATATTTTATCAAGTGGAAATATTTACGGAAGTGATAGAGGTAACGTAACTTGTCTAGAAACGTCTTTATTAATGGATGGTACGTCGGTAATCTGTGGTGAAACTAGCAATGTTCCATCAGAAGAAGAACTCACTTTTCCAATTGAAATGGATAATGGTGACTGTAACGATAATCTCATTGCGACAGTTTTTGAAGAAATTACTAGATATTCAGATCATAATTATTCCGACAATCTAGAACTGACCGACAAGAACAACTTTAATTCACCAGAGACATATGAAAAAAATTCAATTGCATATTTCGCAGGATACATTGCTCGCTACTGTTACGAAAATACAAAATGCGACAGCTGCCGTGAAACAACTTTGAAAACACCGATGGAAGGATCAACCGAGAATGAAATCTATATTCAACTACGTGAATATGAACACGAAGGCGAAGATGAACCTGAAGTTGAATGGCTATCAAGGCCAACGGATGCATTTTTCAATATTATCGCCCTTCAACTTAAAGCAATGAACTCATGCTACAAGAAATATTGGCATTTTAAAGATGTAAAGAAAAAGCTTCTTGAGATTTGTGTAAAGTACGTCCAGCATGCAGACGAACATTGATTTGACCAGAGCAATGAGTGTTACCCACACCGAATCCAAATGTTGGACTTTATGTTAAGAGTCAAAATATATGCAATTACAAAAAAAAATAACAATGGTGGAAGAGAAAGAAGAAATACAATAGCATCAAGAAGATCAAAAGAAATAAAGACAAAATGCCAAAAACTAAGGAACATAAAACATATGTAAAATCGTCTATATTCGCCTGTGTACACACACAAACTTTTTTGTGTCTCGGACATATATAATATTTCTAACAGTAAAGTGAAAAAAATATTTAAAATAAGTTCTATTGCTATAACTATCCTTTTCTATAATGTTTCTATAATGTTTCCTTTTTAATTCTATATTTAATATATATACTAATTTTTTCAATATTACTTATGCAATATTATTATTATTTATGCAATATTAAGAATAGCATACAATTTACATTTATATTTGTCATCTTCCTAAGAGCAAAAACTTCGTGCAATTACGCTGATATGCGACTATTTTGCAACAGAGAAACTATATCTACATTTATTGAATTTTCATCATGAGTAATGACAGAATTCACATTTAATTTTGATTATTCTCATTTAATTTTAAAAGATATAGGATGTTTTTGATATTTTTTTGTTTAATAATATGTATGTCCATTAAGTAAGTTTTGATTACCCAGCAAACTATATATGCTTTAATATATTTATGTTTCTACCAAAGAACAATTCTTCTTGCAGTTGAAAATGAATTCAGAATTGGTGACATACAAGTGAATTATTTTAGAATTCTACTAGAAAAGGTCCTAATACACATACGTCCGACATCCGACTGCGACATACGACGTATTAATTGTAGAATAGGCCTAAAAGCGTTTTTGTAACACCTAACGTTGCGTTCAATACTGACTGTACATTATTTATAGCTATATATGTAACTTTGCATTTCAGTTATGATACTTAACGTAACGTGTCAAAGGAAAACTTGTGGTCCTGACATTACCAGTGCGTGGCTTTATACATCGCGCGCGCGCACGCGTGTGTGTGTATGCGTGCGTGCGTGCGTGTTGCGATAGGAAAAATCGGAAGGAATAGGTAAGAATTCAAAAATTTAATTTATATTTTATAATTTATATATTTTTAAAATTTTACATATAATATTATTTAATTATCGTGTTTTCCACGCGTCTTTCGTACGGAAAATTGAGTCCTCGCTGGGAATACCTGCTAGTACGCAATCACCCACGTCCTCTCCCGCGTCGTTCCAATCCTAAAAAAATAATATAAACAAATAGTTTAATAGTGTCCAGATATTACATATTTAATAGACTATAATATGATAAACATTATATAGAAATATTTATTACTAATTTGCTGCTGCTATGCCTCTTGGGCTGAGAACGCAGACTGAGGCTGCTCTGCCATTGCTTTAGCAGCTCTTTATTTTGCAGCAACAGCGATTGTTGCTGTCGCTGCTGTTGCTTTCATATTGTTGCTGCATTTCTTGCAACTTCTGCCCTAAGGAAGTGACATCATCTTCCTCCAAAAGCATTCGCTGTCGCATTCGAAAGATTTTCATCTTCTGAATAAAAGATAATAAAATATTGTATATAATATAGTAGACTATATTGAAATGCGTGGTATAAAAATTGTGTCACTAAAGCTTATCGGTGACCATAGAACCGTATTTAAAAAAAAGAAGGAATAATTCGTGAGGTGTGATAAATAAAAGTTGTTATACATAAAACGTTAAAACCTGTCAGAAAATAGCTAACAATTATACTAAAAATATTTACTATGTTTTAATAAAATATATACGTAAAATATGTATTCAAAATAAACATTATTAAGTAATACATTTTTATTGTACATATCACATTTATATTTGTTATCACATTTATGTTATATAAGTTCAGGATATAATGAAAAGTATAATGTAAATGGAGTGCTTTTTATAATGCTGGTCCCTATAGCATGATTAAATATCGGGTGCCGTTATCAATTATGTGCACGGAAAGTAACATGTAAAATATAAAACTTATTTAAACTTACGGGACATTTTGTTGTCTTCTGAATAAATGTCTTCTCGGCGTATGTCTTTTCACGTGTTCTCGATACGTATTGCTTATGAAGAGAAAAGTATTAGGAGAAAAGTAGCATAAATGCTACCACCTTATAGAGAAAACACGCTTGGACACTTATTTTAAAATTTTAAGCATCGAAACAGTCCATCATCGTATTAACGACGTAACGACTTATCGACTTCATTCGAAAATGCGACTTGCTTTATCTTAAGAACGTAGTTACTGCATTGACCACTACCACGGTATGGCGCTGAAATCAATGAGAAATGCTGTCTCGCCTTAACCCGGGCCTTTGGCTATCTGTCTATTAATCTGTGGTACAGTCTGTTCTTTTTCGTCGAGATGGCAGCAGCTCCGTTTATACCGACCGGCGGAGATGCTGTTGGTATATCCGTGTGACTCACACATAACGATCATATGGAGAGGCTCTACATTAGAAAACTCTAACTTATCGACCCGACCGTCATGTGTAAGTCACACGGATATACGGACAGCATCTCTGCCGATCGGTGTACGATAAGTGTACGACGCGATGTAGTGCAAGAAGTTGGAGTGAGAAAAGATATATTTGCGAGAGAACGAGTGAGTGAGTGAGTGAGAGCGAGAGGGCGAGTGAGTAAGAGGACGAGAGAGAGAGAGAGAGAGAGGGCGAGAGAGCGAGAGAGCGAGAGGGTGAGAGGGCGAGAGAGTGAGAGGGCAAGAGAGCGAGAGGGCGAGTGAGCGAGAGGGCGAGTGAGCGAGAGGGCGAGAGAGCGAGAGGGCGAGTGAGTGAGAGGGCGAGAGAGCGAGAGGGCGAGAAAGCGAGAGGGCGAGAGAGCGAGAGGGCGAGAGAGCGAGAGGGTGAGAGAGCGAGAGAGCGAGAGGGCGAGAGAGAGAGAGAGAGAGAGGGCGAGAGAGAGCGAGAGGGCGAGAGAGCGAGAGAACGAGAGGGAGAGGCGAGAGAGCGAGAGAACGAGAGGGCGAGAGGGCGAGAGAGCGAGAGAACGAGAGGGCGAGAGGGCGAGAGAGCGAGAGGGCTTGAGTTTTTTAAATAGTACAATAAAACATTATTTTATTTTTATTTTGTAACAAATTTGTGACTTTATTATGTTTTAGAATGAGATTTAGTTGAAATACTCTTTTGCGTTAAACACTTGATAAGGATCAGAAACTGTGATCAAAACGTTGTGTTCTTACTTTTAAAATAAACTGCCAGTCTGGTCGTCAAGAGCTTTTAGTTATTAACAATTTATCTCATTACTTTGTTACTCATTGTTTCAGATATGAAAAATAATTTATTTTAGATACCTATATATAATATTTTAAATATATAAACATATATATTTATATAATAATTTTTATATATTGTATATATTGTTCATATATATCTAGGTATATGTATATATTTATTATATACATATTTTTAGTATATAGATATTTTTGCATTCTACGTGACGATGCTCCCTTTGTTAAACTGACGCAGTGACGGTACTGCTTCTCGCGGCGCTCGGCCGCTAGCACGCGCTTGGAGTGGGCAAAACGGCACCGTGATCCGGTCTCTGGTAATAACGTAACGTAGTATTATGTCTGTTTTTTTTTAAACTTGTATTTTAGATGCGGATCTTATTACTCTTCACTCTTTGGAATTTTTACATTCATGGAACCAACGGAATCGTGGGATACGACTGTGGATCAGCAAATCTAAATACGACGACCCTATCTCTCTTAAACGTTGAAAAATGCCACATTCCTATGACTGAACCTCAAGTACAGAAAACCTACATTCAATTGCTCCAACTCTCAAAATTCGAATCCATAGAGATTAAACAATGCAAGGTATCCATCAACCGATTCATATACTACTGCGGGATGCACTCTCACATCTCGACAGTACAAACGCTCAGGCGGATTATATCCTGGACACGACCTCGAGTCAGTGCAGGCAGATGCATCAGACCGGCATCTATTCTATCAGCGCGAGCAATTTTCTTTACGGCCTAAAAGTGAACCAAACTACAACTCGACCCGTCACATGGGCAGGCTCCGTCACTTTGGATGGCCAATGCTTAGGCGCCCAATACTCGAATCCCTATGGCAAGTGGAACAATGTCATTGTCCAAGGAACACTAACAATTACCTTAGCCTCTTATTATACCGCCATCAACTTGGAAACAAACCACGTTCACCTCAGGTCAGGCACGACTTGCACCTATACCTATTCTTCCTGCATGGACATCGACGGAAGGCATACCTTCTGGGAATCGATACAACAGGACCATTGTAAATTTAACCAGTATGATGTTCTTTACGAGGGCTACGCCAGCAGGATGCTTGACACCTTTCTCGAGCAACCGCAAATCATCTACTCCTTATCCACCCAGGAGATAACCTTCGCCCTCACCATGACGGGTGAAGAACACTTGTGCGGCTACACACTCATCAAAACAGAACACCCCAAATTGCTGATCCTTGAGACTAAAAAAGGGGAATCCTTCACAACTCGCCGCCGGATATCTGCTGAAAATATAGACTTACTGGCTTACGTCAATTCCAAATTTGTATACGTCGAAAAACACATCCGTACCCAAATGAATCTCCTGTATCGGGATGTCCTTAAACAGCGCTGCGACATGGAGCAACAGCTGTTGAAGGGAACCCTCAGTCTCGCCATAAATTCACCAGACGAATTCGCCTACCAAATCATGAAGGGACCTGGCTATATGGCTGTCATATCTGGAGAGGTAGTGCATATTATCAAATGCATTCCAGTAGACGTCAAAATCCAACACGTCAAGGAATGTTATTCCCAACTGCCGGTGCAATGGAATAACAACTGTGACGTAACGTTTCGGGAAGTCCGTCACAAGGTGCAATCGGACTGAGGAAACACACATATTCCATCGGGATCGTTCCTCTCGCATTTGAGGGGGACGGATACTTTACCGAGCGGCGTGTGAGCGCGTACATTAATAGTGCAAGAATTTCGCAGAGTGTAGACCAATCCATGGAAGAACTGTATCTCACACCTTGGGACAGTAAAACGTCGGAACGGGGACCCGGCGGGAGAGAAGAACGAAGAACGGAAGCCTGAGGGTCGCGGGAGCGTTGGAGGTTCCGAGCCGTGCAAGGAAACGATGCAGCCGACCGCCGAATCAAGATGCCGAGCAGCCAGGAACGGAGCTGCGAGCGCGGGTCGTCAGCGAGGAATCCCGTGCCGACCCGAGAAAAGGAGCACAGCAAGCTCGACCGCCTGGGAGGGAGTGCGCAACCCCTCGGCGACAACCTCGAGTCCCCTCGTTTGGGCCTGGCTAGCCCGGCGAGGAAAAGCGGAGACCGGGGAAGGTCGACGCGGCCAGCAACCTACCACGATCCAAAGAAGCGCCTGAAGAGCGGCTACCCACCGTGCGAAAGATAGCGGCGATAGGGGCTGCGGCGGCTCGGCGATAAGTCGGTGGTGGATCGATGCGCGGATCGATGCGCGAACGGTGAAGGACTTCGCGACGCGCCCCACGACTCGTCACTTGGAGTTTGGTTACGCTTGCGGATCGATTCTGGCGAGGGCCCGAAAACGAGAGAGAAGCAGCGAGCTACGACGCAGAGGACGAGGTCATATGTAAGGTTGCACTCTGCGATATCTTTTGAAATTACACCGGCTACGACGGCGCCTCGAGCTCAGTCGCCTAAATAATTGTTCCGCCCCGTAAATAAGGGGGATAGGTTATTGTGTAGTGCCGAGAAGAGCGAGAAAAGAGACGAGGCCCGTCCGCCCCGGTGTTGCGCCTAAGGGGGGTAAAACTTCTACCTCAAAAGCCAACTCCAGTCGATTGTCGAGTGAAAGTGCCGTATTTGTATTGTTTCAATTGCGTTGCCGAGCCGTAAATGGTGCGTTGCCGAGCGGGGAATCGGGAAGTCTGTGGGTTCGAGTATTTCGTCGCGCGTCTTACGTTGAGTTCGAGTATTATGTCGTCGAGCGTATTACGTTTTCTGCGTTGATGCCGAGTAGTCTAGTCGCGGGGTATCGACTGCTGAGTGGTAGACGGTCGAGACTTTCCGGGTAACGCCCGTGAGAGACAGAGTCGGGATTGAGGCGAGATCGCGAGAAGGAAGAGGATTTCGAGCCGACGGTAACGGCTGTTTCCTAACCGAACCGCGGAACCTCGCGGAAATCACCGAGGAGGATCTCAAGACCGGGTGCCGAGAAGGTCACCGCGAAGTAAAGGGCTGACTCGCGCGTCCGTTCGGAATGGTGCGGTGAAGACCGTATCGCGTATTGCGTTGTGGTCTTCGACATTGCGTTCGTGTATCTGCGTTGTTGGCGTCCATGAGATTCGGAGTGACGAATCCCTGTATCCCCGGAAGTTCTCGAAATACATTATTATTTTATACAATTGCGTGTGTCTTACTGTCTTCCTTCCAGCGGCCTGATAAAACCCTAACCCACGACGGCTGACTAGTCGAGCCATAGATTTACGTGCTAATTTCGTGAGCGGCGCAAGTGATTGCGCCTGGCGCCCAATTCCTTTATAGTTTGCCGTATCGGTGATCGTGACACCGAGACTCAGATCCGCGGTTGAGAGAGAGAGAAGTTATCAAGAGAGAAAGAATATCGAGAGCGGAGAAGAGAGTTCCGAGAGGAGACCTCGAGTGAAGGGCCGAGGGCCGAGAGCCACGTGCCGAGGGGGGTTTCCGAAGCAAGTCTGAGTCGTCACGATCCCGTTTTCGGGAGTAATTATCGTCTTCAGAAGATTTCGCGTGCAATCTGATTTGCGACGCCGCGCCTACGCGCACGGCGGGCCGTAGGCCAGCGACGGCCGTCACACAACACATATTTTCTGTCGCCCAGAACGCATATCTTAATCAAAACGGGCACTCAAATCACATGCAGTCGGGTTATACCACCGATGTACTTTCTCCATGATGGTTGGTATCGTATGCTACCGACACCGGAACGCACACTACCTCCTACAATCATCAAGCCACTGACAAAACCGACGTGGCATTATACCAACCCAGGATCTTTAGCAGATAGTGGTATATATAGTAACGAAAATCTTGAACACTTACGAGACCATGTAATGTTCCTAGCTGAAAAAACGAGCATACTTAAATTAAAAAATACCGTTTATTGTAAAACTGACGCACGTTTAAACAAAAAGTTTTTTTACCTAAAAGTGAAACTTTTTGTTCAAACATGCGTCAGTTTTACAAAAAACGATATTTTTTAATTTCTGTACGTAGTTCCCGAGCTAACCTTATATAAGACTCAAAAATGTTTAGTTTTTTGTTTCAGGGCAAAAAGTGGAGGAGAAACTTTTCCGGCCGCGGAACGCTATTTGTGAGAAGAGGCTGAGCTCTGGCGCCGCCATTTTGTAAAAACAAATTCAATAAAAATTTGTAAATACACTTCAAAGTATGTACAATAAAAGCCTTTAAACGGATTTTGTATTCCATTCATTATATTCCCATAAAAAATTAGGCTGTTTTTCCGGGCGCTAGAATGGCGTTACCCCTTAAAGAAAATCAGCAACATCCGTATCACTACACAAAAGTACATCTATTACGACGAGATTATCAACCTCGCGTAGATTTCGTTGTCTATTACTTAAATCAAGTGAATTTAAATAGATGCATTGTAATGCACCACTCTGGCTATCATCGGATATGATTACACGCTTTCTATTCAAAGCTAAATTTAAAGAAAAAATTGAGAATATAGTTTAAAAAATTGAGATTAATTTCTTTATTTCTTTTTAATTAATTAAAAAGAACAAATTTTAATAAAGTATTTATTACAGACAATAACATACCTATTACTGAGTCCATTGACGAAGAAAACCAAAATGACGTTATTCTTATTAATAAAGAAAATAGTAATAAAGAAAATATTGATCAAAACCTGAATAATGATACCCCACTAAAAACAACCTCACAAAGCTGAAGAAATACGCCAAGTACGCCAATTAACCCTTTGCCTATAAACGGGGGTCGTTTGTGTCCGGCCGAAAGCGACTATCTTCGGTACCTTAAAAACGGAGGAAGGGAGCCGCCTTGGACTATGTCGTGTAAAATTGTATCCAGACAGTGTACACACTCCTCAAGTTTAGTAAGCTTAGTCCACATACAGCCAGTACAGCAAGCAGATCGAATTGCGTCTGGACGTAAACAACCCTCGTTTACAGTTAACGTAGACCAAGTGTGTAGGTGAGTGACTTTTTCATCAACTCTTTTTACATTTTTTATAAAGATTTGTAATATATATTATTAGAAAATAAGTTTCAAGACAAAATCTTTAGTGTAAATACACTTTTTTAGCAGTAAAACATAATTATTTTAATAATTATGTTTTCTTATATCAACAATTTTTATATGTAAATATTCTTTACTCAAACTATTTTTGTGAATAAAATAACATAAAAATAAAAAAGTATTGATTTTCTTGTAAAATACTTGTATTTGCATGCTTAAACAATGTTTTAAAAATGCTTTTTTCATGCTCAAAAATTAAGCTTTTTTTTTATTGTGCCATATTGTAATATTTTTTTATTGAAAATATTATCCTTACGCTTTAATTTCCCGTTTGATTTTTCTTATTTCGATAATTTGTCCCCAAATTATAATTTTTTAAACAAAATAGTACGTTTTCCGTGTTTTACTTTGTTTACATAAACACATTGTTTAAACAAACTATTTTTTACTTGGTTTTCCGATTGATTTACAAATAGAAGAGTCAATATAACTATACGAATTGTTTCAGATTTTTTAAAACAGTTTAACCTATTTTTTAATGAAGTGGACGTAAATGACCCCCGTTTACAGGATAACGGTGCCATAAAAACGTTTAGAGGCAAAGGGTTAATTTTTAATTAAGTTTTTCAAAAAAAATTCATTAATGTCATTAAAGTAGGGGCGTTTTTACCATGAAACTTTTGTATAAAACATTTTTTGATATTTCGAATAATTTCCGAGATACATCGAGAAAAGCAAAAAGCCGTCTTACGTTTGAAGGGTGGTTTCACCCCTTAAAACCGTTTTTGGGCCGCAACGGATAATTTCTAAATTCATCTATTAACCCGCCCTACATGTGTATAAAGTTTCATCAAAATCAGAATTTTCCACTTCGCGATGTTCCCTTGTAAGTAATGAAAAGAGATATTTATAATCACTTTGCTAGTCTGTACAACTGTAAATGTGTTTATTTTAATATTTCCAACTAAAAAGATTAATCATTATTGAAAATCAAGATACAAGATACAGTACAAAGCAAGATACTGGTACTCAAATTTATAAGAATTTTGTAAGACATGTCCAATGCGACCCGGGCATGCCAAGTACTTTAATGTCGTCATGCGATAAGAGAGTATGCATGAGAAATATTTAGATAAAATACTCAAACTGAATTGCTTCTAAGTACTTAATTAGTTAACAATTGATTTTATATTTAGTTTTGATTTTTATAATAAATATTTTGTTAAACTTTTTGTTGTATACAAGTTGGGACTTTTATACTTACTTGGCGTATTTCTTCAGCTTTGTGAGGTTTTTTTAGTGGTGTATCATTATTCGGGTTTTGATCAATATTTTCTTCATTACTATTTTCTTTATTAACTAGAACAATACTGTGCGCGCGCTTTGCGCGCGCCATTTTTTCTCTCACATTGTACATTTTAATAATTTTAATGTACGCACATATAATTATATTAAAGAATATTCTTTGTTAAAATTCTTAATCAAATATTCATAAAATTAAGGCTAAATAGAATCTCATGCGATTAAAGAAGTAAATAGAAATTAAACTTTTGCGTGCGTTTGATTGACTACTATTATACTTTTTTTGTTTCTGAAGATCAATGTAGATGTTAATAACATTACATAGACATTTTTATTTAATTTTGCTTCTTTAACTGTGTGCGGTTCTGTTTATCCTTATTTTTAGTGACAAAAAATCAAGTGTTTGAGTCATATTTTTATATTTTGCACTGAAAATGATTAAAAAAAGAAAAATCATATATCATATATCTCTTTATATACATAGTTTTTAACTTGTTTATTATTTCGATGACTACCAAGATATATTTTTAATTCTTCCCAAGCTCTAACTCGTGAAAAAGCAATATAAAGCTGTCCATGATTAAAAACGTCTTTGCGAAGATCTATTCCTATTCTGTCAAATGTCTGACCTTGTGACTTATTAATTATCATAGCGAAAGTCAATTTTATTGGAAATTGTCTTCTTTTGAAAGTAAAAGGATACACATTTTTGCAATACAATGTTATGCGATTTAGGAAAATAATATCTCCTACTTTATCACCCGTTAAGATTTTACATTTTAATAAATGGTCCGCAAGTTCTATAATCATTAATCGAGTCCCGTTGCAAAGACCTTCATTGATACTAAGATTTCTAATCAACATAACGATACAATTCGGTCTTAAACGCAATTCGTAAGGAGGTAGAGATGATGGAGACAAAGTATTTAAATATTCTGGTAATAAAACTTCTCCAATGTTACCGTTATCACAGCAATTTTCAGTACTATCTGTACTTGTATAAATTCGTTCTTCAGATATATCTAATAAATCGACAACTTATTTATTAATTTCATCTACATCAGCATTTCTTGCAGAAAGTATCGCACACTTAGCCATTTTATTAAATTCTTTTTTTTGTATTAGATCACCATATATATCTTTTACAATATCTGCATTAATAGGTGCAATACAACATTCTGGAAGCTGTATATTATCATTTGAATCATTTAATAAGCCATCTCCCATGTCTAATAAAAATTTTGCAAATTCAGTTTCCTCTGGAAGAACTCGCATGTTTTCCATTAAAGAAAACCTTACAAAATGTTTCCAAGTATAACTAAACTTGATAGAAAGATTCACGATTTCACATCGAGTACCATGTATCTTAATAGGAAGAAGTTGCCTGAAATCACCACCTAGTATGATAATTTTTCCACCAAAAGGTAACTCGTTATTCATAATGTCACGCAACGTTCGATCCATAATCTCTAATGCATATCGTGGTGCCATTGGCGCTTCATCCCAAATAAAAATATCTGTTTGTTTCAAATATTGCGCCTCTTTTGATTGGATTTTAATGTTGGATGATGAATCTGCAAATAATGGAACTGGTAATCCAAAAGTTTTATGAACCGTTTTTCCCGCAGGAAGTAATGTCGCTGCAATGCCGGTAAAAGCCATGGTACACTGAGGTGCATAAATGAAGTCCCTTTTCGGTGTAGATAGGTGCAGATAAGCGCGCGCCATCTGCAGACTGCATGGCGCGCCTACTACCCAAAGACCGAACGCATGTCTGCATACTATTAATCATAGCCAATAAAATAAGTTAAAACGTGTAAAAATGGCTAATCCCGCAGCACATATATTGCCCGACCATGCATTTTATATGAAGAATCGATATTATGATTTGATTTTAAAACAATTTGATACAATTACTATTAATTATTACTTATGACATACAATATATAATAATTATAAGTAATTATTTCGCAATTTTAAATTAAATATAAATTATTACAATCAATTATTTTAATATAATTACAATTATTATATAATTATATAACAATGATTTATTCCAATAATTTATATTTAATTTAAAATTGCAAAATAATTACTTATAATTAATATATAACATGTCATAACTATTAATTGTATGAAAGTGTATTAAAATCAAATCATATAATTATCGATTCTTCGTATCAAATAAATTATTACGATAAAGTATTTTTATATAATTATAATTATTACATAATTATAATTATATAAAAATAATTATTACATAATTATAATTATATAAAAATAATTTATTGTAATAATTTATTTATATAATAATTATTATATTATATTTATTGGACGCGGTGGTTCCTTATCTTAATATTTTGTGGTTCTGAAAAGAACCGATTGCTTCTTATTACAGGTCTTAATATTTGGTTCTGAAAAGAACCGATTGCTTCTTATTGCAGGTCTTAATATTTGGTTCTGAAAAGAACCGATTGTTTTTTTGATAATGTTTATTGGACATGGAGATTCCTTGTTTTAATATTTGGTGGTTCTGAAAAGAACCTATTGCTTTTTTTGGTACTGGATGAATTTTAATAATCCGTCCAGTACCCGTTTCTTTCAACAACTTGGTGCAGTCGTCAAGGGATGGATTGTCGCAAATTGGCAAAGAAATCAGGTTCATCACGAAGTGCTTTCCATGCATTCCTCGCGTGATCAAACAGAGCTTGTTTGGTTCTCTCATGACCAGGATCCCACGAATTCACAATTTTAGCCCAAACATTTTCTATCAAATTGAGATCCGGAGATTTAGCTGGCCAATTAAGAACCACAATCTCTGGATGTTGTGCGAACCATTCTTGTACAATGCGGGAAGTGTGAACGGCAGAATTGTCCTGAACTAATCGAAACGTCGGCACATCTGCTACTGTAAATATATTTCGGACGCGGGGAAGCAAAACGTTTTCCAAAATATCTATGTACTCTACAGCATTCATGTGTGCCGACACTTCGATTAAATCGCCTGGACAATGTGAACTAATCCACCCCCACATTGCACAAGAGATGCGCCCACTTCGCTCGTGAGGAATAACATACCTCGGATCAAATCTGCGATTATCAGGTCTCCAAACATGAAGACGGCGATCAACTGCAGAACAAAATACTTTCTCATCAGTCCCAATAGTGATATCCCAATCTTCCTCGGATGTCATTAACTCTTGCAATGCAAAAGCAACGCGATCTTCGCGATGTCGTTGCGTAAGCGCGATTTTTCGTGTAGCACGATAACAATTTACATGAGCTTCATGTAAACGTCGTCGTGCTGTCCACCGAGAAATCGGCAACTGCAATTCATTAATGGCATTCGATACTGGAGCAAAAGGATTGACATCTACTTGTCTGACTAAAGCGTCATTGTCTTCTGCAGTTGTTTTCCGTGGTCGGTGATTATCCTTACGATGATCGCGCAAAGCTTCTTCACCACCTTGTTGCCATGCACGTATCCACCTTCTTGCTGTCTGTACGGAACATGGAATACGGTTACAAATCTCTTCGAGACTTGCACCGTGCTCCCACATACCGATTATACGGCCGCGATTAATCTCACTAAGCATTATCTCACTGCACCAAATGTCGCAAGAAAGAAATCTATGAGGCAATTAGGCGCGATATCATTGTTTCATTTGACAAAAGACAATCATCATCAAGGGCGTCCGCAGGATTTTCTTCAGGGGGGACATAATTCAAAATGTTACTTCCACACTGAGAAAAATATCATGGCCTATCTAATCGGATAATCCAATTACATATTAACAAATGAATATATCCGATTGAATTGTATATTCAACAAAGAATATAATCGGACATATTTGATGAAGGTAATCGGACATAGCCATCATTTAATCAGAAAACAAAATTAACAATCGGACACACTGTTTAATCAGTTTATCCGATGGAAAATTTCTCAGTGTAGAATTAAAATATTTATAATTTAAAATTTATAATTTTGGTAGTAAAAACTTTCTCATCACGATAAGGTAGATGTGCGTTGCGTTTGTAATATGGCATCTTCTTTCTTTATTTCAAGCAAGGACAAATGTTTAATTGTTTGCTGATAGAGGCAAATGGCCAGTCTTGCCTTCCACCTGCGGACACCCATGATCATCACCTATCAAGTGATTGTGCATACGAGTGATTGGGTCAAAATTAAAATTCATCCCATAGTGCCAAACAAAACAATCTTTTTAGAACCACAAATATAAAGAGAAGAAATCTTCGCATCCTATAAATAATTCTGATTTTTTTCATATTTGTATTTTGTATATTGCGCATTATAATTTAATTTAATTAACAGAGAAAAACGTTTCGGAATATTAATACGATAAATATGTTTCGAATAGGACAATCATGCGGTGAATCGTCTTGACTTTAACATATGTTTCACAGTCCCTCTCCTGAGTAATCAAAAAAGTTTAGCTGCTAATTATTTATTAAAAAGTTATTAATAAAAAACTAATACAAATAACTTATAGACAATTATATCTTAATGTTACAATTTTTAACTTAACAATGTAACTGCAATATACATACACGCCTGTTATATCACAATTACATTATGAATTAAGTGGGAAAATATAACATTAATGTTATAGGGTAACTTAGGGTATGATGGCCATACGGAAAAGATGGCCAATGGTTGTAATTTTTACAATAATTGTTAAATAGTGCATTTTGGTACTCAATCTCAAAGATAATTAATATTTACAGTAGTTAATATACGTACACTAATCGAAATAACAATATTATGAATAATATCTAACATTTTAATTTTCGATTACCTGCATAGTTTTTCATGTGTCTAGTAAAAGCTGCTGTAATGTGAAATAAATTATAGTTAAGCTGTCGTAATCAACATTAGATACATAATAAAGGTATGTAACTTGTAATTTGAGTTATAATTTGTATTTACGTTATCATTATTTATTTATAAATACTATGGCTATCTTTCCCTCACAGTTTGGGTAAGATGGCCCACTTTTTTCAAGATAAGTTAACGTATTTTAATTGTTAACTTCTTTTTGTTTATTTATGTGTAAGAGTTCAGTTGTCAAATACATATTGTCAAAGAAATATTGTCAACATAAAACTAAATATGTGAAATTATATGTATGGTTAACTGTTAAAACATTATACGTTTTATTTATTTATGTATTATAGTTCAGTTGTCAAATATATATTATAAAATAAATATATTGTCAAATAAATATTGTCAAAATAAGATTAAATATGTGAAAATATATGTATAGCCATTTTTTCCCTAAAAGTCAGGTAAGATGGCCAATGCTTATGTTGTAATATTTTGATAATATAAAAGGTCTAGTAATTATTTTCTCTTTAATTTCAATAGTATTACATACTTTAAGCTTTAGTGAAATATTATACCAAACGCCATTAAAAAATAACAGAAATAAACGTATGTTTTTTTGCATTTAAAAAAACTATGGCCATCATACCCTAAGTTACCCTATATAATTACAACTTTGTGTGTATTGTAATAATAATTATAGATACATAATATATAATAATTATATTACAATACATAATATAATAATTATAATTATAATTATTACAATAAATTACTTTTATATAATTAGACAGGGTGTCCGGTAAGTCATGACTCACCCTGTATAATAATTGTAATTATATAAAAATAATTTATTGTAATAATTTATATAATTATAATTATTATATTATGTATTGTAATATAATTATTATATATTATGTATCTATAATTAATTATTTCAGTACACACAAAGTTGTAATTATATGCATAACATTATTGCAGTTACATTGTTAAGTTAACAATTGTAACATTAATATATAATTGTCTCAGTTATTTGTATTAGTTTTAATTTCTTTATTGGCTATGATTAATAGTATGCAGACATGCGTTCGGTCTTTGGGTAGTAGGCGCGCCATGCAGTCTGCAGATGGCGCGCGTTTATCTGCACCTATCTACACCGAAAAGGGACTTCATTTATGCACCTCAGTGTACATACATGTTTATTTCGAATTTTTACCAAATAATAAATAGTTGTGTATATAAATGTCTTACCCGATCCACCTGGACCATCTATATAAAAGCAATTGTTATTATAACAATTATTATCTAATATGTTTAATATTATATCTATTATTTCTTTTTGTTTTTTATTTAATTGATTGTATTGTCTGGTACCATTTTCCATAATTTGTTCTAATGTCATAAAATCTTTTTCTTCGTTATTTTCTTGCAATTGTTCCATTTGTGGAAAATCAGCTAGACTTTTGCCTTCAGCACACATCATAGCATTAATTTGTGCATATGCTTTCTTTTGTCCTTGTATCATTCTAAAATGTCTAAAATAATCTTCAGACATTGCTACTTTAAATCTTTCCCAAAGCTCTTCGGGGTGTAACGGTTGACAATACAATAATATACGTACAAATAATCTACGAAGTTGTCTTGGCATCATCCATCCAACAGCTTCATTTATAGCTCGTTTCCATTCATCATCATCGTCAATTAAACCTAAAGCTAAACATGCTGCTGAAAATGATGGACAAATTTCTCCATTTACAGTTCTTAAATTCTCAAAACTCGTTGCTTCCTTTACAGTGAGTAATAACAATCGTAAATGATATAATTCTGTTTGTGTTGGGCTAACGGAATACATTCGTCCTATATAATTATAATGATTTTTGCGTTTGCTCCAATGTAATACAGTTTTATTGTTAATTTTTTCTTTTTTAAACGTATAATATCGTGGAATTTCTATATACAAATATTGTGTTACTTCTTCATCACGTGAATTTAATGCAAAATAATCTATTAACATAGTAACTTGATCTAAGGAAGAAGTTATTGTATCTTCATTGGATCCATTTTCAATTATAATATTTTGTTCATTAGGAAGATGAACAGGTAAACGTATTACAGTATGACTTTTATCTTGTAATTTGTTTTCAAGAATATGCCAGCTCGCTTCTACAGGTCCAACATAACGAGCTTCAATAAAATCACGTATTTCATCATGATCTATAATTATATGTTCTGTTACTGGCTCAATTCTAATGGCAGCAGCATCATGTCCTTTATAAATATATTTATACAGATATTTAACCGATTTGATACTTGAAACAACTTCTACATTGATATGACAATTAAATATTAACGATAAAACAGGACAATATTGAACTACATAACGATTATCAACTATATATCCTCCAGGGCGTTCAAAACTTTTACTATTATTTCGTCGACGATAATAGGGATAAGCATCTTCATCCATTCTGGTTTCTTCTAAATAACATTTTGGATATTTTTTCGAACATTTTCCGTCTACCAAACACCAATTGCCACAGGGTCCATGAATCATGTGTCTTATAACTGTCATGTAAAGTACGATTTTCACAAGGATCAGGAATTTCAGCAGAAATATATTTATCAACGATCTGTGGAGTTGTTATTTTGAAATTATGTTTTAAAGTAATCAATATGTGGACATGTGGCAAACCACGTTTTTGAAATTCAATGACATAAACAAAGGCTGCTATCTCACCAAAAAATTTTGTTTTACAATCAAATCAATTAAATAATTTTTTTTAATATTAAATACACGGGCACAAATGTCAGGTCTATCAGAAGCTTGTTGACCATGCAAAAGATTTTCTTCAATTTCACGCCATTTTGGATTGCAAGTCATTGTAATAAAAAGATCTGGTTTCCTAAATTTACTAACAATTGCCATTGCATCTTGATAATTTTGTAACATATTTCGCGGTGATCCAATAAACGAAGAAGGAAGTATAATCATTTTTCCAATACGTCCATTTAAATTATTCGCCATAGTTTGCATATAATCTTTTAATCCTTGATATGTTTCAGTGCGTAATTCCTTTTGATGAGCTTTGCAATAATCTGTTCTATCCTTTTCAATTTTTACATAACTATCTACAAGCCACTGTTGAAATAAACGACGTCCTAATAAAAAAACATTAAATTCATCACGAATAGCCATACGATATTTAATATACTGTCCACGAGTTATTCGTTTATTACTATTTAATTTGGTTAAATGACGATGCCATCCCTGAGTACCATATGGATAAAACAGTGGATATATCCATGGTTCAACATTTGGATCCATACTACTAACATTTTGCAAAGTTTTGGTATTTCTATTACGTATTGTTACATATGACTCTGGAATTTCTCCATTTGCGTTTATACGAAAAACAGCAGCAACTTTATTAGTTCTTTGAGTATTATATCGGCGTCGATCCATACCTGGTCTCAACGTAAATAATAATTGTAATTCTGGTAACAATTCTCCAGATTCTATTTCTAATCGTCGTTGATTTTCCAATTCTTCACCCATCATTTGATAAGAATGAGCAAATATATTCAATTCTCGCATTATATGTTCAAGATTTTGTATGATTTCAAAATCTAAATCTGAATTTTCATTAAGACGATAATTTATCGCTTCATTAGAATCTACAATAAAAAGCTGACCGTAAGTAGGATTTTCACTTTGAGCAGCATACAATGCTGTATTAATTTGATAATAAATCTGCCCATGTATTTTGAAACAATACGGACTTGGTCTCCTATTTTGAAAATTAACCAAATTAGCGTTAAATGACGCGAATGAAAATGAACTGTTGTAACTACGAATATGTTGGAAAAAATTATTTTAATTTGCATGACTACCATCGAATAAGCTACGAAGGAATTGTGGAAGTTGAGGCAAAGGTTCTAAATACACTGTACCGTGATTGCAACAATCGTGAAATGAATTACCTTTATTAAAAATTTTTTCAGCTACAAAATGTTTAGCATTACAATGAATACAAATCACATCCATGGAACCTATGTAATATTCTACAACGTTCTCCAATGCAGTTGTACTATTAGTATTTATAATAGATTGTTGCCTTTTCCGTAATCAGTAACAAAGTTGATATTCCGCACGTCGTTGTTTTCTTAAGACAATATTTAAAGAATTTTCAACATTTTGATTTCTAATTTCTGTATTATAATTATTATTAGAAGATTCCGCAATGCATTCTTCCTCCACTTCATTACTTAATTCTATTACATGTTGTCCCATATTTTCAGTTTCTATTTTATTTATTTCTTTTTCAATTTGACGACGTCGCCGTTGATTCTCATTCCTTTTCTCACGACGTCGTTGTTGAAATTCTTCTTCCTCTTCTGATGTACATTGAACTCTTCGTCTTGGCATTTTGTAAGAGAATATGGACCAATAGAATACTATATACTATGTATGTTTTAAAAAAGTAGATAAAAGTAGATATATACTAATAAATATTAGATCAATGAACGATATAGTTAAATTAAATATAAGGTCAACGACCAATTATCAGACAAACAACAAAAAAAGTTTAAATTAACCTAATTTAATTAAGTATGTTAATGTATGAATTTACTAATTGTAATTGTTTCACAGAATTTATAATTATTTGGTACAATCCATTCTCCTGGATAATTCGTTATGTGGATTGAATAAACAGTAAAATCGGTTAAGTAAACGCAATCAGAAATTAATTTTGGAAACAGTTCAATCGAACAGTGAGTTTTCTTACTATAGAATAATGTAATTAGGACCTTCTAATGTAATTTCTACGTTCCGTCACGTCCGTTTTTAAAAATTAGTTTAAAAATAGGTCAGTTTAACGATAAGTATGCTTATAATATAAATTTAAAATTAGTATTTTAATTGTAGATAATAAATTAATTACTATCACAATCTTTGTTAGTATTATGTTTAATATTCGTAATTGTCATCATCATTATCATCATTAACATTATCAACATCATCTTTAACATCATCAACAACATTATCAACATCATAATTATCATCGTTTTTAGCATTAACAACATTTTCATCATTATCATCATTTTCATCAGTATCAACATATTTTGAGGAGCTCACGCCGAAGAGCACACGCGAACACAAATTTTTCTCTATTTAAACACTTAAAAAAACATTAAAAGAGCTTTTAAATTAACGACGGATTAGCACAACTAACACAATAAACACTTTAACTTAAAGAACCTTTAAATTAACGACAGATTAGGACAACTAACACAATAAACACTTTAACTTAAAGAACCTTTAAATTTACGACAGATTAACACAACGAAAACGAGAACGAGAAATTATCCACGGAACGAACGGAACTGATCACCGGAGTTTCACTGGAGGGATTGACGTGAAGCGAATATCGGAAAGGACAACGCGCCAACATAAAAAGGACAACGCGCAACACCAAGAGACTCATTAATATACGACGAAAAAGTTGTTACAACGCATCGTCTTTTGGAGATAGCTGTCACGGTCAGTCGCGGCAATTCACAGCGCGCAAATTCACGACGCTTCAGGGGGTCGATTGTATACCTCGAAACCTAGTGAAAATGACAAAAGTGAGCATTCTCTTGATTGGCTAAGTTTCACTATAGTGAAAATGCGGGATATTTCACGTGAGATTACTCGACAAGAAATGTTGTGTCGAAAATAGTGGTGCAGCCAGTTCATAATAGAAAAGTGCATCAATAGAAAACGGTAAGTAGACGGTAAGTCGCAAAAATGGATTACATTTTAATGTTATTAACGCAAGAAGAAGAAAGAAATCTGAGGAAAGAGCGGCAAAAGAATTTAAATTTACTAAGAAGAAGATTACGGGATACTCAGGATCCCTTTGATATCCCAGACAGTTTATTCTTCAAACTATATAGGTAAGATGAAAGCAATTATATTTTGTTATATATTACAATTACACATATGTAATTACACATATGTAAATAATTTACACATAATTTATATACATATGTGTATCATATTAAAATTTATATATAATATATTTATATATATATATTATAATGTATATGCAACATATTTACAATTTACATATAATAATTTGTTTATATGTATTTTTAATAATTTTATATTATTATTATTGTTATCATGTTACACATGTATACATTATACAATATTTGTATGTTAAGATTACCCAAGGTACTTTACAGCTTATAGAGGAATTAATAAATTTTATGCCAGTGCTAATAAGAAGAACAGCAATTCCTCAACAGTTACAAGTAAGTAGCTTTCTAATTTTATCTTTTTCTACTTTATTTATATGTTTTTGTTATAATTTTAGATATTTGCCACACTATATTTTCTTTTATCCAGTTCTTATCAAAGGAAAGTCGAACAAGATTATCTATCATGTATGAGTCGAACATCAATCTCCGTTTCTATTCATGCTACAATAAATGCCTTAAACAGAATTATGGGACAATGGATTCACTTTCCAACATCAAACAGAAGAAAACAACAAATTAAAGAAGAATAAGTATGTGAATAATACACATACAGTTGATTATACTTACTTATATTATAAAAACTTGCACTTGTGGGATCTTCAGATTGTTGAAATCTAATTTCATCTTTAATATCAGATTTTTTGAAAAAACGAGATTCCCAGGAGTGATTGGAGCTATTGATGGAAGTCATATTGCTATCTTTCCTCCACCAAAAGAGCGAGAACACTTGTTTATTAATAGGAAGTTATATCATTCCTTGAATGTGATGATTGTACGTATAAAATAATAGTAACATATAAAAGAAAAATAATATGTACGATAAGAACGATAAAAAATGCTCAGTAATAACAATAAATGCGATGTATATTGCAAATAGAAATACAATAATTTTTATTTATATCTTTCTATAGGTGTCTTCATACAGCAATGAAATATTAGCAGTAAAGGCGATGCATGGAGGAAGGACGCATGACTCCAGAGTCTTTCGTTCTTCACGTTTGTTCCATTATTCTTTTTCATTATATGTGTGTGTCTGTGTGTGTTTTGCATAAATACAGGTTTATAGAAAAGGAAACACAAATGAATTTTTTCAAAAGTAATTTAGTTTTTGTTTAACAATTAAACATTACACAATAATGTAAGTCCAGTTTAACAATATATTTAATATTTAACAATTACACAATATATTTAACATTTAACAAGTAAATAATATATAATTTTAATTTAATTAATTAATCACGTTACAGATTAAAATATTATAATATCGTTACAGTTATTACACGTTACATACTATGTTTACACGAGCGCTACTTCTGTAGTAACTTACTCGAATTATCGTAAGTTACCCCGTTTACACAGTAGTACATCCCGTTTACACGCAGTGAATTATCGTAAGTTACTATAATTCGAGTAAGTTACTACAGAAGTAGCGCTCGTGTAAACGTAGTAACAGATTAAAATATTATTATTTATAATTTCAACTTTTATTTCATTAATTGTTATGTTATTTATTTAGTTATTTAATTTATTTAGGTATTTTATTTAATTTATTATTTATGTTATTTCATTTATTGTCATTTAATTATTATAATCTTTATTTATATTTTTAATGACCAATTCGAATCTTCAAATCTTAAAAAAATCTTCAATAAGTCGATGAAGTGGAGGGAACAGCCTTTTTACTACGCTCCTGTTAGACAAAGTAATATATACTATTATTTTTTTCGTCCTTAACAAACTTTTTAATCGTTGAATAAATTTACGAACCACGCAACTATATATATATATATATATATATATATACACACACACACACACACACAGGGTGCCCAAAAACTGACGATAGAGATTTTAATGACAAATTTTTGAACATTTTAAGACTAAAGTTCGAATTTTCTATAACCTTTAAGAATTTTACCTGAGATACATTGTCTTCTAATTTACGTTTTTTGGGAGTTTCTATACCCTTTAATAATATTCCTAAAGACATACGTCCTTCTAATTTCGTAACATCGTCGATTGATGTTGTTACCAGATAGGATGGATCAACTACAATAATATAAATATGTAATACTATTGTTCAATTTAATTTTAATTTAATTTTAATTTATTGTAATTTAATTTAATTTAATTTTCCTTTTTTTAGAAGAGTAACATTATTCTCGCTACTATTACGATTTCACCAACAATTTTATACAAATACTTTATATATATATATATATATATATATATATATGTATACAGGGTGGCCCATTTTAATTTATACAGTCGATTTTTTAAAACACTAAAAGAGATACGAAAAAATGTTTCAGACAAACATGTCACGATTTCGAGGGGGACATAAGATGATACCATTGGTTTGACCTTGAATAGTCGTTTGAAGGTCACGCGAAGATCACCTTCAATTTCTTAAATTAAAACCCCAACTTTTTATTGCAGATTCTTATTCTCGATCGAAAAGTAAGTAACTTTTGTCTGAAACATTTTTCCGAAAAATGTCATCTTATGTCCTTAAAATGTCCTCAAAACTCATCTTGAAGATCATTTTAAGGACATAAGATGACATTTTTCGGAAAAATGTTTCAGACAAAAGTTACTTACTTTTCGATCGAGAATAAGAATCTGCAATAAAAAGTTGGGGTTTCAATTTAAGAAATTGAAGGTGATCTTCGCGTGACCTTCAAACGACTATTCAAGGTCAAACCAATGGTATCATCTTATGTCCCCCTCGAAATCGTGACATGTCTGTCTGAAACATGTTTTCGTATCTCTTTTAGTTTTTTAAAAAATCGACTGTATAAATTAAAATGGGCCACCCTGTATATACCTGTATTTTGTATTGTTCCTATAATCTGTACTTTATTTCCTTTATTTATTTGTTTTTCTAAATATTTTTTTTCTTCAAAATTTAAAATATGCACCTCAATTTTATATTTTCCATCGGTAATGGACCCGCAACCAATTGTTTTATTTAATTTACTATAATAAACTGCGCCAAAATTACTTTTTACAAATCCTTCTATTTCTGAAAAACAGTAAAATAATTATATAATCAAGTGATTTGAAAATTTTTTTAATTATAATACATTTGACCTATGTATAAAAACACACACGAGTATAAATTGTTAGTTGGTGTTATTAAGTTATTTAATTTTGAAGTTATTAAATTAGTTATTTAATTTTGAAGTTATTAAATTATTAGTTTTTAAATTTGACACGATCATTAACATTTATTATCCACCTTCTATAATTTTTTTCCAAATAAATTTTCTTAAAATTCAATAATTAAACTTACTGACTCGTCCAAAGGCATTTAATATATCTTTTATTTCTGTTTCTTTAGGTTCATTATTATTCTCATTCGATGGATTATATTTTCCTAATATTGTTAACACGGTATTGCCTCGAATGTGTAATTCAAATGGTACATTTCCGTTGTTAAAATTAGCCACTTTAGGTAATCAATCTTGCTTGCACTCCGTCCAAATGTATGATCTAATCATAATTTAAAAATTTAGGTATATATTAGTAATTATTATAAATTAGTAAATTTAGGTACATATATTAGTAAAATGTAGTATAAAAATATATTACTAAATTTTTTAAATTATTAAATTGTTATCATCTATTTATTATTATCTAAATATAAACACACAAATCGAATTTAACTGCAATAAATAGTAATAATAAATAAAACCTTATTTTTATAAATGAAAATATGAAAAACTTACAAAATTTGATTTTATATTCTGTTCGATGCGATCAATTTCATCATTCCACGCAACTATTTGTAATCGTTTCCCGCAACCGTTATTAATGTAAAATTTTAAACTGTTTATTTTCACCAACATACCGGAGTGCATCAATCCCATCAATGAAACCTATTATTTCACTATAATATTTAAAAATACATAATTATAATTATTATATTAATTATTGAACACATTAACTTATTTTTTAAATAATAAAATTTGTAATATAATAGGTGCACTATTGCATCAGGATGAATTATCGAAAATCAACTTTTATACTTACATCGTTGAATTGTACATTTTTATAGCATCAATATCCTCATTTGATGTTAATATTTCTATAGCTTTAAATTCATCATTTTCTTTTAAATTTTTGTTAATATTTACAGGGTCATCGTCATTTTTAAACTCCATTACATTATCATTCATCACCATTCTATTATAATATTTTTAATTTATTTTAATTTAATTTAATTTATAATTTAATAGTGTAATGTATTTCAGACTTTGTAAAGATTCTTTTTAAAAATACACTAATTGCATATTATTTTTTCGTCTTTATTCAATTCCCACTCTTTTTTTATTTCACATCCGAGATTACACATATAAATAGAATCTTCATAATTCAAACGTCTTTTAGAAATGTACTTAAATGTTTTTGAGAATATGTGTGAAAAAAGAATGAATAAAACATACTATATAATTAACAGATAAATTTATGAAAAAATAACATTGTTTTTAAAAAGGAAATTTACAAATTACCTTTCTTTTATTTTGTTGTCTTTCCCTTTCCTTTCCTTTCCTTTCTTTTGTTTTGGTTTATTTTCAATAGCTACTTCTTGAAACTCTTCTTCTAAAGGTTGATCATCTTCATAATCGTCTAACTCCATATCATTATCCATTTTTTTAACAAAATTTTCCTAACACAATGAGGAAGAATAAAGAATATTGAAGAATGATATTTCTCCAAATTCAATGTCATAATTACATCAGACTAAACGAAACGTAATTTGTTTCCTTTCCGTGCAGTAAATTTAGAACTTAAATATATATTCAAATATAAAAGAATTTTATTTATACTTTAGGAGTATTTTAGTCATTTAGAATTATTTTAAGAAACATAGAAAATGAATGAGAGAAAATAACAAAAATGGCTGTTGATAAATAATAAAATTTTCCAAAGATAATGAGAAAGAATAAAAAATGTTGAAGAATGATATTTCTGCAAATTCATTGTATGTAATATAGAAATGAATAATAATGAATAAGTAAGTCCTTTTTTTAAAATTTCATTAAAATCGCTTAAGATTATAATAATAGTAGTTTAACAGAGAAATTGTATGTAATATAGAAACAACATTAATCGTTTATAATCGTTATAATTGATTATCAACTAAATGAAATTAACAATTTATACTGCTATATAATTATAATGTTATAGAGCTGTTAATAGTTATTTCAATCAATCAAATCTTATAGCTAAACTTACCTCAAATAGGACAATTAACGAAATTGAAAGCAGTTGCAGACGGCACGACTCTAGCTGGATTTTGCGAGCTCTTGCGCGGCGCACACAAGGAAACACAGAATAAATAATAATATCACAAACACTGATAATTAACCGAACCGAACGAAAGACTTTGAAAACGGATACACGGAGATTCGAGCTTTTGCGCGACTGAAGCCTGAGGCCTCGAGCATCGGTCCTTTTATTTGCAGCGTGATTTCCGAGAACTACCGTTAAATCGATATAACACTTTTATTTTATATCTAAGAGACGAGAGAACGACGAACAATAAAACAATCTTTCAAATCTTTATCGATCGCGAGCTGGCAACTGACGTTGTCAGCTGACGCTGACGCTGACGTCACGGCGTTCTTATTCATTATAGAAATGACAGAATCGTTAACTTCCATGTTACAGCGTTATACAGCGTTGAACAGCGCAGCAAAAATTAACAAAATTGTCCAATAAATCGCGATATAAAGAATAGTGTATATTATACGCTATTCATATTATTATTACTCTATTATCTTTTTTACATAATAGTTAATATTATATTTTGTAATGTCTAATATAAAGTCTCCAATATAAAGTATACTTACAATAGATAAAAAATATAAATAAATAATGGTGCTTACTATTTTGTAAGCGTTTCATTCATCGAGGTATTTATAGTCAATACAATTTAGCTTTCAAAAATTATATTTATATTTTTAATGTAAACCGTTTTGTTGTATAAACAAATTATATTACAAATTGATTTATTTCTTAATGATTAAGAATTTTTTGGATAACGCGCCGGAGTCATCTGCGATCTCAAAACCCTTAATTTTCCTGAAGAAAATTAGACTGTTCAACTTCCTGTATAATGATGTATATTCGTTACGATGTCAATGCAACACTGACTCAAATCTATGTAATCCTTGTTGGTGCATCCTACTACAGGACACCTGCAAAAAATACAAGATATGAAAATATAATACGTAGAAATATGAAGACTTTAGGAATACATTTCAACATTTACTGCATAAAAAGGCATACCTGACTTTCCACAACTTGATTGTTTTGTCATTCTTGGAGAGTAAAAAGTGGCAGGGTTTTTTTCTTTTTAGCCATCTAATTTTATTAATTTTTTCTTCTATCTCTAGTAATTTTAGGTAATCGAACTCAGGCACCTGGCTCTGGAAGGTGCTATACACATTGTATTCGCTTCTTCGTATACTATTTTTACTCTGCGTAAATAATCATTATTTTAATAGTTTTAAAGTCAGATAAATATCAGATCATATTACATAAACTTTATAGAGATAATAATATTGTTTTTAAAAATTCAAGTGCCATTAATAGAAAGCGCCGTATCATCACGGTTTAGCAGCGCCAAGTATTTTCAAAAAACACTTATTTGTATTGACATATTTATATGTATTAAAATATTTATTTGTATAAAAATATCTGCTTAATATTATTATATCGTTTATTTTTTTCAAATAAAATCTTTAAGACCGTCTTAAAAACAATCATAAGATGTTAAAACCAATCACAGAGCCGCATTAGCATTAGTTTTGTACAGTTTTTTTTGAAAGAATTTTTTGCAGTTAACATGGTTTTAAATAAGAATCAACAATTAATACTGGCCAAAGAGTAATAATAAAAAGTAATAGATTTTCTAGTTTGCATAAATACCCATTGTAGTTGGCGCAATTTGTTAATATCATTAGTTTTGTAGAGTTCTTTTTTGAAAGAACTTCGGGTTTGAAAGATATCATTAGTTTTGTAGAGTTCTTTTTTGAAAGTTAAATACATATTACTCAATTCGAAAATGGAGGACAATTTTGGTATCGAGGAATCCAAAATTATTTGGATGGACTTAGTTTAGAAAAATACTTGCAAGGAAAAGGAAAATTTGAAATAGATATTAATGCTAACGGACTCCCTCTTTTTCGGAGTTCATAGAAAAATGTTGGCCTATTTTAGGACAACTCATAGGAATTAAAAATGAACCATTCATTATTGCTATTTATTTTGGGACTTCTGATCCCACTAATGTACAAGAGTTTTTACAAGATTTTATAAATGAAGCTGAAAATCTGATAACTAATGGTTATGTACGAAATGAGACCACTTATGACTTTGCGATCAGACATTATATTCTTGATGCTCCAGCTAGAGATTTGATAAAATGTTGCGTTGGTCATAATGGATATGCTTCTTGCGAAAAATGTACAGTATGGGGAGAACGATTTGATCATAGGCAGACATATATTGACCTACATGCTCCTCTAAGAACGGATGAAACTTTTAAAAATCAAATGCAACCTCGCCATCATAGAGGAGTATCGCCTCTTCTTCAAATTAATACCAAAATGATCTCTCAATTTCGATTAGAACCCATGCATTTGGTAAATGAAGGCGTGTTTAAAAGATTATTGGAAGTATGGAGAAAGTGGACAACTCCATGGAAACTGCACTGGACTGTTGTAAACAGAATATCTGATAAACTACTGTTACTAGCTTCTTCTTGTCCTCAGGATTTTGTTAGAAAACCTAGATCTTTAAATGAATTACCATTTTACAAGGCAACAGAATTTCGGCGTTTGTGTTTATACGATGGTATTGTAGTTTTTGCTTCGCATGTTGATATAAATATTTATAAGCATTTTCTATTATTGCATTGTGGAATTTATATTCTTACAAGTCCAATTCTTTGTAAAACTTTGAACGCTCATGCAAATACTATACTCAGAACTTTTATCGAACATTCTGTCACAATATATGGCAAATCATTTGTCGTGTACAATGTTCACTCTCTTTGTCATTTGGCACAGGAGTGTAATGATCATGATAGTTTAGACACTTTCAGTGCCTTTCGCTATGAAAATAAATTGAAAACAATTAAAAGTCACATCGACTCCGGCTTTCAACCCGTTCAACAAGCAGCTAAACGTGAAGTAGAACGAAGCAGTAGAAAAGTTGTAGTTATAGATTCTGAAGTTAATAAAGTTATTCTTTCAAAAGAACACAGAGATATGAATGAAACTATTCATGGTGAACAATTTAGAAAAATATTAGTAAATGATGTAATTTTTGAAGTGAATAAAAGGAATTCATGTTTCAAGACAAATACTGGTGAAATTGTTGTCCTGAAGAATATTATTTGTACAGAGAATGATATAATTTTTGTTGGCAATATTTTTTCAAATGTTTCTGATTTTTATACATATCCTTTACCTTCATCTGAACTTGGCATTGTAAAGGTGTCTGAATTAAGTGAAGAAAGATTGGTATTTAGTTTGAATAATATTATTGCCAAATGTTGGCTAATTCCTATGAGAAATAAATATGTTTGCATACCTTTACTTCACACGACATTATTGTACAAATAGAATGTCAAAAGTTTTATTAAAATGAAATAATATATAAAATTTTTATAAACTTCGTCTATATTGTGTGAGTTTTATTTATTTACACAATTTTTTAATATTGCTTATTTGTTATAACAATGATAAAATTAAAAAAGTTTAATTTTTTTTAGTTTTCCTGAAAGAAAGAGGATTTTAATGAAAATTTATTATACTGTGTATAGAACTAGTAATACATTTACTTTTGTGAATGAGTAAAATCATTACATAAAAGTTGCATTTTAAAATAATGAAATAATTAATAATGTAAAATTTTTGTTTTAAAGTATTTAACACGGAAAATTTTATTTTGTTAATTATTGTTGTAGCAAGCGAGCGAAGGAATAGAATTATTTCTTTATCACTATACACTATTACAAGTATTTTAAGAAATTAAAAAATTGTTATTCACTACTGTTTTTCCAGTTTGTTGTTATAAAATTTATTAATGACAATGAAGATTACAATGAGGAAGATGACACTTTATTTGAAGTTGGCCTTACTAAATGGCTAGCAGAAAAAGTACATGATGATATGAGTACAAAAATGTCTTGGCCACCTAGATCTGAACAGGGCATTGCATTTAAAAGAAAATTAGATACACATCCTTCATGGCCGATATATAATGTTGTTTTAAAATGTTATGGTATGTTGCTTCTTATTACATGCGTTCTTTTGTATCTATAAAGTTAATTATTCTTTTAATTGTATTTCTTAGATACACTTTTGGATGCACAGCATGCACTGAATAAATATATTATGTCTTCCAATTATGAAACAGAATATGAATTTGGTCGAGGCAAACGTAAAAAGATTAAGCAGCAATTGTTATGTGATGAATCTTTTTCGACAAATATGAGAAAAAACAAGAGATTTAAAAATATTTCAAGTTCTTATGATTCAGATTTAGATGAAAATGATGCTAAACAAGAATTTAGATGTAAACGAAGTGCTCCTTTTCCACCACTTATCTCCTTACCACAAAATAATAAAGCTGGGAAAAATACTAAGCATAGCAAAAAAAGAAGTAAAATATTACAAAATAATAAATTAAAACAGAATAATGATACAATGTTAACATCTCAAAATACTAAATCTAAAAAGGATTTTCTACTTACAAAAATACGTCAAGCAAAGAAGGAAACTTCCGCTAGGGATAAAGAGAAAATTTCAGTTATCATAGAGAAAGCAAGACAAAAACAAAAATGTTCGATAGACGACAACGTAAGTTAATCAAAATTAGTTTCCACGTTGCATGTACAACATGATATAAGTTAATAGATGTAAATTAAGTCCTAAAATATCTTTATAGGAAAATATAGTATCTGATGATGATGCAGACGAAAATATTGACCTTAATATTCTACGCCAAGATGTTTCGAAAATTCAGGATATAGAAAACGTGTTAACAGAAAATAATGCATCTGAAAAGACAAGTGCAAAATCGATAAGTCTAGAGACACCAAGTACATCAAAGGATTGTACTACATATAAACATGATATATTAAATGAAAAATCACCGTCTTCAATGCACAATGTGTGTCTGTCTAAAGATGTTGGAGATTCTGTCGATTTTGGATTGGATGGACGGGTTGATTCTTAAAATTCTGAGCGTTACACGAACTTGAGATTTATTAGAGTAAAGTGCCCGCTATCCGCTTGTTCGTTCGAACTCGAGACACCGAATGACCACCGTTTCTGCGGAACGTAGGCCCTAATTCACGAATTTGATAAACATGTTTGTGAGTAACAGAGCGAACGAAGACAAAGACGTGTTATGAGGGTACGCTGTGTATATGTACATGTGACTGTCTAGTGTAGCGGTCTTATTTTCGAGGTCTATTCCTTAAAGTTTGATGTGTCACCGAATTGTAGGAACATGCCGCCCGCCTCGGCATTGCGGAGTCGATGCCGACATAGGGTTTTAATAATAATTACAGAAGTAATACGAGGCCTGATCGCAAGTTAACGTAGGTTGCGCGATTCATCATAGCGTGGTAGGATATAGGCTCTCATGCGATAGAATTTCATATACATTACAAGGTAGTTTGTAAATGCCGGAACGAGGTGGACGGCAACATGCAAATAAACACCGAAGATGATTAATAAACGAGTAGCGGCGCGGAACTAACGAATCGTATGATTAGTCTGGAGTCGGAAGCGGGCATAGTTTCACAATTGGTCGTTTAAAAACGGAATCGGCCGTGCGAACTGTAGCAACGCGTATCAGTCCGTCAGCGCCGGCGTGCGTCTAGATGATGCGTCCCAATAACCACTTGGAGGGCGGAAGGCGGTCATCGATGAGTAAGACGAGCGAGCCAACCATGATTTGCCGAGAGGGATGCTTCCATTTCGAGACTGCTTGGAGGCGTTGGAGATACTCGCGTGACTATCTCGTCCAGAATCGATCAATCGTTTGTCGCAAGCTTTGCCAGCGTGAGAGCCTCGATGTCGGCACATGTTCTAAGGAGGGCTCCGGTAACGTGGCTAGTGAGCTACCTATAAGGAAATGAGCAGGCGTTAACGCTTCAACATCGGAAGGATCGTCAAATAACGGACACAGTGGACGAGAATTCAATATCGCCTCGATTTGGATGAGGAGAGTCAAGAATTCTTCATACGTGAGCAGTGATTCCCCAATCAGTCGTCGTAGGTGGAATTTGGTGCTCTTGACGACGGCCTCCCACTTGCCGCCGAAATGAGGAGCAGCAGGAGGATTGAATCGCCACTCCGTCCCGTTGGATGCGAGAGCATTGGCGATGTCCGACAACTCCTGCGAGCCGGTGGTGAACATGCGGCGTAACTCCGCATCTGCGCCGACAAAATTGGTCCCGCAGTCGCTGGTCAGTGATGCGCAAATTCCACGGCGACCTGTAAACCGTTTGAAAGCGGCGATAAACCCTTGTGTCGAATAACACAGTTCAACAAACAAAAAACACCGGAACGAGACTAGTCGTTTCTTATAGTTTTTTGGATGCTGAACACGAATCCGGTTTCCAAATTGCTCCATCACGTCACAATTTTGAGAAATTTGCAATTAAAGATGCAAAAAAGGGCTATTTTGACGAATTGCATCATATTATAGCTACAAAATGTGACGTGCTGGAGAAGTTTAATTGCAATGAAAATAAAGCATGTTGTTAGGACTTTCAATCCTCAAAAGGAATTTTTGGTGTCGGTTATGGTTCATAAGATATTTATGGTTAAATATGAGGTGTATTGTTAGAGAAGTTAACTGTGACTTAGGTCATTGACAATTATCTTTCAATTATGTTCCTTTAAACTTAAGTGTTTTTTAAGTCGCTGAATACGAAATATATGTAATGTTGTGTGTTTAATTGTTTGTTACGTCGTAAATAACTAAAATGTTTTTCTGCTCGATTTACGATTATAGTGATATAATGTAGATGTTTCTTTTGTTAAATTCCAACAATAGTCGGAAAGCATGTTCCTCACTGATTTCCCAGTGTGTAAGGAACATAATTGAAAGATAATTGTCAATGACCTAAGTCACAGTTAACTTCTCTAACAATACACCTCATATTTAACCATAAATATTTTATGAACCATAACCGACACTAACAATTCCTTTTGAGGATTGAAAGTCCTAACAACATACTTTATTTTCATTGCAATTAAACTTCTCCAGCACGTCACATTTTGTAGCTATAATATGATGCAATTCGTCAAAATAGCCCTTTTTTGCATCTTTAATTGCAAATTTCTCAAAATTGTGACGTGATGGAGCAATTTAGAAACCGGATTCGTGTTCAGTATCCAAAAAACTATAAGAAACGACTAGTCTCGTTCCGGTGTTCGAAAAAAAGTGATTTTTTGTTGAACAGTGTAATCGATTGCCAACTCTAGGTGCACGGCCGATGAGGAGAAGCAGACGAATAATACAAGGAATGCCTTGTAAGTGCGGTTACCGCGACCTCGCCAGGTTTTAAGCCGGAAAGGCCCGGCATAATCGACTCCAGCGTGGAGGAATGGTCGTGCTGGGACGACCCGAGTGGGCGGAAGTTGACCCATCATTTCCTTAGCTGCGGCGGCTCGATATCGGGTGCACCTTACACATCGTCGTACGTAGGAATTCACGGGTACTCGTTCGCCCAGAATCCAGTACTGTTGGCGGAGCACCGTGAGCATCAATTGAGTTCCACCATGTAATGTGCGAGCATGTACATCGGCGAGCAACAGGCGAGATAGTGTTGATTCCTTTGGCAACAAGATCGGGTGTTTGGCGTCGGGATCGAGTTGTGCATTACGGAACCGACCGCCCACCCTTATGATTCCCTCGTCCAAGAACGGGGTGAGACGAAGTAGGGGATGCGATCGAGAGAGAGACGACCCGCGTGATAGTTGCTTCAATTCCTCGGCAAAATATTCGCTCTGAGTTTGCTTCACCCAGAAGGTTTCAGCCGCCAGAAGTTCTGAGGGCGTAAGCGCGAAGTTGCTGGCGACCGGTTGCCGCTTAAATCGAATTAATGATCGCTTAAGCCAGGCAGTGATTCGGAGTAAGCGCGTTAATTGTGAGTATCGATCGATGAGATCCCAGGCGGCGGCCCGTTGTGTTGCGGTGGCGTTAGCGGTAACGGACCGTTCCTCCAGTTAATGTGAGGAAGGAATTGGAGGCAACATGATCGTCCACCGTTCATGACTCTGGGATAACCAAGGTTGGCCGGCAAACCACAGTGGGTGGGTAAGCAGCTGCGTTGGAGAAATGCCCCGCGACGCACAATCAGCCGGATTTTCGCGGCCTGCGATGTGTCGCCATCGAGCAACGGGAGCGAGCTCGTGAATGAGTGCGACTCGATTGGCTATAAACTCCTTCCATCTTGATGGGCATCCATGAACCCACGCCAGTACGACGCTCGAATCAACCCACAGGTTAACCGAGGTTGATTCTAATTTGAGTGCCATTTGGACGCGAATGAGTAACCGTGCTAAGAGAACCGCAGCGCTGAGTTCAAGACGCGGAATGGTGTTCTTCATGATGGGCGCGACACGGCTCTTCGCTGCCACGATTGTGATGCTAATCCCGGCCGGGGTCGTAACGCGTAAATAAATGACGGCGCTCATAGCTTGTTGGGAGGCATCCGAAAAATCGTGGAGTTCGACAGTTAGGTTCGTTGAGGACGTGCCGAGCCAGTGCGGGATGGTGATTGACATCGTCTCGAGTTCTTCCTCGAATTCGCGCCACCGATCGGCGAACTCATCTGAGAGGTGCTCATCCCACTCCACCTTAATTCGCCACAGCTCCTGCATAAATAATTTAGCGATGATCGTGACGGATGAGATCCAACCCAACGGGTCGAACAATTGTGCGATTCGCGAAAGTACCGTTCGCTTTGTGATATGAGGAGAGGCCGCCTTGAAGCGCGGTCTCAATACGAAAATGTCACCCGACGGGTCCCACGAGAGTCCGAGGGCACGCGCGAATGACTCATCGTGGAATTCGCGAGGAGCGGGGGCCGCGTGACGGCGAGAGTCGATATCCGCAAGCACGGCTTGGTCATTTGACGTCCATTTTTGGAGCGTGAATCCGCCCGCCTTGAGGAGCTGATCTAATTGCGATGCTTTTGTGCGGGCATGCGAAAGCGTGTCGGCACCGGAAAGGGCGTCGTCGACGTACATCTCCTCGAGAAGGATGAGAACTGCGTCTAGATAATGATCGCCTTCGTCGTAAGTGAGTTGTTTTATGGAACGTATCGCGGCAAATGCAGAGAAGGTTAGCCCGTACGTTACCGTGTTGAGCTGAAAGATGATCGGTGGTCCACTAGCGCTCCAGAGTATTTGCTGAAATCGTCGATCCTCCTGATGCACCAAGATTTGTCGGTACATTTTTTCGATGTCGGCACAGAAGGCGTAGGCGTGCCGACGCCATCGAAATAGCACGTCAAAAAGTTCCTGCTGTTGTTTCGGGCCTATGTGTAGGCAGTCGTTTAACGAATATCCGGTGCTGGTTCGGCTGGACCCGTTGAATACGACTCGCAATTTCGTGGTCGTGTTTCCTTCTTTTAACACTCCGTGATGCGGAATGAAATAGCTGGACTCCGAATCTGAAACGGTGGTGCCGACCCGAGTCATGTGCGCGAGGGCCTCATACTCTCGTAAGAAATCGTTATATAATCGGGCGAGATCAGCGCCCGATTCGAGGCGACGTTGTAATCGTCGGAGCATGTGGCACGCCGTAGAGTACAAG
Source organism: Ooceraea biroi (assembly GCF_003672135.1). NCBI lineage: Eukaryota > Metazoa > Arthropoda > Insecta > Hymenoptera > Formicidae > Ooceraea > Ooceraea biroi. The sequence continues at coordinate 7,561,064 of NC_039511.1, forward strand.
GGATCGAGAGGAGGCCTCGGAGTCCGAAAGGGCAACCGTACCACATAGCGGCCTGATGCGTCGCGTGAGTGCGTGTCGCGAAAATGCCGTTCGCACTGTTCATCGGCAGTGAGTCGCGCGGCCTGGGACGAGGGAACTTCCTCCTGAGTCCAGAAGCGGCACAGTATCTCGTTGAGCTCGTGATCGAGATTTCCATTGAAGGTTCGCTGATACGATACGGTGCGGGGTACGATGTCAGCGGGCGGACCGGCGGGCCCAGAGACTACCCAACCGAGCATCGTATTTTGCGCGCTTGGTTGATGTAGATCTCCGTGCCGGAGCGCGTCCGGTCCAGGTCGCAGAAGGCGCGCGTAGACGTCAGCTCCGAGGATTAAATTGATTTTGCCTGGATGAGCGAAGTTCGGGTCAGCGAGTGACAGGCCAGCGATATGGTTCCACGTAGCGTCGGCGATCGGAGTAGTCAGGATGCGACCAGTTAACTTAGATAGCACGTGTGTGTACACGTCGACTTCTTCGGTATCATTAGGTATCGAACGAATGCGTATGAGCAGCACTCCGCGAGTGAATCCGGCAGATCGTGCACCGATCCCCAGGATTGGTATCGTCGCGCGCTGTCGAGTAATTCTAAGCGATTGTGCGGTGAATTCGCTTATGAAAGAGAGTTCAGATCCTTGGTCCAACAGAGCGCGGGCCGAGATGCATTGCCCTTGCGGAGAGATTATGTGAACCTGAACAGTGGCGAGGATCGTCGTAGATTGTCCGATACCGGGGTGGCTCAAAACGTTCGCAGAATTTACCGGCGTCGCATTCGGTGCAGAAGCAGTTGTGGAAGGGGCGCTATTGCCCGACGGATTAGCGGGGCCGACGCTATGCAAAAGCGAGTGATGATGTTACAAACGTGACATCGTTTCGTGGTACGGCAATCACTGATTTTGTGCGGACCTAGACAGTTGAAGCATAATTTCTTGATGTTGACGAAGTCTCGCCGTTCCGCGATGGATTTTGCAGAAAAGGCGGGACAACGCGAGACGTAGTGCGCTTCATTACAGCAGACGCACTTGTTCGTAGTGGCGGCGAGCGACCGAATTCCAGCCTTCGAATTAGTGCTCGGTTTCGAGAGTTTCGAGGGCTTTTCCACGCGTGACGCGACCATTTCGAGTGCCTGGGTACGACCGTCCAAAAAGACTTCGAGCTGATGGAACGTAGCCGATTTTGTAGAGCTTTCCTGATGTAGCTCCCATGCCTCGCGTGAGTCCGCATCCAATCGATTCGCGATGAAGTACACGACGAAGTAGTCCCAAAGTTCGTTCGTCGTGCCGAGTGGCTGTAATCCGCCCATGGTTTCTTTTACCGTCGCAACGAGTTCCTTTAGGTCGTCAGCGGATTTTCGAGTCAACGGTTTGACCCGGAATAATTGATCGAAGTACGCGGTAATGAGTATGCGGGGATTCTCGTACCAATCCACTAACACGTCCCATGCTCGAACAAAATTGTCACCGGTAACGTTGAAGTTCGCAATACGTTTGGCGGCTTCTCCTAACAGATTGTTCTTTAGATAATGCAGTTTTTCCACCGGCGCGATCTCGGAGTTATCAGTGATCATTGAGGTGAACAGATCACGGAATGCGGGCCACGAATTGTACTCGCCGGAGAACTTGGGCAACGTGATCTTAGGCAAGGCCCGAGTGACTGCATTACGAGCTACGGTCGACGTACTTAACGAGTCCGACGGCGCGGACTCATCGCTCAATTGTTGCCGCATTATTAAGAGCGCGTCTTTGTTCTCGAAATAGGAACTCTCACACTCCGCGTAATGATCGTTGGCAAAATAATCGAGCGATTTGAACTCCTCTGTTTGTGCCGCGATTAAGGTTGCATGCGTGTTTCGGAATGTTTTCCAGCTACTGTCGAGATATTCGATTCGTGCGTTAATCGATGAAGGGGTTATCTTATCCTTACCGCCCTTCTTGAAGTTGTCGACGACGCGGCTGATCCGGTAGCGGAGGTCCGCCTGCGTCCGGATGGTAGCTTCCAACTTGGACATGATGATTTAGCGGAGAGAGGAACGGGCTTTTGCCAGAGACTTGAGTGAAGCACGCACAGATGCACACGAGTGATGATAACTGAGGCGACCGAGATATGATAAGCGCGATGGAATCCGTAACGTTGCGAAGAGACTGGTAAACCGTCACGGATCCGGCTCGAAGGACCAGAATGTCTAGAGATGTTGGAGATTCTGTCGATTTTGGATTGGATGGACGGATTGATTCTTAAAATTCTGAGCGTTACACGAACTTGAGATTTATTAGAGTAAAGTGCCCGCTATCCGCTTGTTCGTTCAAACTCGAGACACCGAATGACCACCGTTTCCGCGGAACGTAGGCCCTAATCCACGAATTTGATAAACATGTTGTGTAACAGAGCGAACGAAGACAAAGACTTGTTATGAGGGTACGCTGTGTATATGTACATGTGACTGTCTAGTGTAGCGGTCTTATTTTCGAGGTCTATTCCTTAAAGTTCGATGTGTCACCGAATTGTAGGAACAGTGTCTATCAGAATTACGTAACATGAGTCCAATTACTTCTCATGTAACAGCAGTTACTTCTACACCTCTCTCATCTTGTCGATCAGGTTAAATAATTGTATTTTTTTAACTTTTTAGTCTTTTTAAATCTAAATCAATAAAATTCTAAACTTATTAAGTTTATTTTTCTTACAGAAAGTGTATTATCGGATGTGTCTGAAGTGGCGTTTGATGTAAATAAAGCTTTTGAAAAAAAGATGTATACGATAATGCAAGAAATTAGTAGTAAATTGGATGTGACGATTATGAACCAATGTAGATTAAATCGTTATCTTCTACCACATGACAGAGAATAATAAGGCCAGCAAATCTTCCATCATTACCATTGACAACAGAAGAAGAATTAGAAAAGTTTGAAAAATTTTTATCGAAAGATGATAACACAGGAGCGACTATAAATATATTTTTTCCTTTGATTATATGTTTATTTGTTATTTCTTTCATTTCTTTTAAACCTAAATATTTTTGTAGATTTGTTACATGAGTCAAATAATTGGACCTAAGGATAATACTAAGGAAGCAACGTATAAAATACTGAAGAAAGTTATTTCAAATACATTAGCATCTGAATTTAGTTTGAAAGGTGCTACAAATCTGTCCAAAAATGTTTTGAAAAACCGACGCTATACGAAGTTGTTCAAGGTAAATCTATTAAATATTTGAAATTTATTTAAAATTAAGAGGCACGGTAGTGTCTCACGCCAAGTATACGCGCAACGCGAGAAGCAGAGTGCCTCTTTACGCGAGACGACGTTTCGAGAGAGCTTTCGATTATTAGATCTCAATAACGACTGATCCGATCAACTTTTAAGTAGGCTCAATGGATAGCTTGGGTTTGAATTGCATAAGAAAAGTGTTTTCATTTTTCTCCTAGTAGGAGAAAAATAGTTTTCATACTTCTCCTAAGTATTTTGAAAAAACGCTTATTTGTATTTAAATATTTATATGTATTAAAATATTAAGTTGTATAAAAATATAATAGATGTAATAAATAGAATAAATGTAATAGATTTTTTGGTTTGCATAAATACTCATTTTTATAATTGGCGCAATTTGTTGATATCATTAGTTTTATAGAGATCATCTTTGAACGCGTTCTTCGGACGCGTATGCTTTTTTGTACCTTTTTTTAAAAAGGTAATTTTGTTGTGATAATATTTACAAAGAAAATATAACAGTAAATATTATATAAATAAATAAAAATAAATAATGTTTAATGAAATACAAATGTACTAAATTAGTTTAAGTAATTAGTTTAAGTTTAAGTAAAGTGACAAATAATACTAAAAGACTTGTTCTGGAATTTCCCTAAATTGCTTTTCCTACTACTGTTATTTCGATGCAAAGAGAGTTATTAAATGCAAATCATATTCTTTAATAACACTTGTCTTTCATTTTGTCACAGCATTTTGAGAAAATGTTTCGTAATTTCTCGTTATTGAAATAGACTTAAGAAAACACAAAAGTTTCTGAAGATGTCTTACAATTTTGTATTCTTTTCTTTTTTTCTATTGACTTAATGTTTATATATTTTGCAAGTTTTTCTAAGAAAGGTCCTATAACATATAAAAACTATTTTTATAGGTGCCATTTTGAATAAAAGGCCAGAAACAGCAATTCCAGAAATTGCTACAGGAACTTCGTTATGGCTAAAGCAAACCCCATGGCGTCTCCAAGATGACGGCAGTATGGGGAAAAGAACAAAGAAATAGGATTTCATTGAATTCGAAACAACTGAAGAAGACGATGTCGTTAGCAGTGCAGATAATCTGCTAAATCTGCTCTGCTAATATTTTCCAAAAATAGACAAAGCTTTAATATTTATCGGAATCTTTGTTTCTTTTATTTTCAGACTTGTCGATTTTTCTTTTGTGATTTGATAATCTTTATGGCATTTATCACTAAGCACACTATACTCTATTTTATTTAAAACGGCAAAAATTTCTATTTGTGACAACAATCTCTTTTATGCGGAACACTAAAATCTCTCTCAACTGAAGTTTTCTGTTTTCCTTCTAATTGTTTCTTTCTAATTTTAGTTTTTAAAAACAGAATTATTGATTGATTTTGTTTTGTACACGTATGCATTGAAATTTTGTTACTATAATCACAACAAAATTACCTTTTTAAAAAAAGGTACAAAAAAGGCGCTAAGTATACGCGCGCGAAGAAAAAAAGAACTCTACAAAACTAATGATATCTTTCAAATCCGAAGTTCTTTCAAAAAAGAACTCTACAAAATCAATGATATTAACAAATTGCGCCAACTACAATGAGTATTTATGTAAACCAGAAAATCTATTACTTTTTATTACTCTTTGGCAGATATTCATTGTTGATTCTTATTTAAAACCATGTTAAGTACAAAATTCTTTTAAAAAAGAACTCTACAAAAGTAATGATATCAAACCATTGCGCCAACTATGAAAATGAGTATTTATGCAAATCAGAAAATCTATTACTTTAGTTGGGTATTTATGCAAACCAGAAAATCTATTACTTTTTATTATTACTCTTTGGCCGATATTCATTGTTGATTCTTATTTAAAACCATGTTAAGTACAATTATAAGATATTTGTTTGAAACCAATCACACAGCCGTATTAGCATCTTAAGACAGTACTTCAGATCGTCTGGAAATAAGAACGGACTATGAATACTGGCCTTTGATATTAAAGTGCTATATCAAGTTAATAATATATGATTCTGTAATGACAGTTTAGAGCACATAGGTCCATATTCTCAGCTCACTTTTATGATGTGTGCATTTAGTATATAGTTCACGTTACATATATTATGGACTATCAGCAATAAAGACGAGCATTTATTGATAAAAGTGAGCTGAGAATATGGACCATATTGTTTTACATTATAATAAGGCAATTAATATATTCATTCAGCAGCGCCAAGTATTTAAAAAAAAACACTTATTTGTACAGACATATTTATATGTATTAAAATATTTATTGTATAAAAATATCTGCTTATTTTTATTATATCCTTTATTTTTCTAATAAAATCTTTAAGGCCGTTTTAAATACAATCATAAGATGTTTGAAACCAATCACAGAGCCGCATTAGTATCTTAGGACATTATTATTTCAGATCGTAACTAGGAGATAATAATATTAAAATATTTATTTGTATGTTGAATGTAATGTATTACAGAATCATATATTATTAACTTGATATAGCACTTTAATATCAAAGGCCAGTATTCATAGTCCGTTCTTATTTCCAGACGATCTGAAGTACTGTCTTAAGATGCTAATACGGCTGTGTGATTGGTTTCAAACAAATATCTTATAATTGTACTTAACATGGTTTTAAATAAGAATCAACAATGAATATCGGCCAAAGAGTAATAATAAAAAGTAATAGATTTTCTGGTTTGCATAAATACCCAACTAAAGTAATAGATTTTCTGATTTGCATAAATACTCATTTTCATAGTTGGCGCAATGGTTTGATATCATTACTTTTGTAGAGTTCTTTTTTAAAAGAATTTTGTACTTAACATGGTTTTAAATAAGAATCAACAATGAATATCTGCCAAAGAGTAATAAAAAGTAATAGATTTTCTGGTTTACATAAATACTCATTGTAGTTGGCGCAATTTGTTAATATCATTGATTTTGTAGAGTTCTTTTTTGAAAGAACTTCGGATTTGAAAAGATATCATTAGTTTTGTAGAGTTCTTTTTTTCTTCGCGCGCGTATACTTAGCGCCTTTTTTGTACCTTTTTTTAAATAGGTAATTTTGTTGTGATATCATTACTTTTGTAGAGTTCTTTTTTTCTTCGCGCGCGTATACCTGGCGCTTTTTGTACCTTTTTTAAAAAAGGTAATTTTGTTGTGATATCATTACTTTTGTAGAGTCCTTTTTTTCTTCGCGCGCGTATACCTGGCGCTTTTTGTACCTTTTTTAAAAAAGGTAATTTTTTGTCATTTCACACATTTTGTAGTGTGAAGTATCTTATTCTGTTTTTGTTAACGGCATTAATAACATTTATTATAAGCAAAATGATATTTCGCACTAAATTATTAGTTACTTACTTTATTACAGTATAATTTTGCAACTATGCAACACTTCTTTTACTCTCACCAATCCTGTATGGGCGCAAAGCGACCTTGTATCCTTGTATATATACGGGCGCAAAGCGATCCTTGTATATACAGGGTGTCTGAGACCACCCGTACATGCCGAATATTTTGATAACTGAGCGTGACAGATAAAAATGTTTTAATCAAAAGTTGTAGGGCTTTAACAATTACATGAAATGGTGATACATATTTGACCTTGACAGCAGTTATGCAGGAAGTCTCAAGGTCAACTTTAAAATCTTAAATGGAAACTCCCATTTTTTATTATATCATCTTCTTCTACCAATTAATTGGAACAACTTTTGTCTGAAACATGTTTTCTGAAAATGCCTCCATAGTGATACCAAATACTATGTTACACAAACCAATTATGAATACGTAAAAGCATTTAAAAAAAACTGAAATAGCTGTCCCAAATACGGGACAGCTATTTCAGTTTTTTTTAAATGCTTTTACGTATTCATAATTGGTTTGTGTAACATAGTATTTGGTATCACTATGGAGGCATTTTCAGAAAACATGTTTCAGACAAAAGTTGTTCCAATTAATTGGTAGAAGAAGATGATATAATAAAAAATGGGAGTTTCCATTTAAGATTTTAAAGTTGACCTTGAGACTTCCTGCATAACTGCTGTCAAGGTCAAATATGTATCACCATTTCATGTAATTGTTAAAGCCCTACAACTTTTGATTAAAACATTTTTATCTGTCACGCTCAGTTATCAAAATATTCGGCATGTACGGGTGGTCTCAGACACCCTGTATATTGACTACATAACGGCATGATTTTGCCTTAATTGGCTGGATCAGAGCACGATCTTGCCTTAAGCCTAGATCTACAATAGGTGTAGTCAGCTTTAAGCCGGAAGAAATTGATCAATCACAATCGATCTTTCTCCTCATATTCCACTGAGATTGGTCAATTTCTTACGGCTTAAAGCTTACTACACCTATTGTAAATCCGGCCTAACTGGCTGGATCAGAGCACGATCTTGCCTTAAATGGCTGGATCAGTGATCGATCTTGCCTTAACTGGCTGGATCAGATCAGAGCACGATCTTGCCTTAACTGGCTGGATCAGATTAGAGCAACACTTGTTTTGCTCTCAGCGACCTTGTATGGGCGCAAAGCGACCTTGTATGGGGCGCAAAGCGACCTTGTATCCTTGTATAGATATGAGCGCAAAGCGATCCTTGTATATATACGGGAGCTAATATATACTTTATGTACTATCAAGTTTTTGTAAGAATAATATATAAATATCTTTAGCACCTCTAGGCTATTGCGTTTTTTTAATTTGTGCATCATGAGCTTCAGTCCAATTACTAGACATTCCTTCTCTACATATACTCGTGTAATGACCATCCTCAATACATAAACCACTATGAAATATAGCATTCATAAGCTTATACGTTTGTCCAGCTATTAAAACTTTAGTTGTAGGAATAGTACATATATTAAATTTACGTATTGCTTTCACCATTTTATCATCTTGCGATGAAAATAATACTAAACGAATAATAACTATATCTTTCGTTACTGTTAATTCGTTCTTAAACAAAATAGCATTTCCTGTACACTGTTCACATGACCCATCTGATTCACACCAACGTGAAAATGTAACATTTAATAAATCATTAAGAGTATAGCTTTTTTTCCCCAAATTGTTAATAGGTATTGAAATAACTACATCCTTACAAGTAAATTCCTTTGTATAATCACAAGATTTACATCGACTAGTAGAAGTTACTTGATGCTCTACCAGTTGTCTTATGCAATCATATTTAGTGAACAGGATTGTAAGAAACTCGAATACATTACGTTTTACATTTATTGAAACGGTTCTCCTAAATATTGCCGTACTGCATATGTATTCAAATTGCACATTCCATTTTCATATCGATGCATCAACATTCTTAAAACATCTGATTTATTACACTTCACCAATTGTTTTCTAATAGGACTTAAATGCATTAGACATTATAATGCTGCATTTGCATAACCCGAAACATTGTCTGTATTTTGAAAACCATATAACACCCAAGCAACATTTTGTCGTAATTTTTTATTTTTATTTTGACAATTCTCTTGAATTGAAGCAATTACTTTTGGCAATGCCCATGGAACATCTTTCACTTTGCGATAGCGTTCTTTTGCAACAGTAATTATTTCTGCTTCTGGTTTGTACTTATTTCTTAGTCGATTATATTCCCTAATAGCTTTTTCATCAGCTGTTACTGACGAAGGATCATAGTTAATTAAATGCAACCCTTCTAGAGACGTTACTCGTGATAATGCAACATAAACTTGACCGCAATTAAATATAGAGTTGCCTATGTCCATGATAGCACTTTGTAAGCTCAATCCTTGACTTTTATGAATGGTGATTTCATAACTCAGACACAATGGAAATTGTTTTCTAGTAACAAACGCTCTATCCACCACTTCAAATTTAACGCTCACTCTTTCAATTAAATATTCTAATCCTGATGGTAAAAGAAGCTTTATTTTTTCTACATCATCGGTAGACGTATCTTGTACAACTGATATTACCTTAGCTATTGTACCATTCACAAGACCTAAAGTAGCATCAATATTACGCCTTATCATAACTTTTGCTCCAATCTTAATTGCAATTTCTTTTGAAAGTCCAGTTTTAGAATTATCATCATCATTATTCGATAATACTTTTGATACTTTCTTTCTCACATATGGTATACAGTCAATCGTGTCTTTGGCAATTAATAATATCTCTTTCGAAGCAATGCGGTTTAACATTGCAGCATTAAGAACATCACACATATGACGAGTAGGCAATAAACAAACAATGTCCAACAGAAAATCATTAATAAAATTACGTAATTCGGTTAATCTTGATTTAAAAGAATCACCTTTAAACGATATTTTTCTATTTTCAAGAATCTCGCAATCAGACTTTGTCAATAAACCAATACGAATTCTTGACAACAACTGTCGATAAGAGTTATTCCCTTGCTGACGCATATTGATCGTCAACTCATCATAATCAAATAATGTAGTCCATAAATTAACAGCAGTTAAAGAACCCACATATTTATTAATTTTGTCATTTGGTAATCGTACAAAAATAGGATCTTCATGTACAGGAGGTAATTGAAGCAGATCGCCAAATAAAAGAATGTGCTTTCGACCGAACCAACCGTCTTCACAGTCATTAGTATTAAATATTTCAGACAATCGAAGATTTATATATATTAAAGTCAAATTAGATATCATTGACACTTCATCAATCACAAAAAGAACAACATCCTTGAGATCTGCTCGTAAAACTTTTAACACATGATCAGGCAATTGTTTATAGTTTGTAGTAAGACCATGTTCAACAGGTAATTGAAGCAATCTATGAACTGTCAAACCGTCTACATTAAACGCTGCTATGCCAGTAGGTGCCGCTACAGCGGTATCTTTGAGATATCATTTTATCCAACACTTAATTGTTTTAATTAAGAAACTCTTTCCAGTTCCACCTTCTCCGCTAACATACAATCGTAATATCGAATTATCTGACCTTACAGTATCAATGACTCTATCGAATATTCTTTTCTGATCCGTATTTAATTTTGCTATCATTTGAGACACATTAATTTTGTCATCTATTTTATTGCCAAGATCTCTAAAATCTTGCATTGCTTCACCAGCTTCTATATTTTGAACGCCTATCGGATTGTCAGGGTCATCCTAAGACACGTTTTTTTGGAATTCTTCATATAATTGCCGAACTAACTTTTGCGCAGTTTCAAATGCTTTTTTTAATTCTTCTAGCTTTTCATGGTATTGCAATGCCTGCGTAAGATGTAGTTTTACTTTATGAAATGATTCCGCATAAATATTACAACTATCTCTAAGATCCTCCAATTTCCACCATGGTTTAAACATAAGCAGTAATGAAAAGAAATATTCTTCCGGTCGATTATTAACATTATGTCTATAATGATTAATAAGATATCCACGTTGTCGCCTTTTAAGGTAATGACTATTATCTATTTTATAGTATTCAATAATATTATTTCGCGGTTCGATTGTCGTGATATCATACCTTGTGCGAATTCATAAAGAGACACAGATTCTAATTCTTCCGGTCTATTCGGATAATAATTATCTACTAAAGATGGATGAAATATATCTGTAGATTCACGATCAAGAGCTTCAATTTCTTTACGATTTTTTAAATTTCCTCTGTCGTATCAAGAGACACGGTAGTGTCTCGCGCCAAGTATACGCGCAGCGAGACCGATCGTGTACTGTTACGTGAAGCGACGTTTTCAGACACGCTTAGATTATCAGATCTTAATAACCTCTGAAAAGATCATTTTCAGAGTAACCTCAATGGATAGCTTGGGGTCGAATTATTATATTAGAAAAGTTTTTTAATTTTTTTTTCTATGTGCATTACGAGTGCAGATATTACGATGCAAAGTATGAAATTGGAAAATTTTCGATTAAGAAACGTCGTTATCATTACCGTCGTCGTCGTTTGTGCAGTACATTTTTCGGTAAATATATACAATAACGGACCCAGCCCCGATGACCTTGACCGTGACATATATTATAGAGTCACCCTCCTGAGTAACCTTCAAAAGGTTTTAGCCGTCGCTCGTTATTTATTAAAAAGTTATTAACAAAAAAGTTTAATGCTTTCGCACGAATTGTTAGCTGTCCAAGTGAAGCAAGAACATGATATTGACATATATTACAAAGGTCACCTTCCCGAATAACCCGCACTAGGTTTTAGTCGTCGATCGTTGTTTATGAAAAAGTTATTAACAAAAGAAATTTCGAAAATATAGTAGTTATTTTGAATATTGAAAGATATAAACGACGAATATGTATATGAACGAAGAAAGAAAAGTCATTTAAAGCAGTGAATTGTTAATATATAGAATAGTTTCTTTTAATGTAAGTACAAAGTATTCTTCACTTTAACCAAAAGTACAAACAGTTAAATACAAAGTATTTTTTGCTTTAACTTAACCTAACCTAACCTAACCTAACCTGGTTAGGTTATATTTTCCATAACTGGAGCACCGGACACATACGCTCGTTTTCAGCCCGTTTCGCGGGAGGGGCTTTGCCCCTCCCCCGCCGGGGACAGTGTAACAGATTTCACCGTGCAGATTTTGATCACTTGGTACACGCCACGAATTCCGGCGGGGGGAGGAGCAAAGCCCCTTCCCCCCGCCCTCCCGCGAAGCGGGCTGAAAACGAGCGTATGTGTCCGGGACTCCAGTTTCGGAAAATATAACCTAACCCAACCCTATTTCTGATGTAAAGCTAACATTCCATCAAATATACCCTTTCGTAAATGTATATGGTATCGTAAAATTATACTTTATTCATTAAACATTTTTGTTAATAACTTTTTACCAAACAACGAGCAAAGGGTGAAACCTAGTGCGGGTTATTCAGGAAGGTGACCTTTGTAATATATGTCAAACTCAAGTCCTTGCTTCGCGTGGACAGCTGAAAATTCCTGCAAAATTATTAAACTTCTTTTGTTAATAACTTTTTAATAAACAACAAGCGACGGCTAAAACCTCTTGAAAGTCACTCAGGGAGGTGATCTCTACAATATATGTCAAGGTCAAGGTCATTGAGGCTCGGTCCGTTATTGTATATATTTACCCATTTTTCTATTCCTAGATGGCAGCAGCAGCAGTCGGTCTTGTAATATATAGCGTACTCATTGCGGCTCAAAAATCCCCGTCGAATGGGCCCTGAACGAACCCTCTAGAACGGTCCGTTCGCGAGATATCGCGTAAAAACCATTTATAAAGACAATTGCGAATATCTCGGAAACTATGAGAGATAGATGATTGTTTCTGGCAGCATTCGACGCTGCTCGAAAATTCCCGTCGAATGGGCCCTGAACGAACCCTCTAGGACGCTCCGTTCGCGATATCGCGAAAAAACTATTTTTCAAAGATAATTGCGAATATCTCGGAAACTATGAGAGAAGTAAAGTCAAGACGATTCAACATGATTGCCCTGTTCTAAACATATATTTATATGATATAAACATATGTTTAGAAATATATATTTAGAATATGTCAAAACTTACGACAAAATGTTGCTTGGGTTTTATATGGTTTTCAAAATACAGACAATGTTTCGGGTTATGCAAATGCAGCATTATAATGTCTAATGCATTTAAGTCCTATTAGAAAACAATTGGTGAAGTGTAATAAATCAGATGTTTTAAGAATGTTGATGCATCGATATGAAAATGGAATGTGCAATTTGAATACATATGCAGTACGGCAATATTTAGGAGAACCGTTTCAATAAATGTAAAACGTAATGTATTCGAGTTTCTTACAATCCTGTTCACTAAATATGATTGCATAAGACAACTGGTAGAGCATCAAGTAACTTCTACTAGTCGATGTAAATCTTGTGATTATACAAAGGAATTTACTTGTAAGGATGTAGTTATTTCAATACCTATTAACAATTTGGGGAAAAAAAGCTATACTCTTAATGATTTATTAAATGTTACATTTTCACGTTGGTGTGAATCAGATGGGTCATGTGAACAGTGTACAGGAAATGCTATTTTGTTTAAGAACGAATTAACAGTAACGAAAGATATAGTTATTATTCGTTTAGTATTATTTTCATCGCAAGATGATAAAATGGTGAAAGCAATACGTAAATTTAATATATGTACTATTCCTACAACTAAAGTTTTAATAGCTGGACAAACGTATAAGCTTATGAATGCTATATTTCATAGTGGTTTATGTATTGAGGATGGTCATTACACGAGTATATGTAGAGAAGGAATGTCTAGTAATTGGACTGAAGCTCATGATGCACAAATTAAAAAAACGCAATAGCCTAGAGGTGCTAAAGATATTTATATATTATTCTTACAAAAACTTGATAGTACATAAAGTATATATTAGCTCCCGTATATATACAAGGATCGCTTTGCGCCCATACAGGGTTGGTGAGAGTATAAGAAGTGTTGCATAGTTGCAAAATTATACTGTAATAAAGTAAGTAACTAATAATTTAGTGCGAAATATCATTTTGCTGATAATAAATGTTATTAATGCCGTTAATAAAACGAAGAAAAAAGAACTCTACAAAAGTAATGATCTCACAACAAAATTACCTTTTTAAAAAAAGGTACAAAAAAGGCGCCAAGTATACGCGCGCGAAGAAAAAACGAACTCTACAAAAGTAATGATATCAAACCATTGCGCCAACTATAAAAATGGGTATTTATGCAAATCAGAAAATCTATTATTTTATTATTAAGTATACAACATCCTATTCCAATCCAAGCGTTGTTTTAATTCTCTTTAAATATTATTATAGTATTTTTTCACAAAAATGTATGAAATCTTCAAATTGCGCCAAGTGCAGAGAGAATGTATCGAAAATTAATTATTGTACTATTTAAAAAACTCAAGTGGTAATATTCTTCTCAATTAGAAAGAGAATATATGTATATATTGTTTTGAAAAATTATTGTTGTACTACTTTCAAAAAATAAAAAGTGATACATATCTTTTTATGGTCACTCTTCCTCTTCCAATCCAAGTGGTAGTAGCTTTCATTTATCACTTGGATTTTAATTTGTTTGAATTCTAATGGAAGGAATAGAAAACGTAATAGAAAAGAATAAAAGAGGTTACAGTACAAAATGTAAAAAAAATAATATTTAGTTAGTGCAAAATCTTGGCGCTGCTGGACCTCGCTACCGCCCCTTAACGCACGAATGCACTTTATATAAAACCTCAAGTTGCTCGTTCAGATATAAAACTGAAATCCAAGAAATTTTACGCATGCACAAGCGCTTATTATATTATTATATATAAAACTTAAATCTAATCTAAATTTGACAAACAGCTTACATTTAATGATGAAAGATAGATAGATAGATAGATAGATAGATAGATAGATAGATGGAGAGAGAGAGAGAGAGGGAGAGAGAGAGAACATACACACCTACTATTATGCCCAGTTTCTTCATACCTCTCAATAGCTATCTTCCAGATAACTAAAAATTTGTTTTCTTTATTGAAACCTCTGATTACGTACTTAACGGATAGCTATTCTTCATACTACTCATTTTTGACACAAAGTGTCTAGAATGTTATTATAAATTACCATATTCTGTCAGGTTACAAAGGTGAAGAAACCTGATTCTACGAGATATCTTCTGGATAAAGTTATCGAGAGGTGAAGACATTGGGCCTTAAACGATGAAAGAGAGAAAAGCATTTCTCGTATTACTCGGTCTAGCAGCGCCAAGTTTATTGCACTAACTAAATATTATTTTGTTTTACATTTTGTACTGTAACCTCTTTTATTCTTTTCTATTACGTTTTCTATTCCTTCCATTAGAATTCAAACAAATTAAAATCCAAGTGATAAATGAAAGCTACTACCACTTGGATTGGAAGAGGAAGAGTGACCATAAAAAGATATGTATCACTTTTTATTTTTTGAAAGTAGTACAACAATAATTTTTCAAAACAATATATACATATATTCTCTTTTTAATTGAGAATAATATTACCACTTGAGTTTTTTAAATAGTACAATAATTAATTTTCGATACATTCTCTCTGCACTTGGCGCAATTTGAAGATTTCATACATTTTTGTGAAAAAATACTATAATAATATTTAAAGAGAATTAAAACAACGCTTGGATTGGAATAGGATGTTGTATACATAATAATAAAGTAATAGATTTTCTGATTTGCATAAATACCCATTTTTATAGTTGGCGCAATGGTTTGATATCATTACTTTTGTAGAGTTCGTTTTTTCTTCGCGCGCGTATACTTGGCGCCTTTTTTGTACCTTTATTAAAAAGGTAATTTGTTGTGATTATATGAACATCTAACCATTTAATCGTCGTATTTCGATCAGTCCCATATAAAGGAATACCTAGCAATGTATCAGCAGCTGCAAGAGCCCCACATTCTCTACTGCTTATGGATCGTAAAGCAAAATTCCAAAGAACACTTGCCAATAATTTATTTTTATCATTCTTACTATTCGCAAGATCAAAATCAGATAACTCACTTTTCGCTGCTTTATTCAAATATTTAGTAACGTACCGAGTGAGCAATGTCGACTTTTCACCAATAAATTGTATATCCATATTTCCTTCCCATGCAGTAAGAAGAACAGGATTATAATCATTGATATCGACTTCATTATTTGTTCGAGGAAGATCGTACAATCTGCTTTTATGTTTTAATTGTTTTCTACCTGCTATTGCAGTTGGCACGTCTCTCATATTTACCGTTTCAATAACGGGACAAGGAAATCCAAACCGACACCTACGAATAACCTTACGTCCTACTTTTTTAGATCGAAGACAATAATCATTATGTTTGTGTCGTTGATGCGTATCAACGCGTCTGTACAATAATGGCGAAATATTTTTATCTGGCATTTCGCAGCTTATGTATTTTGAAATAAATTCAGAGACTTCTTGAATAGAAGATTCACCGAAAATCGGTGCATCTTTAATCCAAATTAGTAAATGGAAATGCTGTATACCTCTACCTTGATATTCTCGTCGCCAAAAATAGTGTGTTACTTCACCGATCGGACAATCTTTGGAACAAATAAAATCAAGCATTGCCCGAAATTTATTATCAAGAAATCTCGACGTTAACACAAGATCTTTAGCAACAAGTGCACTGGTACTCAATGAAGAGTTTTGCCATCCATTTACTTCACGAATATATTCACCTAAATCGTCCCATAGCCATTCACTAGGACTTAATATTAGAAACCATGTCGCAGGTCCGTAATGTTGTGTCATGCAAGACAAATCACTTCTCGGTCTACGCCAATATTGTTCCGTATTTCGAAGTGAAGAAAACATTGTATTTAAGTCAGATTCCAAAATTTCTTTCGACATAGCCTCTAAATACTCCGCAGCCGTGTAACGAATCCGTGGATTAGTTATATTCAGTTTATGGTAAATTCCACGACGTAACTGACGAATAATCGCCTTATTTAACTCATAAAACAAGTATTGTTGATTTACTCTAAATTGTGGATGCCTAGACGTAAAAAGACATTAAACATATTCATGTTCCTGAAGTTTCACCGGTCTAGTTTCATCGCATTCGTCATTACAACCAAGTGGGAATAAATCTGGAAAACACATCAAATCCAAATTTTTTTTCCCGATTATCCAAGGGTGAATCCTGAATTGGTAACACTTGATATAAGGTACTCGCAGTTTGATTTTCTTTATTTGCATGTAGAGGAACTATGGTAAACTGCTCGTAATAACTATCATCTTTATCTTTTTGAGTCAGCATTGCCTTGCGTTGGTCGTCTAATGTAACTTCTACATCTATTTTCATCTCTTGCATCTGTAATTCTAAATTATTTACCGATTCACATTCGTTCCTAAATGAAACTCTTGCATCATTTTCTGTTTGTTGCATTTCAAATTCCATATTGTCCAAATTCCCCAAAAATAGTTTATCGGGAGTTTCGGGCAGTACAATTTTAGAATATAAAGGATTATTATTTTTCAACCATATTAGAGCTTCAAATACTTTTTTAATATCCACTAAATCTTTCCAGATAATTTTTGATTTAGTTGGAACATTTCGAAGTAAAATTAATTCGTGATTTAGGTTTATTGGATCAGTGTTAGAACATAATTTATTTAAAGTCTGTTGTAAAGGAAGTGGTAAATGAAATGTTCTACCTTTAACTTTTTGTATCTTCTGTCTTTCAGGTATTTTTTTATTAATAACTGTTCCCATTTTAACAACAGTTTGAAAAGCTTTAGCTCTTTGTAAAAGCAACTTCTCAAAATCATGAAGAGACGATATTACCTCAGGTACATCATGTACAGAGAGATTATTTAGAATGCAGTAAGCAGGCATCAAACCGCTACGAAATTTCCGATCACAATAATGACATATATATATTGCGGATTGATTTTTTCTTGCTCTACATATGCCATCAAATCTTTCCAAATTGGATTAGTTCGTGCTTTTTTAAGTTCACTAAGTTTAGAAACACTTCTTTTATAACAAAGTCTCTCACACGATATATAAATATACCGCGGTGTGTCCAGTGAACGTTTTTTAAAAATCGTAAATGCATTATGATATTTAGAAATAATATCATCACTCAAAATTATTCCAGTTTGCTTATGCTTGTACATATCTACTTTTTCTTGTGCTGAAGTTACAATTTCATTTAATATATTCAAATCAGCAGAATATAATGCTTCGTCCAAATACAACAATTTTTGATAAAAATTCTTAAGTTGATACATCAAACGTTTAATATTTCTTACTTTGGGGAAATGAGGCGATAATAACTGCATTGGAACTGACATAGCTTTACAAAGATTTAAATCAATATAACAGCTATGCGTATGGCCTAATTTATCATTTGAAGTTTTCACAGTACATTCATAAATATTGTACATGAGTTTTGATACGTTCTTTAAAGTACATATATTTATAGCTTTTAGAAGTTTTTGATATCGATCAATTAGAAGTGGATCGTTAATTTTACCTAAAGAATTGCACAACCACAATTTGTTTGCCTTTCCCTCCATCAAGGGTAATATATTTTCAGTCTGTCCTTTCGTATTTATTATTAGAGACTCCCTTATATTGACTTCAGATGAAATTATACCGTGATAAATCGAATCAACGAAATAATTTTCGGACGAAGCTGTATGTCTAGATATGCCACACAGTGCACGTAATTTGTCATCAACTGTAGAACATTCTGCAACAATAGTCAAACATGTTTCTGATTTGTTTTTAAGCAGAGTTAACATTTTATGTACATTACGAATATTACAGTCTCTTAGATGCATACACCAGCGTATGACTTTTTCAACTTCTAATCGTTTTTCAATATAACCTTTGCTGCAATCTGTAATATCAAGCTTGTCTAAAATATTTTTTACGAATACTTCCGAAGAATCGCGAATTTTTATAAAATTCCTCGCTCGAATTTTGACATATTTTTTACAAATATTTTCGGCAATATGATTTTCATTTTCAAGTATCGAATTAGACTTTCTTTTCTGATAATATCGCTTATTATAAAGCCACTTACGATCAGAAGATAATTCTTTTTGTCTTTCTCGTTCACGCTCAGAATTTATGAAATAACGTTTTCGTTTTTGCACACGTTCTTTTACTAAATTGTTGTTATATCGACGCCGATGTTGAGCACGATTATTCTCTAAATCCTGTTCATATCGACGCCGCTGTTGAGAACGATTATTCTCTAAATTCTGATCATATCGACGCCGTTGTTGAGAACGATTATTCTCTAAATTCTGATCATATCGACGTCGTTGTTGAGAACGATTATTCTCTAAATTCTGATCATATCGACGCCGTTGTTGAGAACGATTATTCTCTAAATTCTGTTTATATCGACGCTGCTTTTTAGCACGATTATTCTTTAAATCCTGTTCATATCGACGCCGCTTTTCAGCACGATTTTTCTCTAAATCCTGGTCATATTGACGCCGCTTTTCAGCACGATTATATTCTAAATTCTGGAGATACTGCTGTTTCCTCTTAGCATGATTCTTTTCCAAATTATGCATACATTGCTGAGAAGTGATTTTCTTTTAATTGATTCAATATGTAATATTCCTTGTCATATTGACGTTTTATACGCATACGGGCAGCTTGAACCTCTTGCTCTTACCACTGTTAATGGAAGCACTTTCTGAGGAACGCCATAGTTTAAATCTTAAGGAAAATGGTCAATAATATTTGTCTCAAAAATTTTTATTAAATGCAAACGCATTAAGCTGTGATCATACCTTACTTTTTCTGGTTTAATGTTAAATAACAATGAAACTGCAAAAGCTATTGCGAAAACACTGCAATCACTACCGTTAGGTTGACTTTGCACAGTAGGAAATTTGACAGGATACTTGATAAAGTCATGTGTTGGCAATAATTTCGTCAAGAATTGTTTATGATGTTCATGTAACATTTTATTATTTAACGAATCGTAAATAAATATGTTTTTTGCATCATAATAACTACATACCCAATGTCCTCCTCCCAACGAACTATGTAGTACCTGGATATGCTTTCTATTTCTCGGTATGGGTTCTATTGAATCAAGATGCTGTATTAGCACTGTATCAACAGGTCTATAATCTGAACAACTTTGTAAAAGTCGTTGGAAATTATTAATATGTTTATCACTAAGCCATTCTCCTCTGGTAATTATATCTTTGTCTGCAGGCATCAAAATAATGTCCCTTGCTTTTAAAGACATTTTAAATTCCTTTTGTATACTTGTATATATACGGGCGCAAAGCGACCTTGTATACTTGTATATATACGGATGCAAAGCGACCTTGTATACTTGTATATATACGGACGCAAAGCGACCTTGTATACTTGTATATATACGGACGCAAAGCGACCTTGTATACTTGTATATATACGGACGCAAAGCGACCTTGTATACCTGTATATATACGGGCGCAAAGCGACCTTGTATACCTGTATATATACGGGCGCAAAGCGACCTTGTATACCTGTATATATACGGGCGCAAAGCGACCTTGTATACTTGTATCGATACTGGCGCAAAGCGATTCTTGTATACTTGTATACATACGGACGCAAAGCGACCTTGTATACTTGTATATATACGGGCGCAAAGCGATTCTTGTATATATACGGACGCAAAGCGACCTTGTATACTTGTATATATACGGACGCAAAGCGACCTTGTATACTTGTATATATACGGGCGCAAAGCGACCTTGTATACTTGTATCGATACGGGCGCAAAGCGACCTTGTATACTTGTATACATACGGACGCAAAGCGACCTTGTATACTTGTATATATACGGGCGCAAAGCGACCTTGTATCCTTGTATCGATACGGGCGCAAAGCGATTCTTGTATATATATGGGTGCAAAGCGACTTTAACTTAAAAATAAAATGAAAAAAATAAGAGAAAGAATAGAAATAAAGAAAAGAAAAGGGAATGTAGAGAGAGAGAGAGAATGAAATAAAATGTAAAAATAGAAAGAAATAGATAATAGAAAAAGAGAAAGAAAAATAGAGAGAGAAAAATAGAAAGAAATAGATAATAGAAAAAGAGAAAGAAAAATAGAGAGAGAAAAATAGAAAGAAAAAAGACTTACTTAAATATAACCAATAAATATAACCTGAAACCAAAAATTTTTAAACTATAACTAATAATAAGAACTTCGCACGATTCGCATACTAAGGCCGGTATTCATAGTCCAATCTTATATTTAAGATTAAGTGTATCTTCAGATACTCCGTAGTCAATGAAATAATCTATACAGCATCTACAGATAAACTTAAGACGGTCTTAAATATAAGATTCGACTATGAATACCGGCCTAAGATGGCATTGTTTCAAAAAGAGAATCTTGAAACATATATTACTTATATATATTGGCAAAGTGTTTTCATTTTTCTTCTACGTGCTCTACAATATGGCGATACAAAATCTTAAATTGGCAAATTTTCTATTAAGAAACGTCGTTATCATCATCGTCGTATGTACAGTTCGTTCTTTTCGTCAAGATGGCAGCAGCTACATTTTCTCGCGTGCGCCAAAGATGTGAGACAGCATGTACGCAGTGATGCCAGAGTTCGTGCATTTGGTAGCATACTCGACTTAATTTGTCCGAGCGAGAGTGAGACAAAATGCTACCGCATGCTACCAGGCCTCGTTAACTGCATAAACAGAAAGTCGCCCCTGCTTTACCTTTAACAAGGATGAGGGGTAACTTCATAAAATCAAATGGAACATCCTATAAAATGTTGCATATTTGCATTCTACATATGAAATACTACCTACAATAACAGAAAGATAAGTGTTCGGAATTGCATTAAAGGAATTTTCGGAAACCGAATCGTCTGAGAAATTGATCATTCGAATAGCTGTACGGGTGATGTTTGTCTCATAAAGTCATTCGAGAAGTTTCGAGAGTTGAAATTGAGAAGGAAATTCGGGACAAATATTTTCTTTCTACGCTGTTTGTCCCGCAAAATCGAGACAAATATCAACCGCAATCCAACCGTTCACTCGCGACTTTTCTCAGGAGACATGCGCGAGGAGATGACGTCAGACGGCGACTACCAATCGCTCGGCCTGCGGCTCGCTCCACGCATGTCTCTTATCATCGGGCTGCGTGAGACCCAACCATGTGCCAATCGTGTGCGGCACGCGGGGGTCACCCCCAAAACTTTGAAATCTATTGGGTCTAGCAAAAATTTACGGGCTCTACAAATAGAGCTCCAAGCGATCCGCGGACTCACTTCACAGTCAGTCTGCAAAGTATATATCTCACAATAAATTCGGCACTTCAATTAGCACATAAAAGTCCATCACTTTCAGTGCGTGAAAATTCCGTCGCTCGCGGAATCGGTACGGATGATAAATTCCGTCGCTCGCGGAATCGCTCCGATAGATATTTCCGTTGCTCGCGGAAATAAACGACGTTATCGACTTTGTAAATAGTGTAAATACTTTATTCTATTATTAAAATGTTCGTGCTGTACAAGAGACGTGTCATTTTGGTGTTTGTGGATGTGCTTTCCGTCCTGTAATACCTCGCGTCCGTAACAATAAGGCATACTCGTTTGAAAACGTTCCTACCTGGAGTAAAAGAGTAATTACTCTGATAGCATCGTAAGTGACAAGCACTTCACTACGACGTCACTACATCTTGTGCACGTCAACGTGACGTGATTCTACCGTCCGTGCAGGCAGGGTATAATCACTCTTATTACAATTATCCAGTTTTAAGAATACATATTATGTTTTATACATTGATAGATATAAATAAATTAATAAAATTAATCATCGATAAAAGAACAGAAATGCAAGAAATTATTAGCAGGTTATGTAATATTACACGTAGAATGTAGACATAAAATTTATAAAATTAATCATCGATCAAAGAACAGAAATGAAATACACTATTAGCAGGTTGCGAAAAGTCACCATGGAGAACGTAAACATAAAATTATTGACAGCTACTCAACATAATAAAGAAATAAAATTTTTATAGAATTAATCATCGCTCAAAGAACAGAAATGCAATACACTATTAGCAGGTTGCGAAAAGTCACCATGAAGAACGTAGATATGAAATTATTGACAGCTAATCAAATAATCAAAACGGATTAAAACATAATCAAAAAGTATTAAAGTTTATAAAATTAATCATCGAAACTAAAAGAACAAATGCAATAAATTAAAGTATTACAGTTGATAAAATTAATCATCGATAAAAGACCAGAAATGCAATAAACTAAAAGAACAAATGCAATAAATTATTAGCAGGTTGCGAACAGTTACCATGAAGAACGTATATAGAAAATTATTGACAGCTATCAACATAATCAAAAAGTAGTAAAGTTTATAAAATTAATCATCGATAAAAGACGGGAAATGCAATAAACTAAAAGAATAAATGCAATAAATTATTAGCAGGTTGCGAACACTCACCTTCAGGAACGTAGATATAAAGTATTGACAGCTAATCAACATAATCAAAAAGTATTAAAAACAAACTAAAATAATGCAGTAAAGTATTAGCAGGTTGCGAATACTCACCTTGAGGAACGTAGATATAAAATTATTGACAGCTAATCAACAATCAAAAAGTATTAAAATTTCACGTATCCACATAAACGTCAGCACCATTAAAACATATTCACAGATTTCTGATTACTCAAGCGACATTACTCGAGCGACTCATGCACGTAAAAAATGAAAACACTTATTCTATAAGTCAAATTCATGATCGTAATATAATAATGTTAAATACCAATGCTGCGTAAAATACGATGCTGCTATGATACAAATCTGTGACACGCGTAGACGCCAGTACTGGAGGCCGACGATATCACAAACTTTTGTTGTAAGTCATAGACTATGACGTCAGTAATAAACCATGACGTCAGTCATAGACCATGACGTCAGTCATAGACATGCAACAAAGAAATTTATAAAATGTATATCTACGTTGCCTTTTCGCATTAACATTAAGTTGTTAATGGCATTAAACGATAATAATTCGAAGTAATTAAAATAGCATAGATAGACTATTACTACGTTTACACGAGCGCTACTTCTGTAGTAACTTACTCGAATTATAGTAACTTACCCCGTTTACACGCAGAGAATTATCGTAAGTTACTATAATTCGAGTAAGTTACTACAGAAGTAGCGATCGTGTAAACATAGTATATGACGTCAGTAATAGAACCATGACGTCAGTGGCCTAGTTTACACCCAGCCGTCCAATCCCGATTCACTTCGGAGTAAAGTGACATTTTCTGGGTGTAAACACTGACCTAGTTTACACCCAGCCGAAATGGAACTGATAGTGAATTCGGTCGGTTTGCACTCGTGTTGCACTAAACTATACGAGTGCAGCACTAGGCCGAATCCACATTGCACTGAATTGTACGAGTGCAATACTAGATCCAGTCCACATTGCATTTAACTGTACGAGTGTAACAGAATTCTAGCCGACACTCCTAACCTTTCTGTGCAACATCAAATTCATAATTCTATACTATTCGTAACACTATTAAACATTTAGCCATTACGAACGAACGAAGGAACTGTTCAACAAGTAAACATAAACAGAAACGGTGGAAATAATATCAACATGAGTATAATTTTCAAAAGAATTATATTAGACAACAACACAGTAATGGAGAACGAAACTCACATTTTATGTGAAGTAGAGAATGAAGCAGGTATAACATATCTAATATTTAATATTTTTACGTGTATTTTTAATTTCTATGATTAACAATCTAAGGAGAACAGAAAAATCAAGATCATGTCAATTTGACGGAAATAATGTCATTGATGTTATATCGATAAAAAATGTTAAATTTGATAAATATAATGTCAATATGATATCATTTACGTAAATTGACATCATTTTGACCTTTTGTTATTCTTGTTATCCTAATGGGTCATTTTCTCAACTCTCTTTCATTGATAAAAGTGTCTTAAATGTAGCTATTATTAGTCATTAGATGATTTCCAAGTCAATTTTACAGACACTTTTATCAATAAAAGTAAGTGGAGAATATAATGTATACAGAACATTATATATATATATATATTATTATTATTATAGGTGATTTAAACATAATTATGATGGATAAAAAAAAACTGTCTGAAGCTGGACATGAAATTTCTGATAACACTATTTTCACAGAAGAATCTTCAAGTTTTGATGAAAATGATGAGTTACATGCAAATACTAAAAATGACGAGTGGTCAGATGAAACCACTAGATTTATACTGGATAAGTATGCTGATTATTTGGAATTAGTCGGCCCAATGAAAAAATTTAAAAACAAAAAGGTAATGTGGATGCAAATCGCGAAAGATATGGAAACAGTTTTAGGCATACAAAAAACATATATCCAATGTGAAAATCGGTATAAAACAGTCCTTCGAAGAAAACGTATTTGTGATAAAAATAATGCGACTTCCGGATCGAAGAGGGCTAAAATAAATTTTGAAAATGAATTAAAACAGATTGCTACCAAAGATGACAGTATAGAGCCAGAAGTATTACAAAGCGCAAATAAAGTTGTACTTAATGTTAAAAACACTAATGTGTCTGAATCATCTAATACATTAAAAAATAAAAAAGCTAAATGTAACTTACTTCAAACTCTTATTGAGATTCATAAGGAAAAGAATCTAAAAAGCAAGAACGACATGAAGAGAAAATGAGATTGTTAAGAAGCTTTCTTGAAAAAGAGAATAAGGATACTTCAGACGTGTGTAAGTTCTAAAGCATATTTTTTCTATTTTTTCTATATAGCATATTTCGAATCTTCTATGTTATTTCTAAACATGCATAAAACAGTACAAGTAATATATAATTTAGAAAGATATTTGTGTTTAAAATAAGAGAAACGTGATAAGACTTAATCTTTTTTTCTTTACTTTGATATTAAATAAAAATTGTACTGTAATTTTGTTTATTCTTAAGATAAAAATATTAAGTTTTTGTTTAGGTAGTGTACCAAAAACTATGTGAAAATATTAAAGTATAACGAATCTATGTATTTAATATAAGTTGCGCGCATGATTCATATTATATTACTTGCAATATTGTTACATCTTAATATTTTTTGACAAATATTCTTGTTAGACATATATTTTAATATTTATATGATACTATGTCGCATTGATAAAGTTTTTTGTTACTATTTAAGGATATACTTTGCAATAAAAATATATGAAACTATATATAAGTATTAAACATGGTTTGTATTATTATTGTACATTTATATCTATATATGTAGTATTATATAATACTTTAATAAGTTTTATTTTTATTAAATATATTTACACACATACTATTGTTACGTCTAATGCTATATTAATAATACAACTATACTTTATTCATTATTTATTTAGTTCTAAAAACATGCTGTACAATACATAAATAAAATAATATAATATTAAAAGTATTCTACAGTTTGATTCCTATGGTATAAATAAATCATTGCAAGTACTATCAGTACCGTTTTATTTAAAATTTATTACAAAATACAGAGCGATTCAACTTACGCCGTACGATGTTACAAAAAAATATAAAGTAGGTTATCCTGTTAGCTTTTGCCATGGTACACGAAGTAAGGTACCTTAATAGTTTAATTGATAACTATAATTAAAGTTTCAAAGAATGCA
The DNA here is from genome assembly GCF_003672135.1 of Ooceraea biroi. Classification (NCBI taxonomy): domain Eukaryota; kingdom Metazoa; phylum Arthropoda; class Insecta; order Hymenoptera; family Formicidae; genus Ooceraea; species Ooceraea biroi. Next base: position 7,587,523 of record NC_039511.1, read on the forward strand.
AAATATATAAATAGAAGATTTGTAGCGATTACATGAACTTTTATTATCCAACATTTTGAGATTTCAACAAAAATGAAATAGTAATCTTAACACTTATATGTTAGAAAACATAGCTGTATGCACAAATATATGTACATCTGAACTTAAAAATTATTTAAAAATTATTTTTTCTTCATTGGAATTAACGTAATATCTAACACAAAAATTTCTTTTTTCCTCACCTGCAGCTCTATTGTTATTTATATAATATTCCTCAAAATTATATTCAATATTTTGAAACGGTTCATCTATTTCCTCAAACAAATCATTTAGATCATCTTCATGAAGAATACATAAATTATGTAATGTACAACAAGCTATAATGAATTTACAGCAACGTTGAACTGTATGAAAGTCTAATTGAATTATTGGGTTGTTCGGAAAGTAATTTTGTTTTTCACAAAGAGATGTCGTTAGTCGCGTTCCTCGATACTTAACCTTACTCTAAGCGACAAATTCGTTTTATATTTTGACAACTGACATTTCAGACGTCATTTAGTATCTTATTGTGTTGCGATCTGTCAAGTAATTGTTTTTTGGCATCACATCAAACATGGAAAATCAAAGTGAGCATTTTCGTAATATTTTGCTTTTTTACTACCGAAAGGGTAAAAATGCAGTGCAAGCGAGAAAAAAATTGTGTGCCGTGTACGGAGAAGATGTATTGAGTGAACGTCATTGTCAGAATTGGTTTTCGAAATTTCGTACTGGAAATTTCGATTTGAAAGATGCACCACGTTCAGGTCGGCCAATTAAAGCTGATGACGAAAAAATAAAGGCTCTGGTGGATGCAAACCGTCGCATAACAACACGCGAAATTGCTGAAAAGTTAAATTTATCGAATTCGACCGTTTACGATCATTTCAAACGCCTTGGATTCGTTTCAAAGCTCGATATTTGGGTTCCACACAATTTAAAGGAAATTGACTTGATTCGACGCATTACCATCTGCGATTCATTGTTGAAACGTGAAGAAAATGAACCATTTTTGAAGCGAATCATAACTGGAGATGAAAAATGGATTGTTTACAACAATGTTAAGCGAAAACGATCATGGTCCAGGCAAGATGAACCTGCTCAATCGACATCCAAGGCAGATATTCATCAAAAGAAGATCATGCTTTCTGTATGGTGGGATTGGAAGGGAATCGTATTTTTCGAGCTACTACCAAGCAACCAGACGATTGATTCGAAAGTGTATTGTCGTCAGCTGGATGAATTGGATGCTGCCATCAAGCAGAAGCGACTAGAATTGGCGAATAGGAAAGGTGTCGTATTCCATCACGACAATGCCAGACCACACACAAGTTTGGTCACTCGCCAGAAGCTTTTACAGCTTGGATGGGATGTGCTACCACACTCACCATACTCTCCTGATCTGGCACCATCCGATTACCATTTGTTCCGGTCTCTACAAAATTCTTTGAACAATGTAAACTTCGATTCAAATGAAGGCGTCAAAAATCACTTGCTTCAATTTTTTGTCAATAAGGAGAAGGACTTCTATGAGCGTGGAATCTTAAAGTTGCCAGAAATATGGCGAAAGGTAGTGGAACAAAATGGCCAATACATCACTGAATAAAATTTATTTTAAATATGGAAAAACCGCCTTTCATTTTTCCTTGAAAAAACGAAATAACTTTCCGAACAACCCAATAGTTGTCTGAATCGTGCCTTTAATAAGCCAAAGGCATTTTCGATTTTTACTCTACAAACACAGAATTTGTAATTGAAATTTCGTTGCTCCTCTGTCAAATTTCCGTAATCTTTATAAGGAGTTATGAGATATTTTTTAAGAGGATAAGCTGTATCGCCTAATATATGCCATTCATTTCCACATATATTTGGCAATGTAGTACTTATAAAAGATAGGTTGAAAACACGTGCGTCATGTATTTTACTAGGTGGTCCTGTGAAAATGTCAAGAAACTTCTTCTTTGAATCACATATTGCTTGCAACGTCAAAGAAGATATATCATGTCGATTAACATATGTTGATTTTATTTTGTGAGCAGGTGTACGTATTGTAATATAAGTGCCATCTATACACCCAAGAATCCCAGGAAAACCATTGATCTGTAAAATTATATCTACGAATTACATTTGACATTAAATGTGTTTGAGAAAGAGGAATTATTAATATGTATCAATTCTAATTCAATATTTAATATAATTCAATATTTTTCAATTAATTGTGCATCTACTAGTTGTTTAATGAATAACAATTAAATAAGAAAATAGCTTTCTAAAATACGTACATTATATAAGTAAACATTATATAAATGTTTAAAGACTGTACGATTTGTAACAGAAAAATGATTAATAAAATGTGCAATGTTAACCTAATTCATGGAAATATTTGTTTCTTACTTACATTTTCAAATTCTCTTGAAATCTCAGTCTTTTCCTCAAGTGTCTCAGGAAATGTTATTATATATCGTGCTAAGTTATTTAAAAAATCCATAATGTTATCACAAACTGCATGAAATGTGGAATCCGCCATATTAAATCTACCTGCTACATCTCTAATAGAACTTTTATTACCTGCAAACCTTTAATGAAAATATTAATTAATACATATACTTTCTCTATTTATTTATTATTTATAACATAGTAAAATATATTTATTACTATGTTATACAGAAACATATACCCAGGTAAGACACAAAATCATTTAACATCAAGATAATATCTATATGATATTGCTTTGACATTATTTGACGTCTTTACTTTATATAATGTTTTGTTCTATGTGAGTACATATATATCTGTGTGTATATGTTTTGTGTGTGTGTGTGTGTGTGTACTTCTGAAAATGTAATATTTTGTTACCATAAAAATGCCAGTAATTTAACATCATGTGATATGTGATTATTAATAGTATTTTGGCAAAAGTTTGATTCTTCATATAAATCTTTCAATTTTACATATGTATTCCGTTGCAAACGAAAGTTTCTCTGAAACTAAATATTATATACAATTGCAGTAGAAATATACAATTGTTACAACATATATCATAAGAATACTTATATAAATTTACTTACTTCTTTATCTGAATATTCATTGATAATATCCATATAATTGTTTATTTTTGGTCTTTCTTCTTTTACATACTTTAAAACTAAATTTTCTTCATCATCACTACTACTACTTTCTAACATTTCATTTATAAACATAACTCGGTTAAAATTCATGATTATTTTCCTCTTCTTTCTCACTAGTGCCAAATAGAAGTTAGTGCCAAAAAGAGGTTATAATTGCGTAGTAAACTACACTGCCAAAATTCTAGTGTAATACGTGTGGCACTCTTTCAGTTTTTCTGGTGTGTCCGAATGAGTTTTACACAACATACCGAATATGACGAATGCAATGCACTGAAACAGTGAGCATCGATCGAATGTGTTACACTGGGACAGTTTGCACTCAGTGTACACTAGTGTGCACTAGTGCAGGCGATCGAATTCACTATGAATTAACAGTGTTTACACCCAAAAATGTCACTTCACTCCAAAGTGAATTGGGATTGGACGGCTGGGTGTACACTAGGCCCATGACGTCAGTCATAGACATGCAACAAAGAAATATGAAAATTGTTAAACAACGCGCTACCTCAAGAGCTCAAGCTCTGATTGGTCACGAACTCAGACCTCCGCCGTTGTGCGCAGTGGTTCACCTTTCTTTAGGCTGAGATTTCATGTATCGCACGACAAGCTTTGTCAGACGTATTAATTGGCTATCAGATAGAGAAGTTTTAGGATCCCCAAAAATTCTCTATCTGATAGCCAATGAAATATTTGCCTTACATGTTACACCATAGGTTTGTCCTTTTTCGAAGAACTTTCTGCACTGGGCTGCACTAGTTCAGAGTTTATCTTTGTTACTCCATATTAGCAGGAAAAGGATAAACTCTGAACTAGTTCAGCCCAGTGCAAAAAGTGCTTCGAAAAAGAGTAAACCTACCATGGATAGAAAGACGAAGCGGCCATAGTAAACCACGCCATTATGAAGAACGAACGTGAGTATACTTATATCCATAAATATTAATGTATTGTCTAAATATATATGTATATTAATTATTGTATTTCAGATATGGATTACTATAGGGATTCGCAAATCTCACAATTGGTACCGGCTTCGCAGCCGGTACCAATTGAGGCATCACCGCCACCGCCACCAATTGGGGTATCACCGCCACCGCCACCGCCACCACCACCGCTACCACCGGCGATAGTACCGGCTGCGGTGACGATACAAGCATCGGGCACAGCGGTCCCGGTCCCGGCCACAGAGGCACCGACCCTGGCGCCTGGCAAAATACTACCAAGTAAGTATATTGTTTACAATTATATTTATCTGTCAGACACACATACAGAGATCCGCCGGCAATAATTTCACACACACACACACACACACACACACACACATATATATATATATATATTTGTATATTAATGTAAATGTAAATTCTTTGTTGCAGAGCGATGGAAACGTGCCGGTCGCCATCCCTGGCGCGGCGGGCGCGGCGGGCTTCACTACACAATCAACCATATTTACTATTAATATAATAAATAAAATGTATCAATAAAATATAAATATATATATATATATTCATTAATAATTGTTTTTTATTCTCTTGACACATGCACGGCTCTCGTGTGAAACGTTCATATACTCGTATAAAGCACTCCTTCACTAATAAATTTACTAAATTGTTTTAGATTTCTGTTATTGCGTTTCGAAGCGGTAGCAAAAACATGCACTGATCTATTCGGAGTATCGCCAGGAGTGGGTCAGTGATTGATTTTGCTACCGCTTCGAAACGCAATGACAGAAATCTAAAACTTAGTAAAATCTAAACTTAGTAAATTTATTGGTGAGGTACTTTGTACGAGCATATGAACGTTTCACACGAGAGCCGTGCATGTGTCGAGAAATTTCAATTAAAAACATTAATGTGTCAATAACTATATCCGTGTCAATAACTGTACCTTACCCTAATATATCTCTGCCTACATGTTTCTGAATCAGTTCAATACGTAAAATATAAACATGTTTAGATATGGAATGCTCTTATTAATGAATATTCATGCAGAATACACAGCCAATCTTGCCATTAGACAATTATACTGTTTCAACATCATCGGGGCCCGCGGAGAAACTAAAATTTATAATTTTTATTGAAAAAGAGTCAGGACGTGAACATAAGGCCGGAGACACAATGGTAGACAACAGGAACAGGGAATAACCAATCGCGTTGCTCGATTTGGTCATCCGTACTCAAATCGTGCGCGATTGGTTATTCCCTGTTCCTGTTGCCTGTTGCCAACCATTGTGTCTCCAGCTTGATCCGATCGCGAAGATGCGAAGTTTTGTTTTTATTTTGGCACATCAAATTCTATTTTTGTTTTTTGTTTTATTTTTGTTTTGTACACATTTCTCATTATTCAAATATAAATAAATACATGTACTAATTTTGTATTTTGCAAATTTTTATTTGGCACATCCATGATCCTCCAAAAAAATCCTATTTTTGTTACACATTTATCACAGTATGCAAATATAAATAAATACTTAAATACATGTACTGCTTTTGTAGCACGAACAATTTACTGTATAGTAGATGATTACTAAGAATAAGTCGGACTTAACACAAAATGATTCTTATTGAATGTGTAAAGCCCGTATCAAACTACGATTAAACAAAGCAATCTTGGTCTGCTTTGTTCTAATTCGTCAAATTTCAATCTTCAATCTCCAATACGTACGTACTGATACGAGCTTGATGTACGCGTTGACAAGACTACGACTGCTAAAGTGGGAGTGAACTTTCGCTAAATACACCGCACAGAACAGTACAAATTAATTTATACACCGGCTGATGCCTTAATTCCTCGAGCCTGGAACGTGATTTATAAGAACACATTTTGCGGAACAAATTTGAATTTCTTCGTGTATCCTTTTTAGTAAACTTAACGCAATCTGTACATAGATTAATTATACAGAACATGACATTATCAGATCGACGAAATTACGGACAGTAACATTGCTGCAATAAAATAAATCTGTCGACTAATGTCTAACAGTGGTGTCGTTAATCCTAGCTTCCCACACTTTCAATTTTCACGGGCCTGCCACACTGGCTACCCCACATTTAGTTAAAAATAAGAAAAAAATCAACTGATTTTAAATCACTTTTTTAATTGGAAAATTTGAAAAAAAGTAGAAAATTTGTAAATTATTCGCTTGTGAAAAAAATTCAACATTCAAGAATCGTGAATTACTTTATTTTACTTGGGATTGCAGGCACCCCCGTGTGGGAAGCTCGGGTTAAGAAGGCTTAACGAAAGGATTAACCGATCGTTATCATTCAATTCTTTGCACCGGCTTTGCGTCGTCCACAGCGATCTCACTCTGACGTTGCGTAAAAGCCGAGTACGTTTATTGGCGTTTATTTGCTTACTTGGGTATCAGCGTTCACGTACACTCGCGCTGCGATAAAAATTCAACGATCGTTAGCATCGTATAACAAGAATAATTCCGCGAGCAATTGTAAAATAATATCTAACTGGAACCGTATTGTTTTTTTTGCGAGCGTTCCACAAGTTAACTATAATATTGTCGCTTTTATATTCAATCACGTGCGCTTGTCTCGCGCTCGTTTCGAGACTGAGAATAAAATATATATCCTTTTGCGTCTTCGTTAATTAATAATCGCCCAGTTGGATATATGTATACTGTATATATTGCGGCGCTCTTCCCACCTTTCACATCAACAGAAACCTGATCCTTGTCGGTCCTTTCCATATGGAATTCCTTCTTGCCCTCGGTGTCTTCCACAGACTTTTTCGCTTCTTCCGTAGGTGAGTTCGTAGCGGTATTCGTGTTTGAACTTCTGTGACCACCGGACGACTGTCTGGATAACTTATCCTCCTTTGACGTCTATTAATATAACTTTTTATGTAATGTACTTTTTTCTTAACTACATGCAATGTAATCAGACAGATTATCCATAATAAAAAAAATTTTTTTATTATGGATAATCTGTCTGATTACATTGCATGTAGTTAAGAAAAAAGTACATTACATAAAAAGTTATATTAATAGACGTCAAAGGAGGATAAGTTTATATATATATATATATATATATATATATATATATATAAAGATACCTCAATACTTGAAGTGCGTTGTAAATTCGAGTGAGAAGCTTTTGTTTGATCTAATAATAGGAAACCAGGTTTACACGCCGCCCAGCAATTGTCACAAAGTCCGCCGCGCATAGCTTTATTGCTGCAACCACTTGTCGTTACGGTGATAAGCCTATTGCCAAGTAGTATCCAAGTCATCGATTGGCCTTCTTTAAGAAGGAAATCGGCAGCTGGTAATCTAAATTATAAAATAAATGAATATATAGTTAAGTTAGAGTCGAATTAAAAACATCAAATGCAAATGATCTATTTATTACCTCTTAGGTCGAGCCGAATAATTCGAAAATGTGTAACGAGCCATCAAAAATATGAAAGTTCATTAAGCCTTCGTCAATCGGAGGTTTCAAGTCTAAAGCCCTGCTTTCTCCGATTATACGATTAGCCATTATTGGTCTTTCCCTTCGACCTCTATTACTCTGTTCACATAAATGTACAAGTAGCAGTACAAGAGGTAGAGGAGATGTAGTAATTCATAAATATAAAAATACCGAAGGGGTAAGGTCCCCGATTGAGCGAAGCCTGGTAAATAAAAAAAAAAAAGAAAATAAAAAAACGGAAGAACGATACGTGGAGCAGAACGATTGCGGCTGATAGCGACGAAAGCGTGTGCTGCGGGTTTTGCACCTTTATGCTCGTGTGTGATTTGTCTTTTTTTGAACTTATATATATAAAATTATTAAATATATATTATATATAATAATTATACGCTATATTGTATTTATATCAACTTATCCTCACTTGTTCAGTCAAACTGGAACTACGTTTCCTATTTGAGGAGTCTTCATTGACGATATTAAAGTCCGACTTAAATGTCGTATTAAATGTCCCTCTTCAAAAGGTACTATCACATTGACTTTTAATCCCTGTTTAAAAAATGGAACGAGAATAAATAAAACATTTGGAAGTAAAATTCTTAGAGATTGATAAATACTATGATGCATATGCACGTACTATGGTAATAAATTTAACAAAATCTCTCCGAAAAGGAAGTCTGCATTTTAGAAACCACACTGCAATTACGTGATGCGCTAGAGATATGGTATAATGGTTATATTTAAAAGGATTCGTGTATGGCAATAGTATCGCAAATACAGACATGTACTGATCTCCAATAAATGAGCAACGTAACAAGTTTTAGTAACTTACGTAAAAGAAATATATAGAAAATTCAATCGAGAGTTTACGACGATGTAAAACTTACTTGATAAAAATTCTAAGATAGGTATGGCAATGTAAACGGTTGCAGAAATTTTTGATAAATTTTTAAAAGTACTTCGGTTAGAAGTTTATTCATCGCGTCGCGCATTTCTAGCGTGCAAATCGTGAGACTGGTAACGCATTGGCTTGCACACTTTGCTGTGAGACCGACCTAAAGATTATTCAAATTATTGTTACTCCAAATATATACGGCAAAAAAGAGAAAGAAAATATCGTTCTTGTAATGCTTGTTAATTTATTGCATTTCATAAATAATAAATATATGCCCTACCTCGAGACACTTTATTAAACGTTGTTGCAAATTAGGTTCCAAATGCGCATGATACGACGCTAGAGACGCCAGCACTGGAAAAACGTAGACTCGAAATTCAGAAAGAGTAAACTTAGGCTGAACATTATAAAGTGATTCGGGAAGACGCAGACTCTTATCGCTCACCTGAAAATTGAATTTGGCCACAAGTCAATAACAAGCGATAACTTAATACTCGTTAAAAAAAAACTTAATATTCATTTAAAAAAATGGATTGACCAACCATTGAACATAAAGCTGCTGCAAAGAAATCGATGTTATTACTGTGGCGAGATGATATCAATGCCCTGCTCTGCATCACTCGAGGTAACTCCTTTAATATGAGATGTAAAACTTTCCAATCTGTCGAACAAAATAAAATAATTATTCCCTCATTACTTCAATTTTCTAAAGTGTATTAAGTAATAAAGATATTTCTGAAAAATTACCTTTTTCTTGCTTAATACATGAAATAATAACTTTACATCCGTGAGTTAAAGACAAGGAGTAATATGGCAAGATAAATGTTGTAGCGGCACAGGACTGGCTGGTGGAGGACTATTGCCTCCGCCCGCACTACTCATACGTTCAGTGCCGTGTTCCAAAACGAGATACGGACTAAACCGAGTTACGGTACCATTAGTTGCATCCAGAATTCGAATATGATACAGAGCGTTTGCTCTAATTTTAAGAAAACTCGCGAAAATCTGTACGATAATGATATTAATAAATATATACTAGAAATATTCTAGAAATATTCCAAGTTTCTAACTCGTACTACTTTGATAATATTAGTAATTACCAAATAACGAGTGGTCGATACATCGTGAAAGACAGAAGGGTCCTTGTAATGCTGTTCAAGATGATTTGCCAAAATTTTGTAGGCACAAATCGCGTGAGTCGATGGTAAACGATACATCTTGGACGTGAATATTTTTATGATGCCGACAACGGCAGTTTTCACGTCTTTAATATCAGCGTCCATGGAGACCGGTGCGTCCGACGTGAAAGGCTTATTGATTATCTAAAATAAACTTACAGTTAAAATATGATATAATAAGTTTATATATATACATATAATATGAGGTTTGTTCTTTTTCGAAGAACTTTCTGCACTGGACTGAACTAGTTCAGAGTTTATCCTTTTCCTGCTAATATGGAGTAAAAAAAGATAAACTCTGAACCAGTGCAGCCCAGTGCAGAAAGTTCATCGAAAAAGAACAAACCTACGATTCCAATATCTTCTCCAGTATGTCCAGAAGTTCTATACATCGCTTGGTATCACATTCGAGACAAAGATCCACCAGTACATTTGCTGTGACGTTACGTATTGTAATATCCGGACCCACATCCACGTGTTGCATGTACGGTACAACAATACGCTCGATAAGTTCATCTTTGTACCTGGATCTGATGAAATATATTTGCGTTGCAATTATATTACAAGAGTGTTAGATTTATAACTCAATCAAACCTGTTAACTTAAATGACGTTGATTAAAACGCCAAGAACCTTCATCCTAACGGTCGTACGTGTTTCAATTTTGTAGTAATACTCAACCAGAGATCCTAATTTGGCTTGCTATTGGTGATACGTAGGACCTATCGTGGAAGCTCTGCATTCAGTTTTAATACAGATGCTTCCTGGAAAGAAAAATTATCAATACAAATCTGCAATTCGTAGACGCACTCCACGTGTGTAGTTTTGTATACCTACAGGCCGAGAGTTGCTGCAACGTTCGATGGGATTGTAGAAACGTTGAACACTACCATTATAATTATTCGTGTCAAGTAATTTTTCGATGTTAGTGATCGTTTTATGTAAACTTGCAGAAACTTGTTTGGTTGCTGGCTGATTATTAGTATTTGAGGTAAAAATCAGAATTATTTTAGTAACACTATCTACGATGGGCAGGAAAGCTACTCTGATCGCCTACGAGACACAGAAATGTGCATGAAAACTGTAATTAACGTAAAGTGCGATTGAATGAAAGAGAACTCGAGTAAACACGCGTAATTTACTTAGGCCGGTCAAACACTTTTATTACTTCTCCAACAGTATTAACTAATACTAATAATAATCACCCAAGTAGCAAGGTGACATTTTAATGACGTCCAATAACGTCTTATAGACGTCTAATGACGTCTTAACAACGTCATTTGACGTCACCTTGCTACTTAGGCAGAATAAAATGTATAGATTACTTACATTGTATTCAATCTCACTCAATGGAATTATTTAACGACGAACTCAAACAATAACACTTCCTCGGCTGCGGTCGGATTTCCCGCCCCGATCTTCCTTTACATTCTCACTGAACTTCTTTCACTACACAGTGCGGTCCAGTTGCAGCTTCAAGTGTTTCAGAACATATTCTATCCCTTTTCTTTGAAGCATCTGAAGCATCAACTGGACCGCAGCCCGCGTCGTACATCTGTAAAGAACGAACTGTACAAACGACGATGATGACAATGACGACGATAATAACGACGTTTCTTAATTAATTAATTAATACATAACAAAATTCGGTGAAGCACATAATATATATGTTATAAATTTATTATTAAAGTTATTCTAATCTTTTTTGAACGAAAAAAGTAGAGTTCTTTTTTCCTTCGCGCGCATATACGTGGCGTTTTGTGTACCTTTTTTTAAAAAAGGTAATTTTGTTATGATTTCACACATTTTGTAGTGTTTTTATGTATAACATCAATGTTATATTTTCCCACTTCATAATGTAATTGCGATATAACACGCGTATATGTATATTACAGTTACGTTAAAAATTGTAATTGTTAAGTTACAAATTGTAGCATTAATATTAATATAATTGTCTCAATTATTTTGTATTAGTTTTTTGTTAATAATGTGTTAATAAATAATTAGCAGCTAAACTTTTTTGGCGGTTACTCAGGAGAGTAAAACCTATGTAAAGTCAAGACGATTCAACATGATTGTCCTATTCTAAATATATATTTCTAAACATATGTTTAGAATAGGGCAATCATGTTGAATTTTCTTGACTTTACTTCTCTCATAGTTTCCGAGATATTCGCAATTTTCTTTGACAAACAGTTTTTTCGCGATATCTCGCGAACGGAGCGTCCTAGAAGGTTCGTTCAGGACCCATTTGACGGGGTTTTCGAGCCGCAATGAGTACTCTATATATTAAAAGACCGACTGATGTTACTGCCATCTAGGAATAGAAAAATGTACTGCACAAACGACAACGGTAATGATAACGACGTTTCTTAATCGAAAATTTTCCAATTTCAGACTTTGCATCGTAATATCTGCACTCGTAATGCACATAGAAAAAAAATAAAAAAAATTTTCTTATATAATTCGACCCCAAGCTATCCATTGAGGTTACTCTGAAAATGATCTTTTCAGAGGTTATTAAGATCTGATAATCTAAGCGTGTCTGAAAACGTCGCTTCGCGTAACAGTACACGGTCGGTCTCGCTGCGCGTATACTTGGCGCGAGACACTACCGTGTCTCTTGATATTTATGTAGTACTTAAGATATTTTTATGTTTTACATTTCTTGATTCACAAATATTAAGAAATGTGTACGTGTGTGCAATAGCTTTTTGTTCTAACATAAACATTTTTGAAAAAACTGATTTAGTCTAGAGAGTTTAGTCTAGAGATTTTAGTCTAGTAGTGTAATAAATATATTTTTTTATTGACATATATTATATTATTATAAATATTAATGATTTAATAAATAAATAATAAATAACAAACATGATTGAAGTGTTTAAGTATTTTTATCAAAAAGAAGTATGGTAAAAGTGCCGAATAGAGAACCCAGCCCCAATGACCTTGCCCTTGACATATATTATCACTATTATGCGCCCTGTGATCCTTAAGAGTGGTAACTCAACAGCATATGTCAAAGTCAAGGTCATTGGGGCTGAGTCCCTTATTCGGCACTTTTACCAGCAGAAAAATAATAAAAAGCATTTCCAGCCAGAAATGATTGGTCGAATCGACATCGATTCGACGTCGATCGACGTCAATTCGACCAATAATTTTCCGGTTTGATATATTATTTCAACTGCATTTCGACTTTATATTGATGTTGAATTGACCTTAAATCGACGTCGTAACGATAGTTGAATAGTCGTTGATATTTTATACGTTTTCGACGTCGAATTGATCAAGATTTCGACCTTTGGATTTCGACGTTCATTCGACGTCGCATCAACCAAACATTTCTGACTAGGTACTGTAATAATAGAAAATGAACAAAAACGTGAAAAAACTAATTCTTCTCGAAATGTCCCCCTCCAGCTTCAATACACTTTCGACATCGAGTAGTGACAGATCTGGTCGCTTTTCGGATGTTCTCCCGATTTAATTTCAGTCGATCAAAAGCTGTGTTTATCTGTTGGATTAGATGTTCACGAGACTCGATTGGCGTTGAGTACGCTTCATTTTGTACTCTTCCCCACAAGTAAAAATCTAAAGGGGTTAGACCAGTGTGATCGACCGAAAAAAATAGGTAATATTTAAACGTGAATTGTCGGAGAAATAAAAAAGCTAGAGACTTGCGGTTTGGCACTTTACTTAAGTACATCATAAAGGTATGAAATGTGCAAAATAAAAAAAAATATTAGTTGGAATATTGTTTATTAACATATTTAGAAAAGTTGATTTTTTAAAACATAAGTAATCGGTGTCGACGATTCCGCCATATTGGATGGTCTGGAATAAAAGAAAAAATAATATTATTAAAGTATATTGTATTTTCTAAGCATTGACCGAGATTTTTTCAAAAAGTTTTTAAATTTGACTGGAAAAAAATTTTTGAATTTTTGGTTCGTGTTTTTACACTAAACTTGTTAATTCATTTATTAATATTTTGCAAACTAACAATGATATTGCAAAAATCCTCCAGTGATGCGCTGAGGTAGAATGTGAGGTCCAATTAAATATTCATCAATCATACCTGCCCAAACATTGACTTGGAATTCATGCTGAAAAGACGATATCCGAGGAAGATGAGGATTCATTTCGCACCAGTAGTGTGAGTTGTGTAATTGAATACTCCCGTCCTAGTAAAGGTGCTCTCGTCTGTCCAGAGGATTTTTGATGAAGTATTTGCATCTAAATGCAAATACCATAGACCAAATCTTTCCCTTCTTTGATAATCAGCAGGGAGAAGATTTTGGACTGGTGTAAAATGATATGGGTACATATCCAATTCATGAAGTGACCTTTAAATTGTGGTTCGAGCAATGCCCAAAGTTAGAGAAGCACGACAGGTACTAGTATTTGGATTTATCTCAAACTGTCTCGCAACTCTTTCTGTTGTTCTAGCATTTCGAACAGGGCCCCGCACAACAGACAGGTTAGAAAATGATCTTGTATCTCGTAAACGCCTGTGCGTTTCAATAAAAACAGAGCGATGTGGTTGCCGGTGATCAGGAAAACGGACAGCATATTCGCGACGTGCCGCTCTCACATCCCCATTGTAAAAACCGTAAATGAAATGAATATATGCGTATTCTTCGTTTGAAAAAATTCTTGGCAGTTTTGAGCAAATTAAATATCTTTGACTGATAAGGAAACTATTCCAATACAAAGTTGGCCAATACAAAGTTTTGCCAAAAGTTAGCGTTATACGGAACGCGCCGATATTGTCAGTCGGAGCTAGCGACCGAAGAATAAAGAAGTGCGACCACGTGGTAATAGCACCCGGAGTGAAAAGGGAAGTTAAGAAGCTGTTAAGAATTCCCGCGGGTTACGTTGACGACGGCTCGTATCTCCATGTCGGTGTGTTACTCTGGCTCAAGTGAATCCGATGCAGGACTTCGAATTAGCACGGACTCGGCGCATTAGTAGTTGTTCCGGTGGGTGATCAAGATACGCCCGTGGTGAGACAAGTAGCTTACAGACGCAATGAGGACACAAGAGTGGCATGTCGCCATCAATACCACCACCACCACCACCATCGCCGCCGCCGCCGCCGCTCTACAGTCGATAACCGACAAAAACACTCTTTTGTACACTTGAAACTGGTTATCTCAAAACCTATGGAACATACTACAATCATTTTGATCTCACTTAAAACATAATTTAAATCTCTACAACTTTTGTTTCGGTACTTTTTGTTAAAAAACGCATACTTTCTTTGATACTTGTAGAAATGTATAAAATAACCGCGATTTCAGAGGTTTTTTAGCGCTAACTTTTTAAGGAAGCATTTTTCGACCCATGTTTATGGAAAACTTTTTGTTCAGAATTAAATTTCCTATAAAATCTCTAAGTCTGGCCGGAACGTTCGGGGCCACCCTGTATAAATATTAGAACATAAAAGAACATGCAAAAAATATATAAATATAGTTTATTTCACATTTTGTGAATATGCTATAACTAAAATATATATTGTATAACATAACAGTGCGTTATGATATATATTGTATTTTTTGAATCTAAAAGATTTTACTATACAGGGTTAAGTGTCCTAATTTAAAATATGAATTCGGGACCTCAAAACAAGAAAAAATTTTCCTCTGGAGACATGTCCGTAAACGCTTTGTTTAAGAGATATTGATATCTAAAGTTACGGATAAGAATGATAAAGTTATTATATGATTGCTAATACGAACTTCTTTCCGTAACTGTACATATCAACATTATAAAAACGGTACACAAACACCATATCGACATATCACCGACAAATTTTCTCAATGACATTTCTCAGTTTGTTCGACGCTTTTGCGAACTAAGCATCGTTATGCCTCGCATTTACTCTAATAGTGAATATGCTGATATGATATTCGTGTATGGTTTTTTTAATGGGAATGTTAATGCTGCCCGTCATGAATATTCCATGAGATTTCCGAATAGAAGATTGCCACACAAGACCATCTTCAGGTCCACATTTCAACGACTTAGAGAAACAGGTTCATTTGCTTTAGTGTCACGTACTGATGGAGCGCTAGCCTCTTTACGAAATGAAGAAAGGAGTGCTGCCATATTACAACATTTTGATAATGATCCGTCCAGCAGTGTACGAAGAATTGCAGCAGAATTAAACACTTCATCGACTACAATATAGAGAACTGTTAGAGCAGATGGACGGTATTCATATCATTTTCAACGGGTACAACATTTATTACCTCAAGATTTGTGGCAAAGAAGACTTTTTTCTGATTGGTATTTAACTCAAGTTGATTATAATCCAGAATTTTCACGAAAAATTCTGTGGACGGATGAAGCTATTTTTACAAGAAGAGGTATCTTGAAAAATTAACCAAGTAAAAATTAACTTATTAAAAAAATGTCGTATATAAACCTATAAAAAATATGATATCGGAAAATGGTGCCAAGTAAAACTTTACCAGTCACAACTAACCAAATAAAAATTAATCTCTTAAAAAATGTCATATATATAAAAATAAAAAATAGTAATGCTATATATATGACATTTTTTAAGAGATTAATTTTTATTTGGTTAGTTGTGACTGGTAAAGTTTTACTTAGAACCATTTTCCGATATCATATTTTTTATAGGTTTATATACATTTTTTTAATAAGTTAATTTTTACTTGGTTAATTTTATGTATATACGATATTTGTTTAAAAGATTAATTTTTATTTGGTTGGTTGCGACTGGTGCGTGTACTTGGCGCCTTTTTTTCCCATTTTTTCAAAAAAGGTAATTTTTGTGAGATATCACTTATTTTTTTTATTATAATCGAATGTCAACACCCAGTATATTGTAATTAATCATTGGAATATAAAAAGTTCAATTTATCATGTCAAAGAACCAACGCAAAAAGGGTGCAAAAAATGCCCGTTTTTCCGTCCTCGATTTTTCAAATGAATTTTATGACAAATGATAGCTCATGATGAGACATTAATCACAGAAAAATTTTGCGATGAACATATGATTGGTTTCAGAGATATTCAGAGGGTCAAAGTGGTTACCACCTACTGAGAAAGTATGACACTATCGACACTGTATAGCATGAATTTTGGTTGACTTGTTTCGAAACGTAGTACCTATGTGTTCTTTGAGTTGCTGATTACGAATCTGATGTCAGATTTCAAAAATTCAAGATGGCGGATCCAATATGGCGGATATAAAATATAAAAAAATTAATTTCTCCAAAAATTGTTATCTAAGCGGGTTCAGGATCGTAAGCGAGTCGCACAGGAGAGCGCGATCCTGAACACGCTTAGATAACAATTTTTGGAGAAATTAATTTTTTTATATTTTATATCCGCCATATTGGATCCGCTATCTTGAATTTTTGAAATCTGACATCAGATTCGTAATCAGCAACTCAAAGAACACATAGGTACTACGTTTCGAAAAAAGTCAACCAAAATTCATGCTATACAGTGTCGATAGTGTCATACTTTCTCAGTAGGTGGTAACCACTTTGACCCTCTGAATATCTCTAAAACCAATCATATGCTCATCGCAAAATTTTTCTGTGATTAATGTCTCATCATGAGCTATCATTTGTCATAAAATTCATTTGAAAAATCGAGGACGGAAAAACGGGCATTTTTTGCAGTGATTCTTTTTCTGGAATCACAAATACAAGTTTTTCAGGTTGGTCAATTAAAATCGGACACCCTATATATTATAATCAAAAGTCGACACCCAGTATATTATAAAATCATAAATACAAGTTTTTCGGTTGGTCAATAAAAATCGGACAACCTATATATTACAATCAAAAGTCGACACCCAGTATATTATAAAATTGCAAATATAAGTTTTTCGCTTGGTTATTAAAAATTGGACACCCTATATATTATATTCAAAAGTCGACACCCAGTATCAATATAATTACTCATTGGAAAAAATAAAGTTTAATCTATCGTGTCAAATTTTTCTAAAATCTCACAATTACAAGTTTTTCGGGTTGGTCAATTAAAATCGGACACCCTTTATATTATAATCGAAAGTCGACACCCAGTATATTATAATTAATCATCGAAATAAATAAAGTTTAATTTGTCATGTCAAATTTTTCTGAAATCACAAATACTAGAATGCGCATTGCTCTCTTTAGCGGAGCCGTCAGCCGTGTCGGCACTGCCGTAAACGCCGCGCCGTCTAATGGTTAAAAGGTGAACTGTACATTTTCCGTAACCAAGACGACGACGATAAGAGAGTTTCTTAATAAAATATTTCACGATGTGGACTTTGCATCATAATATCTCCCTTCACCGGGCATGTAGGAGAAAAATAAAAACACTTTCCTTATAATTCGAGTACGCAGAATCGATTGAGCCTGTTGTTAACTCGATCGATCCACGCATTATTAAGATCCGCAAATCTTGGCTAGTCTCAACTAGTCGGCTCGCGTAAAGATACATGGTCCGTCTCTCGCTGCCGTTGCGCTGTGCGTGAACTTGGCGCGAGACATTACCGTGTCTCTTGATCAGAGAAATAGTCATCTCTGGTTGCACGAAAATCCTCATGTAATTCATGATCAGCATTTTCAACGTGAGTTTCGATGCAACGTTGGGAATAATAGACGATACTCTAATAGGTCTCTATTTCTTACCACCTCGGCTCAATACGGACACATTTCTGCAATTTCTAAATAATTATCTTTATACTCTGTTTGAAGATGTTCCGTTAAACATGAGAAGGAACTCATGGTTTCAATGAGATGGTTGTCCTGCACATTATGACAGAGGTCCACGACAATGGCTAAATATTCATTATCCCGATCGATGAATTGGTCGTGTAGGACCTGTGGCTTGGTCTGCGCGCTCTCCAGATTTCACGCCATTGGATTTTTTTGCTTAGGGTGTTATTAAACAAAAAGTCTACGAAAGACCGGTTAATGACAGTAATTGTTTAGATTCTTTATTAAGAAAGAATTATTCAAGCATGTGAAACAATTACAGCTATTCAGTGCCGCTCTGTCACTGCTGCCGTCAACGACAAATGTCAAGCCTGTCTCAATGTTCAAGGCCATCACTTTGAACAAAATTTATAATTAGGTAAAAATTGTCATATTTTCTAACAAGAAAGTAGTTGAAGCACACTATTAAATTATTTATTATAATCCGATAACAATTTCATAAAATTTTGAAAAAATGTTTACATGTCAATATCTCTTAAACAAAGCGTTTACGGACATGTCTCCAGAGGAAAATTTTTTCTTGTTTTCAGATCCTGAATTCATATTTTAAATTAGGACACTTAACCCTGAAACACCCTGTATAAATGAATAATTTAACGAATTTGTAGTGAAATTCGAATCCAATTATGATTTCTCGTCCGGAAGGATATATTTGTAGTCGCGCTCCGTCGCGCCTTCCCCAACAGATTTTAATAGAGTAAAAATCCGCTAGATGTCGCGCTTGCGACATCCGCTATAGCGTTGTGCGTGGAAGTTTAAAATAATTCAGCATCACCGTTAATAATCGTTTTTATTACGTCACTCGTATACACTCGTATAAACGCGTACGTGGTAAGGAGGTTTTTCCAAGAATCGGGGTGAGGCTTTGCACCAAGCCAAATCCAAAAAGAACTGAGAATATATAAAGTCTAGATAGACAACTGAACTAAAAGTGTAATATACATACAAAAAACTAACTTACACTAATTTACACTAAAAGTGTAAATGTGATGTTACAAAATCCCGACACCGCACCGCTGCCCGATCTTCATTATTTCAAAGCAACCAAATCGGATTCCGGGAAAGGGCTGGGTGGGAGTATTCATCCAGACGAGAAAGCATAATTGAAATCGTACTTCACTACAAGTTCATTCAATTATTTAATTATGCGAGATCTCGTCCGGATGGATATATTTTTAGATGTTCAAAGCGACGATTTGGCAGAACTCGGAGAGTAGAGACTGCCCGTGTAGGCCTCTACTCGTATCCTCGCGAACTCCAAAGATCGGTACAAGAAACTGGAAATGCGAAAATATCGATTGAAAACGATATACTTAAATCAGTGTAACCAGCCCCCTGCAACTTGTAGTTCTGCATGGCTATTTAATGTCCGGGTGGCGCTGGCGACATTCATGCAACTTATGGCTGCGTTCCGATCGTTTCGAACACTCGTTTCGATGCGGTTTCGATGTATTATATCGTCGACCCAATTAGAAAACCTAGCAAAGTATAGTAAAGTAAGGAAGATAGGTAAATAATAAAATATTTTTTGTTTGAAAATGTTGGTTTATTTAATTTTTATAATATTTTGCTGATTTTTTTACATTTTGATTTTTGTTTTCTTTTTCATTATTAATTTTATAGCAATATTGCCTCATACGTGTACCAATATAAAAATCTATTATTTTCGATAGAACAATATCACCATGTTCTTCATATGGGAAAGATAAATCATCTGTATAAATATGTTCTATAATTATATCATACACATCAGTACGATTACAATATTTAGAAAATAAGGTTTCTAAATATTTTATAAATCTGAACATCTTTAAATTTGGATGCGTTAAGTAACCATCACTTTTTATATTTGTTAATAGTGCCGCAGGAAAAGGACTACATGCTGTAGGATCAGTAAATGCATTCCTACATATGTCACACTTTATGTATTTAGATATATAGTTATATAAATATCCCGTTGTATAATATAATATACAATACAATCTGTAACTTCAGGTCGATAATAATCATGTTCTGTCATGTAATCCTGAAAAGTCCATTCATTGTTATCAATAGCATGATTTAATTTTTTTTTTAATTTCATTAATGACTTTTTGTTTGACTTTTGATATAACTGTTTTATATCAGATATTGAGATTAAAGGTTTTGAATCTTCTATGACTGAACAATTTCCATAACGCGGAGGCTTAAGCATGCTTAAAGTACTCAAAATTTTGTATGATTGAAGAAAAGTAGTGATTCCAGGATGGTCATTAGACCCTGCTGCTTGTCTTATTGAGCCAAAAAATCTCTATAACAAATATATAGAAACATTTATATATTAAAACAATTATAATAAAAATAATGCTACAAGTATATTCTGTAATAAACTTTTAGAACTATCACAAAAATATAGTATATATTTATATATTATATATGTTTTGTTAGTTCTAAAATCCAGATATATACAATTTAAAAAAAGATATAAGTAATGAATTATTTGTTCGACATAACTAACAAATCTTGGTGGTCATATAATCAAAAATAGTGTACTTTTTCTTTGTGTGTGACTTTTTATACTTTTTCTTACTCATTAAAGTGTGCACTGATGAAGTTTGTCAGTCTAATACAACTCATTTCCTGCAGAATAGTGAAATCATTCGATTATAAATCAACATCGATGTTTAATTATTTAATGTTAATAGATATCCATTTGAAATAACTGTAGAAATTAATTATTCCAGTAAACAATTTGTTCGTTTGGCTTTAAAGGATTAAGAAAAACCTCCAATGAATCTTGATTCAATCTTCCTGTTAAAACAGAATCGAAACCAGCATCAAGTGTTAAATAATTCACTATATCGAGTGTTGATTTTATAGTCACTCGAAGCCCATCTGCAGTCTGTCTCGTCAAAAACTTTTTTTCTGAAATGTCACCATTTTGAACGTGTTGCTCCCAAGTATTTAATTTGTTAAGAGACTCTTCTAAAATCTAATAAAATGTATTTAGTATTCTACTATTTTTGCATACATAAAGACAACTACTATCAAATTATTCGAAACTAAATTTACCTTATAATGTTTACCTCCAGTTGTCACACCTTCAGATTTAATTACATTTAACGCGTCAAATAAATTATTAATCCATTCGCAAAAGTTAGCTGTGCTATCACAGTTTTGTAGATCAGGTAAGAAATGTTTATAAAATTGTAATTCACTAGCAATTGATTTACTAAAAATCTACACAAATCATTGAGTTAAAATTAAATACCATATATTCTCAACTTATTTATTGATAAATGAGTTTAGAAATAATAATAAGATGTTTTCTTACTTGAGCAGCTAATGGAACTCTCATTTTAGCCATGTTGGTGAGTATCAAATGATTTATTGTTAATTTGGGACATACACGCATTTCAGCTGGTAATGTTTTGTCTTTATTATGCAAAATCTGAAAGTACTCCCATTTTACTAAAGCATCATTCGGACTCAGCTACAAAAACATAGCATAAGAGAAGTTATTTTCAGCGAATAATATTATATATCTTCTATATATATTCCTTTTTGTTCATGCAATTATATAATTTCGGTTGTCCTCTTGTAATATTGTACTATATAATCGATTTCTTATTGTTTTGATTAAATGTGGTGTATCGGAAAAAACGTATATATATCGTCCATTTATTGTAGGATGATTGAAACTATTTTTTAAATTATCTTTCCTCCCACATATGCCTACTGTACTCTAAAATTTACGATTTGTGCTTGCACCATCAGTAATTACGCCATGAACTTTGGCACCGATATTTTCTAATAGTATGATGGCCTGTGTAAATAAATACAGTAATTATTTAGATTAACGGAGCAACCTCGAATGACCTTAACCTTGACATATGTTGTCACGGTCACCCTCCTGAGTGACCTTCAAAAGGTTTTAGCCGTCGCTCATTGTTTATTAAAAAGTCATTAACAAAAGAAGTTTCGAAAATATAGTAGTTATTTTGAATATTGAAAAACATAAACGACGAATATGAACGAAGGAAGGAAAGTGATTTAACCTAACCTAATCTAATCTAACCTGGTTAGGTTAGGTTAGGTTATATTTTCCGAAACTGGAGCTCCGGACACATATACGCTCGTTTTTCAGCCCGCTTCGCGGGAGGGTGGGGGGAAGGGGCTTCGCCTCGCGGCTCAGGGCAAGGGATCGTCTGCACAGCCCTACTGATGAGTCTGCAGACGATCTCAAGACGAAACGCTCCTTTCTAACTGCATTTATGTCTGACAAACCCCGTCGGCGTGCAGTATATTGTGGTTGAATAAAAAACCAGAGAGTTTTTAGCAAAACTAGCTAGTAAAGATCGAAGATAATGAATAAGTCATCCAATAGATAATAATATAAATGACTAGCGATTAATTAATTATATCTTCAATTCAATGTTTGTCCACCTCGGATCGGATTATGAGGTGTCTTCAGTGTGGTTCGGATGGGGGCGCTTGTAGAGTTTTCTCGCAGGTACTCTTTACGGCACCATTTCAATATATACGAGTTCCTAACATCTTCGTGTATCTCAGCGTCTAGGGCAAGGGATCGTCTGCACAGCCCTACTGATGAGTCTGCAGACGATCTCAAGATGAAACGCTTCTTTCTAACTGCATTTATGTCTGACAAACCTCGTCGGCGTGCAGTATATTGTGGTTGAATAAAAGCCAGAGAGTTTTTAGCAAAACTAGCTAGTAAAGATCGAAGATAATGAATAAGTCATCCAATAGATAATAATTAATACTTTCTCTAAGATGTATTTCATCAAGGAGAATTATACCATGTTTTTGTTTGTCTTCTTTTTTCTCTAATACTAGTTTAAACATTTCAAAGAACTTCTTATCAAAACCACATGGAGTGTCTATTAAAGAAAGGTATCTGTAAAATTTATATATTGGTCCTATTAATATTTATTTATCTATACTACATAATGTGCAATAAAAAATTCTATAATTTAGTGATACAAAGCTTTATAAGAATGTTTATGTTGCAAAATATCATTTTATGCATTTTATTTTTACCTCCGTATAGTTCGAACACATGGAACAGGTAGTATCTCGTTATTTCTTAAAAATTCATATGCACTTGGTGATTTCATGTGCATTAGCATGCATATTAAAATCCATTCTTCATTATATCTGTAACTTTTTGGATTAGCACACTTTGCAGCTTTCATTATTTCTAACATAGCACACATGTGATTTTTGGGAACGTTGCTTTTCTTTAATCGGTCTTCTATGTTTTCTGTAGATATTTCTTTAACTTTAGCCATACAATTCATTAGTTCATTTTTTAATCTTTCTGCTACATATTGTGATCTTTTCCTGGCCTTTTCTGCTTTATAATATTTTTTCTGCAGTAGTGCTAACTTCTGTCGACTATCTGTGCAAAGCGTTGACTTAGTGATTTTAATTCGTTTGATATTCTTAATCATCTTTGCTCGACGGTACTTTCGCTTCAACGAGTTTGTAAGATTTGTGCAAAATGTACATATTTTTGATGTTTTACATATCATCAATAGACATTTTGTATGTCTCCATGTACCATAGATATCTTGGAAAGCTGCACTGTGTCTAAGATCTATTATTTGGTTGCTTATATTAACTGCACCTGAACATATTTTAAAGTTTTCCACAGAAAATAATGTTTCTGTCAATTGCTCTAGTGTTTCAATATTTTGAAATATTTTTATATTTGATGGAATATCTTTGATGAAGAATGGTTTTTTAAGGATATTAATATCTAATGTCATATTTTCGTTGAGGATAACTTCTTTTATTAGAGGAGAATCCCCTATTATGAGATATGCTCCTAATATGAGATAATGGAGTTTCTGCTAAACTAGTGAGCACTATCTGTTAATTCCACCATAAACTTATTACTCTTGGTGTAAAATGTATTTAGTGAAAAATTCATTATTCGTTTTTGCGTTTAGCTTTTGCAAGAAAAGGTTTGTGAAATTGTGAACATGTCAAAGGAACTTAAGGTAAGTCTTTAAACCTTGTTTATTACATAATAAAGAAATGGTTGGCAATAAATTCAGTATGCAATGATAGAGTAGAATCGTAGTAACAGGAAAATACGCGATTTGTTGAATTGCTTAATTGTAGAGGTTAGAGTTCATGATCGTGGAACCGCTAGGCGTGTAGCTCGTATAATGAGATATTCAGGGTACTCTTAATATGAGATAATTATTGCTCGAATATGAAGAGTATGTAGTGTAATACAAAGAAAGAAAATACTACGTTAAGGTTAAAGAAAAGTTAATACGAATTTATATTACGAATTTTTGTGTATTTAATTTTTATAGAATCTGACTATGGAGGTTAGAAAAACGAGGAAGCGTTGACAGTGGAATCGTGAAGATTTGGCAAAGGCTGTGGCAGCAGTATTTTTATAAAAATATCTAATAAAGTTTTTTACTTGCAATACTGATGTATTTTGCACTTTTAACACCGATTTCTCAAGGTATCTTATATTAGGAGCACACTTTCGCGATCTTACGTAAAGCTCTTTTTTCAAATTTTTTTAATTTTCAGACAAAATAATATTTAAATTAGATTTTTCATTTCACCAACCTAAAGCTTATTAAATTCTCTTCAAGAGAACGTATTACATTTTTAAATTCTGCCTATAGATTTCCTTACATTCGGCAAAATCGATATGGTATCTCATAATCGGGGACTTTCCTCTATATAAATTGTATATTTGTCATATTTCTTCATCATACTGCATGTTGGTAAAAAGAATATCAATAATTGTATGTCACTGTTCGAATGCTTTGTGTATGTCCATGTCTTAGGTATATTAATTTCGTTTTTGTCTAAAGCATGTATTACATCATCAAATGATAAAATTTGATTTTGTCTTTCCATATTTAAGAATAAATCAAAATTTTGAGCATCTGCAGACATTTCGGGATTATTTTCATTGTTATTTATTTTTGATGCCTCTGTCCATGGAAATTGGCTTGGTACAGTACCTTTACGTAATCTTGGAATTTTGTATGGAGCAGCCTCAAAACATTATAACAAAGTTACAGTTACCAAATAATATGTAATTAATGCAACTATTGAATATTAAAGTTATTAAATGTTACAGTTTATAGGAATGATAACATATTTTTTGACTTATTGATACTAATTAATCTTACAACAGTATTACTTACTTCGCCGATAATATTTCCATCTTTGTCAGTAATTGTACGACGCTAAATAATTTCCTCTGGCAAGAAATGTTTTTCACATACCGGCTGGTGTGCTCGAATAACAAGATTCTTTTTTCTCAATGCTATTTGCCATAATTTTATGGCATTTTCATTTTTGGTACGTAAAAGAAATGAACTTTTTCTTTATTTGAGGGATATCCACTGGTACAGCCCGGAGCTATACAATGCATGTTGCACATTAAACTTAAACTTAATAATTGCAAAATCTCGCGATTTATAACCTATATGACGTTTACGAGTTTTCGCTTGCACACTACCAAACGACCAAACGTACCAAACGTACTGACAACGTGACAATTTGCTACGCAGATCGACTATATATATACAGGGTGGCCCATTTTAATTTATACAGTCGATTTTTTAAAACACTAAAAGAGATACGAAAAAATGTTTCAAACAAACATGTCACGATTTCGAGGGGGACATAAGATGATACCATTGGTTTGACCTTAAATAGTCGTTTGAAGATCACGCGAAGATCACCTTCAATTTCTTAAATTGAAACCCCAACTTTTTATTGCAGATTCTTATTCTCGATCGAAAAGTAAGTAACTTTTGTCTGAAACATTTTTCCGAAAAATGTCATCTTATGTCCTTAAAATGTCCTCAAAACTCATCTTGAAGATCATTTTAACTGTCGAATTACTCTTTTTTTTCAACGAGTTATTCGATAGTTTAAACGGTGCTGTGAACTTATTATCTGATAAACATGAGCAAATATGGATTGATGCAATATCAGTCATTAAAAGCATGGAATTTGTAAAAACAAATCCTCGACACCGAAAAACTCCTCAAGTTTTAAAAAATTGGGTGCATACATTAGAAGGCTTCCGATTATTAAATGAATATTTACGTAGTATTGAATTTATAACATATACAACTAGAGCCTTTAATAAAGACCCTTTAGAAAACTTTTTGGACAAGTGCGACAATATGGTGGACGAAATACCAATCCTACTTGTAGTACATTTATGGGATATTACACAAGTTTACTAATCTATATATATATAAGCCAAATACCACTCACTCACTCACTCACTCACTCATCAACGTGCAGCCCGAACCACTGCACCTATCGACTTGAAATTTTAAGGGTATATTCCTACTATCACGTAGGTGCTCACTAAGGGTGGGTTTTCCATAATTCCACCCCTAACGGGTGAGAAGGGGTAAAATGTGTTTTTATTTAATTCTACACATAATATCGCGGGCGAAGCCCGCGGACGGGGGATGCTAGTAAATACATATACGCAGACGTCCAAAAACTTTAGAAATTGTCAACCAGATGTAACACCTGGATATTTATTAAATTTAAAGAATTATTACATTTTGCATTAGAAAAAGAGGACACTTGTGCTTTATTACTTGTACCAACAGTATTACAGGAAATCCCTATAGAAAATATTAATCTCAATGCCTCGATAAATATACCAAGTAGTATTATAAGAAAAATAACTTCGACATATATAAAAAATTGCGAAACGTGCCATGTTAATATTAATATATT
Source organism: Ooceraea biroi (assembly GCF_003672135.1). NCBI lineage: Eukaryota > Metazoa > Arthropoda > Insecta > Hymenoptera > Formicidae > Ooceraea > Ooceraea biroi. Next base: position 7,614,660 of record NC_039511.1, read on the forward strand.
AGAACAGAATGAAATATTCTTAAGTTATATGACAAAAATTGTTAATATTACTCGTTTTTATTTACCAACAATTGCACATTTAAAACATTTTTCACAATACATTAAAGAACAAATAATACGATATATAAATGTCGAACTTATAGAGTGCGAGCATGTTACATCTATAAAGAAAGTTATAATAAGTAAATGTACCGATCGCATTATAAGAAATTATTTTGAAGAAATAAGAAATATATTTAAAGGTATCTTACATCCGAGTAATGCAGATCCTATAATGCAAATAGCAATAGATTATTATAATAAATATAATAAAAAATGTAAATAATGAGTCGCTCCATTGTACATGTTACTTTTTTCTTTGCTATGTCTTATATATTTGCTATATGTGTAACGTATCACGAGTGAGCGGACAGCTCGCGTGCGTCCAGGAATCGGCGAACCGTGGCGACAGGGAGGTAGGGAAATGATAAGCCGTTTATACGTGACAAATTATAGCTACTTTATTATTTCAATTGTTCACACATGCTTATACCTACGCGGACTTACACGGTCTAGTTATGGGGACACTCTGGCGCGGGCGCGGGTTGCTACCTTGCGGAAGCGGAGGCGCGAAGCGGGGTTGCGGAGCGGACTCGCGGGGCGGAGTCGCGGAAGCGGGGTCGCGGACGCACGGTTTTGAGTCGCGGTTAGGCGGGGGGTTTGCTGCTCATCACGTAGACTTAACGGAAGGGTTGCCGCTCAACTCACGGACTTAGGTGGAGTTGCTGCTCAGCACTCAGGCTTTAGACGGAGTGCTGCTCAACTCGCAGACTTAGGAGATGCTGCTCATCACGCAGACTTAGGCGAGTGGACTGCTCAACACGCAGGCTTAGGCGGATCAGCTGCTCAGCACACAGGCTTAGGAACGGCCAGAGTTGGAGAGCTCTGGTCGGGGAATGGTCTCGATGGTCTCGCGAGTCGCGCTTATATACCCCCAGACCCTAGGTCCGGGGGGCAGTGACTCTTGGTGGGGTCGCGGCGGTTCGACGGCGCTTTGGTATGCTGCGCCAGCGGCGTGGCGCGTGGTGGCCTTACGCGCGGCCAGTGGCGTAGCGGGCGGCTACGTCACATATGTTTCATGTATATTCTTATTATATTTATTGCTTTATTTATAATATAATTTATAATATAACAATACTTCATAAGTTATAATATAATATGTTTATAATTTCATTGATATGATCAAATATATACGTAACATTTCTGACAATTAAGTCTTTTTTATTTGTAATTTTAACTTCCTTTTTTCAATACTGTTTATAAGTTAATCTTTCTGTTTCACATATATCATATAATATTGTATTAGAAGCAATTTTTATGACAATTATATGATTATGTATAAACATGTAAATTTAAATAAAGGTCATCAAACTTTACGGCTCAACTTCCGAATAACCCCCCCTCCGATTTTCATGAAATTTTTAGGATATGTAGAGGTAGAGATGAGGAAGGTGTGGATGGAAGGATTTTTTTCGGAAACGCCTCCTAGCGAAGAAATTAACAAAAAAAGGTTTAATGATTTTACACGAATTTCTAGCTGCCTACGCGAATCAAGAACTTGACTTTGATATATATTATAGAGGTCACCTCCCTCAGTAATCTGCAGAAGGTTTTAGTTCTCCTTCGTTATTAATTAAAAAGTTATTAACAAAAGAAATTTAAGAATTTTGCACGCATATGTAATCTTAGCGGACCTTAGTATGTTACCTCTGCTCGCGTTTATGTTAATAAATATTGGTAATACTGCTGTTTAGGGGACCCACCTCCGATGACCTTGACCTTGACATATGTTGCCAAGGTCAGTGTCCTGAGTGACCTTCCGAAGGTTTTAGCTGTCGCTCGTTGTTTGTTAAAAAGTTATTAACAAAAAAGTTTGAAAACTATACTACTTAAAATTAGTGATCAAAACATAATATACTGATATATGTAGAGACTAACCAGATTAGTTAGGTTAGGTTAGATTAGGTTAGGTTAGGTTGATTAAAGCATAGAATATTATATTTAACGAATTTATTGTTAGTAACTTTTCAACAAACAACGAGCGACTGGTGAAACCTAGTACGGGTTATTCGGGAAGGTGACCTCTGTAATATATGCCAAACTCAAGTCCTTGCTTCGCGTAGACAGCTGAAAATTCGTGCGAAATCATCAAACTTCTTTTGTTATTAACTTTTTAATAAACAACGAGCGACGGCTAAAACCTTCTGAAGGTCACTCAGGACATTGACTTTGACAACATATGTCAGGGTCAAGGTCTTGATTTGCGTAGACAGCTGGAAATTCGTGCAAAATCATTAAACTTTTTTTATTAATTTCTTCGTTAGGAGGCGTTTCCGCACAAAATCCTTCCACCCACACCTTCCTCACCTCTACCTCTATATATCCTAAAACTTTCATGAAAATCGGAGGGGAGGGGGGCTATTCGGAAATCTTACCGTCTGAAGTTGCGTGCGTGGCTCGCGCGTTGTGAAATTAGGCGCGCTGGGAATTGGCGCGCCGTGAACTATCGTCTATAGTGAATTGGAGCTGTCACCAAGAAACGTTTTGTTATATTAACGTTTCTCCGTTGCCGCGCGCTAAAAGTCTGACGAACAGGCATTCGAGCAGCGTCGTCAAGTGACAATTTCTTCATGACACGCGAATATAAAAGGATCACACGTCAAGGTCCTTCTGGTATTCGGTTCCCGTCCTTTTCGCGGTGTGTTGTATTCGGACGTTCGTGTGTGTCGTGTGTTCGCCTGTGTCCATGCGCTCGCCCGCATCCGCAGTTCGCTTGCTCGAACATTTCGGACGTTCGTGTGTGTCGTGTGCTCTCCTGTGTCCGTGCGCTTACCGTGTTTCATCGTGTTTCATCGCTCATGGTTAGTTCGTAGTATATTATAATATTATATGTATTAGTATATGACATTTATATAGAAAACAGAAGATTTTTGTTAAATATGATTAATTCTTTCCTTACACAAATCAGTAAAAGATTTATGTTTGTTTCATTACATTTTAATTGGTTCTTTAACAAATTTAGGTACGTTTATAAAATCTTAAAATAATAAATTACTATTAATAATATTTGTACAACAGGTTAGCATTGCAAAAATTAAATTGTTAATCTATCAAGTATTAAATAATAATAACTATAATAATATTAAAATATTGATAGTAGATATAGAGGGCCGGTTCTAACCCAGGTGCAACGAAGGAGGGTGAGGGGGAGGGGGCTGAGTCAGCAGTGGTGAGGGTAAGGGGGATGAGTCAGCAGGGGGAGGGGCATATTCAAGGTCACGGGGGGATCAGTTAGCAGGGGGAGGGGGTTCTGACTCAGCAGGGGTATCATGTTCACATCGGAGGGATAAATCAGCAAGGGGGGGTGCGTATATTGTTACATGAGGAGACCTGCACGAACATGTTCAAGGTCACGGAGGGGCTGACTCAGCAGGAGTATCATGTTCACATTGAAGGGATGAATCAGGAAGGGGGGGTTGTATATTGTTACATGTTCAAGGTCACGGGGGGGCTGACTCAGCAGGGGTATCATGTTCAGATCGGAGGGATGAATCAGCAGTGGGGGGGGGGGTCGTATATTGTTACATGTGGTACAGCGCTATTGTTACCTATTGCATCATCAGCGCAATTTTATATACGCTTGGACCTGCACGAACATGTTCAAGGTCAGGCGACGTGTCATCGTTTTTTCTCGGAACGCGCCCCGAAACTCAGTGCAACAGCAGCACATTACATAGTGCAACATCAGCACTACTTTTATATACGCTTGGACCTGCACGAACATGTTCAAGGCCAGGTGACGTCAGCGTTTTTTTGCGGACCTGCACGGACGCGTTCACGATTGCCTGTCCTATGCAATGTCGTATGGACGCGACGTCTAACGTATTACTTTCTATAATGCTAGCCACTAATACAACATAGATGTTATAGAGATAGATACAGGTAGGGGAGGTAAAGAGATTCAACGCAATAAAAAGACGCAATTTGATCAGAAAAACTACTGTAATTAACGTGAAAAATGTGTTTACATACAGAACATATATATATAAAAAATGTATAACATATTATAATACAATAGATAATGTGCGCGTGGAGACTGCTGGTATGCGGCGTGTAACTTAAAAATTATCAAAAACCATAACTAGCAGTTCGCAATCGAGCAGATCGTTCCGGTCGAAGTCCGCGCTGCCGCTTATGGCCCTGAGAACGCTGGAAGGATCTTCCACACCCGCGGCGATGTGCCTGAAGGCGCGAAGTTTAGCCTCGGCGCGTCCGACGACACCGGTCATCGTGGCGATCACGCGCTGGACGCAGTGCCGCAATCCGTATAGGAAGCGCACCGTCGGTGCGGACAAGGTCAATCGTCCGGACGGAGTGTCCAGACGTATCGTTGGCTGGCTGTTGATGGTAGCGAAGCGCACCGTCAGGTCACCCAGCTGCATAGGCGGAGGCGGACCGTGCTCGCCGTTAGCCCGCGCGAGGTTGTCGCAGATTATGGCAGTAGAGCCATGGTGGACAGTAGTCCACCAGTCCCTTCCACATTTCGGGAGTCAACAGTATCTCCTTGCCGGTAGTGTCCCCCAGCACGATGTGCACGGCCACCGCATCCGCGGTCGGAAGGATGCCTATTCCAATCTCCAGAAACTTGTAGCCGGTCCTGGTCAAGTTGTATCTACGGCCCAGTATCCGCATGCGTCGCACGTCTACGTTGGGCGTCGCGGTGACGTCTCTCCACTTGTGAGTCGAGAAAAACGATGATGACGAATCGTGACCCAGAGGCCAGCGCGCGCGTAACTTACTCGCAACGTCGCTTCTTCAACGTACCCCCCTCCTCCACAGGCCGCGGAGCTGCGGTCCCCATCTGGTCGAGAGGTAACGTGACGTGGTACATTGCGCAGTGGGCAGGTCCTCTACACTCAGAATATGAACGCCTGACTGATGTATCCTCAGTGGGACGCAGTTTATATACCCGCCTGCTCCCATGTATAAGCACGTTATGTAGAGGGGAATGCGTGGTCGTGCTGGGGGTCGACTATTCGAACGCGGTTCCTCAAATGTTCGGACATCCTCCAGCCGTTCGAACTATCTCTGCACACGAGTCAGCTGTCCCGCTTCCGCATTAACCCTGAGCGGTACGGCCCATGCATACGTGTCCAGCGGACCGATAAGGGACGAGTATGTAATTGCAGCATATAGTGTAACACGAGTCGATCGCATCTTCGCTGTGTCAGCGTGCCACAGGCCAGTGTACCCGCTGACTATGGCACGCGTCTCGCAGCCCGTCTATTGTACAGTAGTTGTATCCCGTACCAACCTTCTGCGGGATTCAATTCCCTTTTTCGCATGTTATCGCGGCACACGAGTCAGCTGTCCCACGCTTCCGCAGTTACCCATGATAGTGAAACGCGAGTACGGTCGAAACATCGCTATGTCAGCTCGCCACAGGCCAGCGTACCTGCTGACTATGGCACGCGTCTCGCAGCCCGTCTATCGTACGGGGAGTTTCCCACAATCCTTCTTCGGGATTCAATTCCCTTTTTCGCATATACGGAGCGAGATAAAGTGACCCGGCCATCCATAGCGCGATTGTAAAGACGCGCTTTATCTCGCTGACACCGCGCGAAAAGAGCAAACCCTTCATATCATGCGCTCTATAAAGACAACCCATCATGCGACACACTGTCATTCCTATTGTAACCAACAACCCGACATCTGTTTCACGACAATATGGAAAATTTAGTTGACACCACCGATGCTATCCACGCGGCGGCAGAGATGGCGACGCAGACCGCTACTGCTCTGGCCGCAAGAACGCGCGAGACACAGGCGAGCCTCAACTGTCTCGACACAGAGATGGACGAGGCCTATCTGTCACAACTTGAGCAGATCATCTAAGTACGAACAAACATACATAAAACCAATGACCCGACCTATATTGCGAACGGTGTAACTAAGTGTACATGATCTTCCAGGCGCAACCTGAGAACGTGCCTGCATGATATTAATGAGGTGCTGCAGCACAGGCTGCAATTTTTTGATGGAATCCAGCCGATCATCGGCAGAGCTGTTGGTAGGCAGTACGCGCGCGCCAACACACCACCACCCGAATAAGTAATGCTACCTCATACGTTCCTTCGGCGTCTACATCTATACCAGTGTTAATATCTGTGTATTCCCTTTTGTAGCAGACCCCCCGCACAGTAGCAGCAGCGGACGTATGGGAGAGGAACAACACGCGCGCCCACAAACACACACATACACACACACACACACACTGTATATAAACTATAATGTATAGGATATAAGTATAGAGTAATGTATAATAAGCGATAAACACATACATATATATATATATTTTAATAATGTAAAACAGTAGTGTATAATACATATAAATATAGAAATACATATAGTGCTTATAAGAAACCACTACTTATTTATTCCATATCCCACGCGCGACGGTCCACCCATCCACCACGCGTGCAGCGTCAGCACGTTCTCCAACGCGCAGACCCCGCTGTGCGCGCTGCAGCGGTACGTTCCGCGATCGGGGCCCACCAACTCGCTCAGGCGCGCGATGTCCTCGAAGTCGTCGTCGATGGACCTGACAGTGACGCGGCGTTCGCCCGTGAGATCGCCGAGGATACCCTCCAGCCACCGCCTCTTCTCCGCGCCCTTTACGTAGACGAGCCTGTTGTCTCCTCCTCCTCCTCCCACGACGGATACCGCTCTACGGATAAGAGCGCCGGCGTGTTCGTAGGGCACGTTACCGTCCGTCCAGCGGAGTCTATAGTGGTTGACCGATAACCAGACGGCCTGAGACCTCTCATCCCTCGTCAGGCGACTCCATGCCACAGGTGGGCGGAAGACATGGTGCGTCAGCACTCGATCCCACGTACGCAATACGGCAACCTCCTTCACCGCGAAGCCGCCCTGGACGATGAAGCCCTGCAGGTCGGCGAATATTGGCTCGGCAGCCATGGGCGCGACCAGACGACGCGACGTACCACGCTCGTCAGCGGGTTGTACTCGACTACGCGATTGTGGAGTATCAGACAGTACGCAGTAGTCTCGGGCGGAACGTTACGCCTGCAGTCGAACTCTATTCGGACGTCGACGGTGGCACTCTTCACGGTCTCGGTCTGCCTCGCGCAGTCTAGCACCACGAGCGGTCCACAGTGCAGGAACTTGTTCATCGTGAGCACCGCTCCATCGTCATCCCGATCGAGCGCGTAGTACGCTCTGCGGAATCTGACATACATGTCGTACAGTATCGCGTAGCGATTCTTCGCAAAGTCCAGATGCATGTCGTCGTAGGGATAGAACGTCGAATTGAGAAACAGCTTCACGTTGGAGAGGTCGCAGGCGTCGAACAGTGACGCGTCCTTCGTCGCGGCGTTCCTTCGACCGGTCTGCAGCGCGAAGATGACGTAGCGCGGTTTCTCCAGCTGCGTGGCCGCTTTGACGGCCCAGGAGTGCGCGGTCGTGCTCTGCAGAAGGGGGAACTCGTACAGATCCCACGAGTGGAACGCCATACCGAGAAATCGTCCGCTCTCCAGGGTGCGCAGCAACTGTAGTTTGTTGATCTCGTTCAGGTAGACGTGCGGCATGCGCCATTGCACCTTGTGCAGGTCTATCCGCGCCTCGTGTCGGTTGCCCGACAGCACGACGCAATTGTTGTCGTTGCGCGCACGAATCGAACGAGCAGAACGAGCTCGTGCCGCGCGTTGATCACCACGCGTCTGCAGTCCTCGCAGAATCCCAACAGCATCCCGAGAGGGACGCAGAGGTTGAAATCACCCGGCCCGAACGTGCCCGTCAGACTCTATCCAGCGCTCAGTAGGATATTACTGCGCGCGTAGGTCAGGGAAACGTAGTTTTTGAGCGTGCTCGTCACGCCGACGTTTCGGCTCCTGTCTATCTCCACGCCGTTGAGCTCGTAACGAAGCTCGTCGAACAGGAAGGCCGCGCAGTTGTTCACCAGGTGCGTCTGGGATTCACCAGGTGCAACGGGCGCCGCTTGAGCATCCCCCTCAGCTGCTGCCCCATCGACCGAGAACGTACCATCGATGTAGAGATAGCTCTCACAGGGCAGCGTGTACAGATCCTGCTGTTGTATGGGAATTCGTATCTCATCGCTGTGCCCGAACGTGGTGTTGGCGTACGGGTTGTACGTGTGGGTCTCGAGCCCGACGATGCGCTCGTCGAAGACCGGCTCATCGCTGATGTCGAGTACGTCGACCATCGTAGCCGTTCCGAACGACGGTGTATCCCAACGAACGAAGGAAGGCCGCGTTCTCCGCGTTCAGCGTCATACCGTTACCGCTCCCGCGCACCTCTCCCTCCTCGGGACGCTCTCGCGTCTGAGTAGTAGTACCTCTTCTTCTTCTTCCGCGTCCTCCACCACTCCGCAGTACGAGCATTCCCTACAGCTCTACGCAACGCGTCGTCGTCGCACGTGCAGACGCACCGTTATCTCCTCGCCGCGAAAGTCGATCGGCCGACCGTTCTGATCCACGACGCGCACCGTGATGTCGGTGACGCTTCGCGCGATGACCGGGAGGTAAATGATCTGCCCGGGCCTCTCCGACAATTTATATCCCGGTGGCACGTTGGGCGCGAACTCGTGTATCGTGTGTACGGGCCTGTTGTTGCTGTACGTCCCCGCCGTGACGTTGCACTCCACGCGGATGACGTTCACGCTCATGATGTTCACCGGTTCGTCGGACACGTACCACCTGTTGGGCCGTAGTACGCGCGGCGAGAACCCCAGGAGCAGATCGATGGTGCCGGGCTCGGCGAAGTTCACCCGATAGGCGCACTTCATCTCGCTGCGCATGGTGTTGTCGTTGGCGCGTAGAGCGAGCACGTCCTCCCCCGTGCTCTCCTCACCGTCGTACATGTCGTACGTTCCGACGAAGTCGTCGGCGTCGTCGGCGTCGTCGTCGTCACCCACGGTGTCACGTCGACGGAGCACGGCGTTCCTCAGGAACCGGCTTATGGCACGAATCGGTTGTTGGTCGCGTCGACGTTAGATATCGAGTTGTAGGTCTCGAAATCCGCGAGACCGAGCTCGTAGGAACCGTCGCTCAGATCGATGGGCGGGAAGTAACACCGTGAGAACACTGCTTCTACCGGTCAGCGTGAGCGTCAGCGACATGATCGATCGCCGCCCCCTACCACTCGATGTCGCGAAGAAAACGCAGACACAACTGCCCGCAGATCTGCTCGTCGTACGTCTGATATCGGTAGCGATTGTACGCGATCGACGCGGTGCCACCCAGATAGCGCTCGAGTGCGCAGGTTACCGAAACCGTCAAAGTAGACGACCCTCTCGCCCCTCTTAGCGTACGCGACCCAATGGGTCCCCGGACACGCGGAGGCGTCGAGGTTTACGACGCCGCACTCGTTGCGACGCGCTCGCGCGGGTAACGCGTCGCGCATAAACACCCTTCTGAAGAACGGCACGCGAAGACGCGCGATCGCCGCCGCTAGCTGCGGGCCCGTCGTCGCGCCAGGTGGCAATCCTAGCGCTGACGGGGACGTTTTTTTTTTCGTACCGCGACCGCGTGCGTGCGGCGCGAGATAAAGACCACGCCCTTTTATCGCACGATTGTGACGTTGCAGCTCCTCCAGCTGACGACGCTTAGCCTTGCTGTCGTTCACCGCCTTCGCGACGCCGGCCGCACCATCGATCAGTGACCCGAGTGCGCCTAGGACCGGTAGGAAGCCGCCGCGTTTCGCTATCGGGAACGTCCTCGCCGGTCTCTTGGTCGCAGTGGTTACCCTCTTCCTCCTGCTCGTCGTCCTCTTTATACCAGGCGCCGATCGCCTCTTGCTCCTCAGACCCATTCCGAGTTTCGTCTTTGCCTTCATGGCCGCCCATACGGTCGCCGCGGCGGCCCTCTCACCCAGGCTCGAGTTGCTCGCCGAGATGCGCTCGCGCGCTCTGTCCGCGAGCACCCGGTCGGCCGCGTGCCGTTCGACCAACTCCCGGCTCCGCGAGTAGGCGATGTCGTGCTCGCGACAGGCGGCGTCCAACGGGTTCACGCCGCGATCGTCTCGCGCGAGTCGTTTCGCGAGTCTCGTACCGGGCCCGCAGAACTGGTAGCCGGGAATATGCAGCTCGAACGGTAGCGCGTCTATGGCGCGATTGAGCAGACCCGCGCGGTGAGCGGTTAGACGCATTCGTCGCACGTCGGAGTAACCGTAGACGCGCGCAGCAGCAGCAGCCTCGAGGTCGCGACTGATCGAACAGGTGAGTGCGTTCCGCGTATAAATAGCGGGGGGCGCCTCGACGGCGAGCGAGTTCGCGCAACATGCGCTACGTCAGGCAGCCCGTGCGAATACGAGTGTCGAACGTGGACGACAGGATCGGGAGTGGAGAGACGAAAGCGAGCAGGCACGGGTCTCTACTACCGACTACCATACGCGCCCTGGTGTGCGGACCGTCGGGATGTGGCAAGACGAACGTCGTGATCAGCCTGCTCGGGAGTCCGCACGGCGTGCGCTTCGAGAACGTGTACGTGTACTCGAAATCGTTGCAACAGCCGAAGTACCGCTATTTGGAGCGCCTACTCGGGTCGATGGACGGGATCGGTTATCACGCGTTCCACGACAGCGGTGACGTCGTACCGCCGCACGAGGTCCCGCCGCACTCGATATTCGTGTTCGATGACGTCGCGTGCGACAGGCAGGACGCCATGAGGGAGCACTTCTCGATGGGACGGCACTCGCTCGTCGACTGTTTCTATCTGTGTCAGACGTACGCTCGGATAACGAAACACCTGCTGCGCGATAACGCGAATCTGCTGATCCTCTTTCGACAGGACGGCACGAATCTGCGGCACGTGTATAACGATCACGTGAACACCGACATGACCTTCGAGGAATTCGCCACGCTGTGTCGCGACTGTTGGCGCCTACGGCACGGATTCCTTGTGATAGACAAGGACAGCGCGCTTCGGAGCGGTCGGTACAGGCGCGGATTCAACGAGTTCGCCGTGTCGTAGGCGGGGGAGCCGGGGAGTGGGCAGTCGTCGCGGGCATGTCGAGTGGTGCAGCCGCGCGTACGTTGCAGGAACGCGAGGCAATCGCGGAGAAGATCGTCCGCGCGCGCGAGTCCATCCGCAGGAAGCACCGGAGTCTGAGGACTGACAGAATGGACGACGAGCGGGCCCTGGAGACCCACTTCAAGCCCATCGTCGAGCCGTTGAAACGACTGGTCGAGCACACCGTCGGCGACAACGACGACGGATCCTACACCGGTGCCAACGCTGACGACGACGACGACGACAACGTGTATCGCGTGAAGAGGAAATGCGAGTACAAAGACGCTGACGCCTCGTCATCCGCGATCGCGACACCGCAGAAGCGGCGGATGGTTACGCCACAGAGGCTAAAGATAGGCCGGCAGAGACTGAGCGCCACGTCAACACCGTTGATAAGCGCGACGCTCGGGTCCGACGCGGCGGTGCCGCTGAGCCCGCTGGAGCGATCCGTCGCCGAGGTCATGCGAACGGACGATAGCAGAGACGCTCTGCTCGCCACGCTGGGGCCATTGGGTCGGAAGTACGTGGGCGCTCTGTTCACGAACAGTGGTCGCGGGCCAGCCAGCAGGACGAGCACCATCGACACCGTGTACGGGTTGTATATCGGTGAGACCGGCACAATGCTCGGCGACAAGTGCTTCGATGTCGGCTCGGACGACACCATATTCGTGGACGGTACGCGGTACGAGGGTACGCCCGGTCTGTACGAGCTGATCTTCATGCGTATGCTCGACGAGCGCGTGTACACCGTACAGGACACGACGATGTACCGCCGGATTCTGTCGGCGACGAACGCGCACAGGCAGCAGTATCAGGCGCACAGACCGATAAAGAGTAACAAGGGCTTCAAGTACAAGCAGATTATCGCACCGTTGATGTGCATTGACTCGGCCGCGGGTCACGGTGGAGCCGGTGTGGAACCGCAGCCACCACCACCGCAGTCGCTTCCAACCATAAGGGTAACCGACAACGCGATCGACTACGTGCACTGGGACGATCCGAACGAGCTGGTGGATCGCCTCAGGCTGATCGAGGCGTCTCGCGACGCGGGCAACGACTCGCACGACGCCGAGTTCCTGTCTATAATCGAAGAGCTCCGAGAGGCGGGTATCATTATGATCTGAAGCACCGTCCACGACGCATCGATGCCCGTGAACAAGTTCGGCGCTACCCTCGCGCGGAGCGGCGACCACGAGACGGGGTTTCGGACATGCGACGTTCGCGGTTACGTGCGCAACAACGCTCTCTGTCGGGTCCCGGACGGCAACGAGTACGTCGCTAAGAGGCGACGAATACGGCACGTGGCCATACCGCGGGAGGAGTACGATGCGGTAAACTGATACCACGTGGACCAGCGGATCGGGTCGTTATCCAAGGCCCAGCGGAGGGACTATCGCGAGCTGCGGAAGGCGGTCGACGCGCTACGAGCACACGTCGACAGTACGAACGGCGGGGTGGCTGAGTTGCGCAGGGTCATCGAGGAAACGGGGCTGCGGATCAACGTTTAGGAGGAGCGGATTACCGCGTCGCTGTCGCGACTCCAGTCCGACATGGCCTCCCTCATGACGCAATTGCAGGCGCACGACGGAAGGATAAAGTACCTCACGGAAAACGTTGCGAAGGCGCGCACGGGTGCTAGATCCAACACGAACCGATTGGACAGGGTGACGAGGACCGCACAGTCGTGCGAGGAACGGGCGAACGATCTCGAGGCAACGGTGTCGAGGCTGCGCAGCGATCTGGCCGGACTTTCGAGAACCGACGAATCAGTGCTGACATACGTGAGCATCGACAGACCGCCCGTAACGGGAGAGTGAAGCGAACGGACGAACGCACCGACCGACCGACCGACCGATCGACGGACCGATCAACGGGTCGATCAACGGACCGATCAACGGCCGTTCGACGGACGAACGGAGCGATCGACGGACCGATCAACGGATCGATCAACGGACGAACGGCCCGCTTGACCGACCGACCAACGAACGGGTCGATCAATGAACCGATCGTAACGGTAGATCGAATCCGTACTGAGGAGACAGGACCGGCCCGCCGAATCGCGCCACGATGAGGGTCAAGGCGCGCGGCAACGTCAGTTCGGAGAGGTTGCAACTGGTGCGCGAGTTACACGTGCCAGTGCGAAGAAACTTTCCTCGTCGTCGCGTGATCGTACGTGGATACGACGACCTGTGGCAGGCGGATCTGGTCGACGTACAGTTGTACGCGAGGCAGAACAGAGGCTACCGCTACATACTGACGATCAGCGACGCGCTGAGCAAGTACGCGTGGGCGGTTCCTCTCAAGCGTAAGTCAGGTAGCGAGGTGGCCGAGGCGTTCACTAGGATATTCCGCGGAACCTGCAGACCGACAAGGGCAATGAATTCTACAACGCACAGGTGCGAGAACTAGCGTGTAAGTGCGGTATAAATCACTATTCCACGCACTCGATATTGAAAGCTTCGATAGTGGAACGCTTCAATCGCACGCTGAAGAATGAAATGTGGAAAGTGTTTACGCTCAATGGATCATACGAGTGGGCAGACGCGTTATCGCGCCTCGTGCGAGAGTACAACACTCGCCGGCACCGCACTATCGCCATGCGGCCGGTCGACGTCACGCCGGCCACAGCTGCTCGACTGCTGTCCACTGTTTACAAGCGCGTGAAGATCGCCGCGCCAGCGAAATTCCGCGCGGGTGATACGGTGCGCGTGAGCAAGTATAAAACCGTCTTCGCGAAGGGCTATACACCGAATTGGACCACGGAGGTGTTTAAGGTAGCGAAGGTGCAACGGACCAATCCCGCGGCGTACCTGTTGGAGGACTATCGCGGTAATCCGATTTCCGGCGGCTTTTACGAGCACGAGTTACTCAGAGCCCGTCATTCGGACGTTTATCTCGTGGAAAAGGTGCTGCGGCGGAGGGGAAACGAGGTGTACGTCAAGTGGCTCGGAATGGACGCGTCGCACAATTCTTGGATCAGTAGGGACAATATGCTGTGATTGTACGCGTATATACCTCCATGTGCTTATGTACGGGGTGTCTGACATGAGGCGGGGACAGTAGGCGTAACGTCGAGATATGTTCGCGCCTACCGCTGTAATCGGAAACTAGCCGCTATCGCGTCGCGCGAGCGGCTAACCGTTTGTTACGCCTACTGTCTCCGCCTCATGTCAGACACTCTATACGTTATATCTTATATATTTATATACTTTTTACTCAAAGATATAGGAACGTGTATTCCTATGTAACAAATTTATTACAATAAAAGATTACATTTTCATATCTACACGCTTCGTTCTTTCTCGTTCCCCTCGTGTATGTCACTGTGGAATGGCGTAATGCCCCCATGGGAGGGTGCTGGTGCTGTCGGGTACGATGTACCGCTTGTTGTCGTGTGGGCTGAGGGCGAGCTTCGTCTCCGCTATGGTGTAGACCCGATGGAGCTTCGACTGAATGCGTGACGGTTGGCGGGTCATTTCCACCGATTCGCTCAAACAACGCGCGTAGTCGTCGAACGTTATCGTTCGCCCCACAACGCTCCTGCACACACCCTTGATCTTCTTCGTATCCTTCTTTCCGCACACCCTCAGCGCGTACATCTTCGCCCTCAGCCCTATGAATTCGGTCATGACGGCGCCGTTGTTGGCATCCTTCATGAGACCCGGCACCTTTTTGTTCCGCAAAGGCATACCGTACGCGTTGTCCGCGGGATAGTCGCTCGTGTCGAAGCGTGCGATGTCGCGCGCCATGTCCGCGTACGCGTCCTCGCACTCGATGTGGTATATCAGACTGTCCGTGTTCGTGTACATGATCGGACACTTGTCACCGTACAGCGGGGCCATGTAGTCGTAGTGGAACTCGTAGAAGCGCGTCTTCGAGATGTCCAGAATGCACATGCCCACGTATATCGGTCAGTTGAAAGTGGCCTTCAGCCTGCGAAGCCCCACGGCGAGGAGATTCTTCCCGAACACGGCTCGGCTGTGGAAGTTAGGACGCGAGATAAGAGCCTCGGCACCGTATCTCCCTTTCCAGCGCGTCACGAGTTTCACGTCGATGCGATTTCGAACGTTCTCCATCGTCTTACGTGCGCGACAACGCTCTCTGCAGGGTCCCGGACGGCAACGAGTACGACGCATCGTACCGAAGATGGCGTTGTTCATAAGCTTGTACAGGTTCTTCTCGAAATCGTTCGTCGCGCGCGTCCTAAACGCCGTGTTCAGCTCGATGTAATCGCGCAGCCACGTGGACTGTGCGAACTCCAGCGCACGGTGTATCCTCGCGACGCGAAGCCCGTGGCTCGTGCATTGCTGCAGCGTGCGGTAGTGTATCACGTACCGCTGTTTATCGCACAGAGTCGCGAGGAGCTTTTCCTGCCGCTTGTCGGGCGGTGCCTCGCGCGTCGGACAGAACGGCAGGTCCGCATGCGTGTCGTGTAGATGTCGCGGATACTCCAGGTCGACCTCGAGGATGTACCCTGTAGGCGAGTCCGAGGGGATCGCGTGCACGTCGAGCGTCGAGACGTCCTCGACCCAGCGAAACTCCCCTCCACGAGGCAACCGCTGACACATGGCCCATCCGTAGAGATTATTTACGTCGTAGTACATGAGATACGACGATGGCTCGGACGGATCGTATGACGGTACGTAGCTGTTGTTGGCTCGTACGTATCCGTGCGAGCATTGACTCAGCCCACCGCGCACGCCGCGCTCCACGAACAGCACCATATCCACGTCCGTCAGCAGCTCGAACTCGATGCCCGTGTGCAACAGCATCGCGTCCCACGTGTAGCCCGGTAGTGTGTAGTAGTGCGCCGGGTCCAGGCCGTAGCTCCGTATGCACGTGTCGCGAAAATTTTCAAATACATCCGCCAGGAGGAGAACGTCCGTTTTTAGGTACAGGTCGCTGTACTGTCCGAGGTTCTCGATAGCGAACCTGTTCCACACGGTTGTCGCGTGCGCGTAGTCGTCACCTGACACCGTATCACCGGTCAGCGAACTGTGGAAGGACTCGCGCGGTGGTAAGCGAGTCTTGAGCAGTCTCTCGACGCTATCGACGTACTCGTATGGAAATACGCCTTTCCGCGTGAGGAGCTGGAAATCCTCCTCGGAGAGATGTCGAAACTCCACACGTAGAATGCGCATGTGGCTCCGGTCGAGATAGGAAGCTAGTTTGTCGAGACTTGTGCTGAGAAACTTGTACGAGTCTATGAACCGCAGTTTCACGCATGCTCTGGCTCCGTACCTGTCCGCGGTATTCGCGACGTTCTTCGTGAACGCGATGTACCGCTCCTTCGTCAGCGGCAGTAACTCCACACTGCCCTCGAAGGCGTTCGCCACGTCCTCGATGATGAAGTGCGCGTCGTAGCCGGAGAGATTGTGGAATATCACGGGGATAATGTGCGAGTCCTTAAGGTGGGTCCAGACGTGTGTCGTATCACCGTATCGTATCATGATCGCGTATCACGATTAGCTTAGTGTGGACGGTGCGCCGTATCACATCTGCGTATCGTATCAGTGTATCAAAAGAATACGCGGATGCGATACGACCATGATACATTTGAAGTCGGTATTTCGCCGAAACATCAAAGAAATGATACGAGATACGGATACAGTCAGTGTGGACGCTTACCGATCCTGAGATCCTGACTCGCTTCAGTCGTGTTGAAATTTTAAGTCGCGCAATAAGTTTGAGCCACTGTTTACTTCGCAATTCGCAAAAATTCTTTTTATCCACCACCGTCGTGATTTCCTCCGTTTCTTCAATAAATAATGAAGAAAAATGTAATTAACAGCAGCTAACTGTACAGACATTGTCTCCATAGCAGGTTAACGTGGAACGATACGTGATGGAAAACTAATAAAGAGATACAGATAAACGATACGGATACGGATTGAAAGCAAGGCCTCGGCGTATCGTTATAACTAACGTATCCGCATCATGCATGATACGTGATTATGATACGATACGATGATACGACACATGTCTGGACCCACTTTTATAGTTTAGGTTGCACGTCGAGTGCGCCGGGCCTCTGTAGCGGCCGGTCAGGTGGCAGTGATTGCGCGCTCGGGTGTCACCCGCCGCGAACGGTTTACCGCACACGTGGCACCGCGCTGCATCGCGAAGTTCCTCACCCTGCTCCGGGGTGAGGTCCCTCATGGGCACGTTGGACGCGAGGATCGTCTTGACGCGCCGCGCCAGTTCGCCGAGCTCTCCGACGAACCACGACACGCAGTCCTCCTCGCGATGCGTTCTGTACGCGGACAACGACTCGTCGTACGCGCAACGCACGTAGTATCCCACGCTGAACGCCCTGTGCCGTTGATACGCGCCAGCCACCGCCGCATCCTTCGCCTGCTCATTCTTCTTCAACGTGCACTCGAGATCCGCGTACACGACGAACGGTGCGCGCTCCTTCCTCTTGTAGTTTCGGAAGGCTAGCAGTTTATCGTCCTCGCTGGGCAGGACTATCGCGCAGTCATTGATACTCTCGCAGTCGATATGTGCTGTCAGCCACTCCTCGGTTGGGAAGTAGTGTAGGCACCTGCGTAAACGTTATGATTAGTTTTGTGATATGATGTAGGATATTGTTTTTACGACATCTCACCGATCGCAGATGTACTTCCGGTGCTGCTTCCTGCTGCATTGGGCGCTAACCAGGCGCGATAGATCCCTGATCCACGTGAAGTGTTCTGGCTGCTCTGCGTGGCTGTCGGGCACGTACAGCAGGTTGACGTGTCTGTCGCGCTTGTGGTCGGTTAGCCGCAGCGGAACGATAACCCCTCGCCTGTTGTCGTCATCCTCGGCGAATACGTTTATTGATATTCCGTTATTGCGCTCGAACCTGCCGATCTGGTCGAGCGTCATGGGAAATTCTATACCGCTTACGTCTAACACAGTTGTGTAGTCGGGGTAATGTACTGTTCTATCCGCGTGTGTGGCGCTTGGATATAGAACGGCGACTACCGCCCACGCGAAGCACGCGTTGTCCTTTGCTCGCACGTTCACCACCGCTCGTTTCACCTGTATCGCGCGCGGTATATCGATGACACACCCCGCGCGTATGGGGTTGTACCTGTTCACGTTGACCGTTAAGTTCAGTACCTTGGACAACGACCACCCACTGTCCCGCTCTTGGAATTCGTCGAGAGACGCCAGAATGATCTCAATCACGTACTTGTCGTACCACTCGCGAAGGTCGGAGGTGGGTAACAGTCCGTGGTTTCGCGTGGCGATCGTCTTCATCACCGTCTTCTCGCCCGCTACGAACTCGGCGTTGAACGCGGTGTTCACCTTTACACCGTTCAACGTAGCGAGGCTACCGCGCACGCGCTCGATCACCACGTCCCTGGCATCCTCGAGAAATCGGCGCGGCTCGACGTGGCTGTCGTTGACCACCGCACCGGTGAGCACGCGGTTCCCGAACGCCGTCTCCACCTCCGTCCAGGAGAGTCCACTCTGCTCGCCGAGTCCCGCACCCACGTACTCGAATCGCCGTCTCGGACGATTCCTCACACCCTCCAGGCGCGCGATTTTAGCGATCGCGGCGAACCTCCGCCCAGTTACCGTTCGCGCGCTTTCTACCCGACGACACTCTTCCCGCAATGTTCGCAGATACTCGTCGCACTTAAGTTCCCACTCGAAGTATGCGCATAGCGTCTCGACGCGCCCGGCTAGCTCGGTGAGCTCGCGCTGATCCATCGTCTTGGTGCAGGGTCGGATTTTTTATGGTTCAGCGCATTTGCATGTCACCCGATAACACAGTTTGCAATGTCCTACTATATCTAGAACATTGTGGTAATTCGACTTCAACGCACAATAAGTCGAGCGGTATACCCTCGTAATTTTGACTCTCCTCCTCATAGTCCGTGGTTGGTAATGGTGGGGGGTCACATATATTGATATAGTAAAAACCCTCCATCACTATCAGTTCGCAGTACCGTCCGTTGCCTGCGGGAATCAACGCGTATAACACGTCACGGTGGACCTTGACCTTGCTACCCCATATATCCCTCACGTGGAATTTTATCTTGCTAACTATATCCCTCACGTGAATACGGTAGTCATCCGTGCATGAATAACTATCTTTGTCTTCGATCTTACATTCTTCCAACACCTGCTTGTACACTGTTCATCTTACGTGATATGGCGTCTTATCGATAGTCTCCTTCTGATTTACATCTTGTTTCACGGAACGTTCACAGGTTCGACGTATACCGGCCTCGCGATCGCGCAAAAACTTCGCTATCGAGACTCGTTGAACGTCCCTGAATACTGTTTCTTGTGCGCGATCGTCCGCGAGAACGTCTTCGACATCTAACTTTAAACTGTCCTTAACGTGGAATGCATAATACCAATAGGAATCCTGCTCTTCCATCACCAGCGATCATGCGCCTAGGTCTGCGTAACCTTGTCACAAACCGATCCGCGCGCCTCGATCGCTCGACACGTGGAACATTCTATGATCCGCGGCGCAAATCCGTCTATGTGTATACGCTGCCAGGGCTGGTTGTGGTGCGCGTAGCACTTGCGGTACCGTCGCACCTCGGGATCGCGTCTCAGGTGTTCCGGTAACCTGTTCCACAACCCTTCCACGTAGTCGCAATATCGTTCCAGGAGAATGATCTTCGGAACGTACTGCAACTGCTCGCTCGTCAGACCGAGAATCTCTCTATCGTCCGGCAGCAACAGGAACATCCTAGCGTTTTGCTCGATCGGACACACTTCCCCGTTTTATATATGCATCACTTACTGCACAGTTTCGCACACATCCGCAAAATTAGCGATGGTATCACCTGGCCTTGAACATGATCGTGCAGGTCCAAGCGTATATAAAAGTAGTGCTGATGTTGCACTATGTAATGTGCTGATATTGCACTATGTAACACAATAGTGCAGCCGCCATTTGCGCTACTGCGCAGTTTTAGGGCGCATTTCGAGAAAAAACGATGACACGTCACCTGACCTTGAACATGTTCATGCAGGTCCAAGCGTATATAAAATTGCGCTGATGATGCAATAGGTAACAGTAACGATATACGACCCCCCCCCCCACTGCTGATTCATCCCTCGATCTGAACATGATACCCCTTCTGAGTCAGCACCCCCACCCCCTGCTGACTCATCCCCCTCATCCTTACTCCTGTTGACTCAGCCCCCCCTGCTGACTCATCCCCCTCCCCCTGCTGACTCAGCCCCCCCCCACGCTGACTCATCCCCCTCACTCCTGCTGACTCAGCCCCCTCCCCCTCACCTCCCCTCGTTGCCCCTGGATTAGAACCGGCCCTCTATATCAACTATTGATTACGACTGCGATGAATATAATATTTATAATGGTAATGATGATGAAGATGACTACATGATGATGATAATGATGAACATGATAATGATAAAAACGTTGATAATGATTAAAATGATAATGATAATGTTGATGATGTTGATGATGGTAATGATGATGTTGACAATGTTGATAATGATGATGATAACAATTACGAATATAAAACATAATACTAACAAAGATAGTGATTCATTTATTATCTGCAAATGAAGTACTAATTTAAAATTGATTTTAAACATACACGGAAAGAAAAAAGTAGCTGCCGTAGCTAAAAACTGCGTGTGGTAGCTAAATTTCAGTCGTAATATTTGGACAACTAACATCTTAGCTGTGACACCTATTTTAATTAGTTGAAAATGTTTAGCTGCCTTATATGCAAGACTTAGCTGCAGTACATATTTTAGTTAGCAGTTATCACAACAAATGTTGCAGCGATTAGTTGTAGCGTGCACACTACTTGTATATGGAAGACACAATTTTTGCTGTTGTTGCTAATACTTTTGCTGTGGCGATCAAACTGATGCTAAACCCGAAATACGTTCTGCAGCTAAAAGTGTATACAAGATAGCTACATTAATTAGCAATAGCTAGATCAAGTGAATCACTAACTCAATTATTTACCACTGCGCATGCGCAGCGCTGTTCGCGCCGCGTTTGCATGCGGCAACGAAATAATGTTGTATCTGTGGCATATCGGTTAGTTCCGATAGCTATTTTTATGTTGCTGTACAATATAATCCTTACAGCTATGCATATTTTGCTACTTTCTTTATGTATTAGGTTAGGTTTCTCATTCATTAGGTGCCACAACAAACCATTTTGCTGTGGTTTCGAAATTTATAGCTACGGCAGCAAACACAGTTTTAGCAAATCATGATTAGCTACGGTAGCAAAATTTTTTCTTTCCGTGTACTTATCTCTAAACTGACCTATTTTTAACATAACAAAACCTGCCGTGACGGAACGTAGAAATTACGTAAGACAATCCTAATTACATTATTAAGACAGTAAGAAAATTCACTGCTCGATTGATCTGTTTCCAAAATAAATTTCTGATTGCGTTTAATTTAGCTATATCGTTCTTTTATACATCCGGAGTTTATATTTATTATTATATATTTACTTTTTTTTAAATATAATATATAGTATTCTAATTATTCTATATTCTTACAAAATGCCACGACGAAAAATTCAACGAACTTTAGAAGAAGAAGAAGAATTTCAACAACAACGTCGTGAGAAAAGGAATGAGAATCAACGGCGACGTCGTCAAATTGAAAAAGAAATAATCAAATAAATAGATTGAAAACTAAAAATTTAGAAAAACATGTAATAGAATTAAATAATGAAGTCGAGAAAGAATGCATTGCAGAATTTTCTCATGATAATTATGGTAAAGAATTTAGAAATCAAAATATTGAAAATTCTTTAAATATTGTATTAAGAAGCCAACGACGTGCAGAATATCAACTCCGTTACCGATCACGGAAAAGGCAACAATCTATTATAAATACTAATAGTATAATTGCATTGGAGAACGTTGTAGAATATTACATAGGTTCCATGAATGTGTTTTGTATTGATTGTAATGCTAAACATTTTGTAGCTGAAAAAATTTTTAATAAAGGTAATTCATTTCATGATTGTTGCAATCACGGTATGGTGTATTTAGAACCTTTGCCACAATTTCCACAATTCCTTCGTAGCTTATTCGATGGTAGTCATGCAAAATAAAATAATTTTTTCCAACATATTCGTGGTTACAACAGTTCATTTTCATTCGCGTCATTTAACGCTAATTTGGTGAATTTTGAAAATAGGAGACCAGGTCCATATTGTTTCAAAATACATAGGCAGATTTATTATCAAATTAATACAGCATTGTATGCTGCTCAAAGTGAAAATCCTACTTACGGTCAGCTTTTTATTGTAGATTCTAATGAAGTAATAAATTATCATCTTAATGAAAATTCAGATTTAGATTTTGAAATCATACAAAATCTTGAACGTATAATGCGAGAATTGAATATATTTGCTCATTCTTATCAAATGATGGGTGAAGAATTGGAAAATCAACGACGATTAGAAATAGCATCTGGAGAATTATTGCCAGAATTACAATCAAGAGACACGGTAGTGTCTCGCGCCAAGTATACGCGGAGCGAGACCGCACCGTGACTCTTACGCGAAGCGACGCTTTCGCAGACACTCAGATTATTAGATCTCAATAACCGCTGAACGGATCAACTTCTAAGTAGGCTCAATGGATAGCTTGGGGTCGAATTATATAATAAAAGTGTTTTTATTTTTCTTGTACGTGCCCTACGAGCGGAGATATGGCGATGCAAAGTCTGAAATTGGAAAATTTCATTTAAGAAACGTCGTCGTCGTCGTCGTCGTCGTCGTCGTCGTCGTTTGTACAGTTCGTTCTTTTTCGTCGAGATGGCAGCAGCTCCGTTTATACCGACCGGCGGAGATGCTGTTGGTATATCCGTGTGACTCACACATAACAATCATATGTAGAGGCTCTATATTAGAAAACTCTAATTTATCGACCCGACCGTCATGTGTAAGTCACACGGATATACGGACAGCATCTTCGCCGGTCGGTGTACGACAAGTGTATGACGCGATGTAGTGCAAGAAGTTGGAGTGAGAAAAGATATATTTGCGAGAGAACGAAAGAGCTAGTGAATGAGAGAGCGAGTGAGTGAGAGAGCGAGAGGGCGAGAGAGCGAGTGAATGAGAGAGTGAGAGGACGAGAGAGTGAGTGAATGAGAGAGCGAGAGGGCGAGAGAGCGAGTGATATATTATACGTCTATGCGTGCAGCGCATAGCGATCCGAGAGCGAGACATCGGTGGCAGGGCCGACAATCTTCCACGTTATTATGAGAACACTGAAACGAGCGCCGTCTGGTAGACGCGGGGGCGAAGTAAATGAAATATGACGTCTTTACCAGCGACCTACTATAACTAATTAAGTTAATCAGGTGATTAATTCAGAGTCATCGTTGCTTGATCGTTTGAGCTAACGTAATCGACGAACTCAATTACTAACTGGGTAAGACTTTCGTATACGACCCACCTCCGATTTTGATGAAATTTTACAGACATCTAGTACATACTAAATGAAGACGAATGACACAAGTGTGAATGTGCGGAAACTTCTACTTTTTGAAATATTCACATTTTAAGCTAAATGCATATTCGAGCTAAATAAAGTTTCAGATGCACTTTTTAAATGTATAAAAAGAAAAATACTAATTAAATATTTACCTTTACACAGCCCGCACCAAATGACCTCCGACTGACCTTGACCTCTAACAAGGTCAAGGTCATTGACCTTTCCCGTCGGTCATTGTTTGTTCACTTTCGATTAAAGTAGTTTCGAAAAAGTTTTTAATTTCGATTAAAGCAGAAAATAATTTGTATTTACCTGTTTTGTGCTTTTGGTTAAAATAAAGAATACTTTGTATTTATAAACAAACTATTCTATATATTAATGATTCACTGCTTTAAATAAATTTTGTTCGTTTATATTCAAATAACTACTATATTTTCGAAACTTATGTCTATAATATGTGTATAATTACCGGTTATATTTTCTGAAATTGGAGCCCCGGACATATACGCTCGGTTTTCAGCCCGCTTCACGGGAGGGCGGGGAGGGAGGGGCTTCGCCCCTCCCCCCGCCGACATCCGTGCCGTGTACCAAGTGATCAAAATCTGTGTGAAATTTGTTACACTGGTTCTGGCGGGGGGGGGGGGGCGAAGCCCCTGCCCCCCGCCCTCCCGTGAAGCGGGCTGAAACCGAGCGTATGTGTCCGGGGCTCCAGTTTCGGAAAATATAACCTTTTGCTTGTCGTGGACGGCTGAAAATTCGTGCAAAATCATTAAACTTCTTTTGTTAATAACTTTTTAGTAAACAACGACCGACGACTAAAACCTTTTGAAGGTTACTCAGGAGAGTGACCTCTATAATATATGTCAAGGACAAGGTGATAGGAGGTGGGTACGCTAATCGGTAGATTTACCAATCCTAAATTTAACTCAATAATAAAAATTTGAATACCTTAGAAACTACACGTTTCCGCACATTCGCACTTTTGTCATAGACTTCATATAGTATGTACTACATGTCTGTAAAAATTCGTCAAAATCGGAGGTGGGTCGCATACGGAAGTCTAGCCCAATTATATATTACAATTATATAATTAAGTGATTTTTATTTTTTAATTATAAGAGATTTGACCTATGTTCAAAAACGTACACATAATATATACACATACACGAGCATACACACACATTATTATTATTATTGTTGTTGTTATTAGTTGTTGTTATTAAATTATTCAATTTTTAAGTTATTAAGTTGTTAAGTTTTTTTATTTTGACACGAGCATTGACAGATTTATTATCACTTTATATTTTTTTTCAAAATAAATTGTCTTAAAATTCAATAAGTAAACTTACTGACTCGTCCAAACGTATTTAATATAGCGTTTATTTCAATTTCTTTTGCCTCATTATTACTTAAATTGGATGGATTATATTGTCCTAATATTGTAACAACAGTATTGCTTCGAATATGTAATTCAAACGGTACAGTTCCGTTATTATAGTTAGCAATTTTAGGTATTCTTGCTTGAACTCCGTCCAAATATATGTATGATCTAAGAATAATTTAAACGTATTAATGTACTGTTATTCGACACTTTGAAACAATAAAGATAAATGTTATGAAATGTTATATTATGTTTATATAATAAATCAAGTTAAATGTAGGTATAATTTATTATCCACATATAAACAAATCGAATTTAACTATAATAAACTGTAACTATAATAAAACTGTAATAATGATAAATAAAAACTTATTTTTATAAATGAAAATATGAAACACTTACAGAATTTGATTTGATTTTATGTTCGATACAATCAATTTCATCGTTCCATGCAACTATTTGTATTCGTTTTCCACAACCGTTATTAATATAAAATTTAAAAAATTTAAAGTGTTTATTTTCACCTACATAACGGGGTGCCTCAATACCATCAATGAAACCTACTATTTCGCTATAATATTTAAAAATAAATTATTATAATTATTATATGAATTAGTCAACACATATTAAAGTAGTTTTTAATTCATTTTGGTTTATAATAACATATTATTATTAATATTAATAATAATTTAATAATAATAAGAATATAAATTAGTAAATGTGTACATTTTAACATTAATAGTGATGTAGAATGACTTATCGATAATCAACTTTTTTATACTTACATCGTTGAATCATACATTTGTATTGCATCGATATCCTCGTTCGATGTTAAATTCACTTCATCTTTTTCTTTCTCATCTTGTTCTTGCAAATGTAATTTTTCAATACTATTTATTGCGTCATTTTTATGACCTTCTAACTCCATTACGGTATCATTTATCAACATTCTGTTATAATATTTTAAATAAAAATGTAAATTTATTCATTTACTAAATTACCTTTCTTTTATTTTCTTTTCCTTCTTTTTGTTTTAGCCTCACATGAGAGAAGATAAAAAAATTTTTTAAATTACTTTTTAAAAATCCTTCTATTACTGAAAAACAGTAAAACAATTATCTAATCAAGTGACTTTTAAAGTTTTTATAATTATTACAAAATTAATTTAATTGCAAAAACGCACACATAATATATGCATATACACGAGCATACGCACACATTATTATTATTATTGTTAGTTGTTGTTAATAAGTTATTCAATTTTTAAGTTATTAAATTATTAAGTTTTTTATTTTAAAAGAAATTGGTTTTAAAATGAAATTTATTCATTTACTAAATTATCTTTCTTTTTTCTTTTTGTCGTTGCACACATGAGAGAAAATCAAAAAATCAAAAAATGGAAATTTATTCATCACATGAGAGAAGGTTAAAAAAATAAAAAAAGTATTTTTTAATTATTACGTTTTGTATTTTAAAAAGCCATTGGTTTTAAAAGGAAATTTATTCATTTACTAAATTATTATTTACTATATTACCTTTCTTTTATTTTATTTTCTTTCTTTTTAGGTTTGCTCAAATGAGAGAAAATAAAAAAGTTTAAAACTGTAAATTAATTCATCACATGAGAGAAGGTTAAAAAAAATAAAAAAAGTACTTTTTAATTATTACGTTTTGTATTTTAAAAAGAAATTTATTCATTTACTAAATTATTATTTACTACATTACCTTTCTTTTATCTTCTTTTCTTTCTTTTTAGTTTTGCTCACATGAGAGAAATAAAAAAGGGTAATTATATAGTTTAACGGAGCACCCTCGGATGACCTTGACCTTGACATATATTATAAAGGTCACCCTCCTGAGTGACCTTCAAAAGGTTTTAGCCGTCGCTCATTGTTTATTAAAAGGTTATAAACAAAATAAATTCAGTGATTTCGTATGGATCTTCGACTTTTCACACCTTTTCTGTAAATAATTTCAATGTCATTTGATAATTTTGCATGATGTAAATATTTCTCGCGAACATACGGAGAACACAATGAGAACACATTCCTTTAACTATAATGTATATAGCTATTACAATCACTAAAAGAACTCGAACGCAAAACTGAACTGGATTTTCGAATCGTATTCGGCGGATTGCGGAATGCAAGTGAAGTGCGGAAACGGGCGAGCGCACGGACACACGCGAAAAGGACGGGAACCGAATACCAAAAGGACCTCGATGTGTGGTCCTTTTATATTCGCGTATCATCAAGAAATTTGTCACTTGACGACGCTGCTCAAATGCCTGTTCGTCAGACATTTAGCGCGCGGCAACGGAGAAACGTTAATATAACGAAACGTTTCTTGGTGACAGCTCCAATTCACTATAGACGATAGTTCACGGCGCGCCAATTCACAGCGAGACTAATTTCACAACGCGCGAGCCACGCGCGCAACTTCAGACATTTTTTGGCATTCTGACACATTCCTAACACGAAGTTCGAGCCAAGCGAGAGAACGAATCAGCATCGCGGAAAGGAGGCCTCAACTCTTCGATAAAAAAGAACTTCACGAAGTTACCACGCCTTTTTTAGAATAGGAATACGTATGTATCACCTAAAATGTATGCTTCACATTGCTTTCTTACAGAACGAAATTTAGAGTGTTGCCAGTATGTATGCGTATATAAGAACGTAATATATTTTACTGTATCTTAAATATAAGAAAAATTATCTGTGAAATGTTATCTATGTACAACTTATAAAATATAAAACTTATAAAAAATAATAGGTAATATGAATAAATGGTCAAACCTCACCGATGACCTTGACCTTGACATATGTTATCAAGGTCATCACTCTGAGTGACCTGTAAAAGGTTTTAGCCGGCGGTTGTTGTTTATTAAAAAGTTATTAACAACAGAAGTTTAATTATTTTGCATGAATTTTGAGCTTTGTTTGCTAAGTGAGGACGTCACTGTGACATATATTATAAATTAAAGTACATGCGTGAACACAGTGTGTTCCGCCCCCCCCCTGCGGGGGGGGCTCCACTTCCGGAAAAAATAACCTAACCTAACCCACACCTATTTCTGCTTTAAAACGAAAATGTGAGAGACAGCTAAAACATTTTAAAGCACAAATAGGTTTGAGTTAGGTTATTTTTTTTCGGAAATGGAGCCCCCCGCAGGGGGGCGGAACTGTATTCACGCATGTATTTTACAAGATGAAGCAAAATTTTTTTGTTAATAACATTTTCAGTGATGGTAATGACCTTGATAACATTTGTAAAGAGATTGCGCCTCTCTCCCAAGCCGGGATCCATGCCGTGTACCAGGTGATCAAAATCTGTACGGTGAAATCTGTTACACTGGCTCCGGCGAGGGGAGGGGCAAAGCCCCTCCTCTCCGCCCTCCCGCGAAGCGTCTGAAAACGAACGTATGTGTCCGGGGCTCCAGTTTCGGAAAATATAACCTAACCCAAACCTATTTCTGATCTAAAGCCAAAATTCCATCAAATATACTCTTTCACTGTTTAATAAACAACGAGCGATGGCTAAAACTTGTAGAACGTTACTGAGGGAAGCGATCTCTATAACATATGTCATGATCAAGGTATCGGCACTGTCCCCTTATGCGAATAATTATTCAAATCTCTTTGGTTAATAACTTTTTAATAAACAATGACCGCCATCTATAACCTTGTGAAGGTCACTCAGGAGTATGACCTCTATAACATATGTCAAGGTCAAGGTCATCGGTGAGGTTTGACCTTTTATGCATATTTACCAAATAATATATAAATAAAACAAAAATTTATATTTATTACTCTCATTATAAAACTTTACATACCTTTATATAATAATGTACAAATATATATACCATATCCATTTATAGATAAGCCTATCTATTTATATATAGACAAAAATGATAAATAATTTCGTATAACCAGTTTTGTCTGATTATATATAACAAATTTTTTACCGGGCGGAATGTATTAATTCTTATTTGCTTATTATTGTATAGATATAATACTATTAATGAAAGTATAAAACATTGAAATACTGTATGCACATCTAAAGCCATATCCCGAAAGCGATTAATATTTAATTATAACAAATTTTGGAATTCTTCTAGTATAGTATTTGTAATATACATAAAATATATCGCTTATTGCTTATATTCTTTTCTTTTATTGTTTTTGTGCACTAAAGTGAACTGTATGATAAATATTATCATAAATACAAACTTATTCATTATGAACATGTAATTTATTATAATATTACATATTATAGTAAGTTAACAGATATTCAGATTATCGTATCGTATCGTATTAATATAATTAGACTTTCGAAAGACATGTTAGTACCTTGTGACAATGTTAAAATAATATGCTTCTATAATGAGTATATCATTAAACTATTATAAGTAACATAGGATTTTATATTGCACGAAATTCAATATACAATATACAATATTATCAAATATAGTAAAATAATCTTGTGTCTAATGCTCGACATGTGCCAAAAAATATATTTAGTAATGAATGTTTTATAAAGTATAATAATTAGCAAATATTTCCCAAAAAGAAAACATGTACATGAAGTAATAAAATACAATTTATACTGTCAAATTTAATGTAATGTCTTGCTTAAAAAAATCGAAATAAGTGCCAATTACATATATTTCTAACGTACATATAACATAGGTAGCTCCTTTCTTTCTGTGAAAGATTTTATCACTTATTTTTCTAAGGACAATTATAATGCACGAAAGCGTTACTCTGAATAACTATATCTTCTACGCTATTTCTTCGTCACTTTATACTCATAAACGCATAGCGTGCATAACAGTAAAATATGATACAGCGGAAGTCACAAGCTGAAACAAGAATTAGTCTCTGTATGAACAGTAATTATTAAATATTTCTCAGCAAGTGTTTTCACTTATTAAATATATCCAAGTTATTACTTAGATTATTGTATACATAATATTTATTACCGTAGAAAATCCTTCTATGGACGCAACAAAAAGCCCACCCACTACTATTTTATGACTCCTTATAGATTTTTGCATAATTAAGAACAATTTCTGTATCGGCAATGGTGCTACATACCAAAGAGTATCATATCTAAAGATTAAACAAACAATGCATTAATAATTCTACCGAAGATCAAGTTTTTAAACATATGAGTATGAAACATTAAATAAATAAAAAAATTAATAAAAACATTAAGAAAATATAGCCGCAGTTCATGCCAGATACACGCGATGACACATGTGATGAGAACACATTGTATTTCATTACATAATTATCCAATTAATAACAAATATTATAAATTATTATTTTTATTTGCAGAAATCATTATTAGTGCAAACAGTATCATGTCGAGCAGAAACTCGATCATGTGTGCACACATATGCGGATACTAAGAACAGAGAGAAGCCTGAGAGCGGTCACGCTCGCGTTTTAACTGTAACGCCTCAAACGTGGACATTGAAGTGATTGAAGTGATTCTGTCTTTATTGCTCACTGAATATTGAATAAAGATAGAATGACGCCGCGAGTGTTGGGAGCGTCAAGTGGAACTTATATGTCCACGATTAAGACGTTACAGTTAAAACGCGAGCGTGACCGCTCTCCTGCTTCTCTCTGCTAAGAAACATGCGTATATGTCGTTCGCGGCGCAAACATTCCAAGGGAAGATATGATAAACGAATAGGATAATAAATCACCATTCTAAGCGCGGCCCGCGCCTTTGAGCTCGATCGCGGCACCTAGAACAATGGTGCCGCGAGTTTCGCGGCTTCTCGCGGTCAAAGTCGTCTATCGCGTCCAATTTAATGGGCAACTATCCAATAAAAGTCCTCGAATAAGCCCTATGGGCGGTTCTCTTCCCTATCGCTCGTCAAATTAAATAGCTATGACGATATCGAGAGTGGGACAGAGCTTCAGTCTAGACCAGACTTGCTAGCAGAGCGCGAGAAAGCGATCACTATTGCGAGTATCCGTGAATACGTTAGTTCAGTTCGATATATGCTTCTCTTGCGACGATCATTCCGTGAACGCGTGTAACGTTCGGATCAGAGGATCGCACCTCTTAGACGTAGCCGACCTCGAAGTCGCTGTCGCGACACGGATACGATTATCAAAAATTGGCTCAGAGGCCGAGTACCTCCTAGGCGTTGCCAATAGTGAACGAAGAGATCTGTGTAATCGTTCAATGCGCACATTTATAGTGAGACAAATAAAGGTTTATACGAAACAGCAGTGTTTATTTTAATCAGTAAACAGTGAAACGATACATATCAGAAACAAAATAACTAATACAACAGTTATATCATAAAATATATAAAATTATTCATATATTATTTCTTACGTAGATTCTAATACTTCTACACTGTGGTCAGTGTAAGACTGTGCAAGAAAGTTTGTCATAAACATGTATAGCAAATAACAAACTAAAACTCCAAAGTATGCTAAAATATCATACAAGTCATCGAACTGCATTATATCATTATATAGCTACAAACAATTTATAGTAAATATAATTAAATATTGTAAATAAACTATTGTATGTTATGTAAGTAATTATATATTATAATTGCAACGTACTTTACAAATACAAAACCTTAAAAAATAAAAAATACAGTGCTAGTGCTGCTGACCAATGAGGATTTTTAATTTTCAGAAATAATTACTTTTTTCATCAGGTAGTATTTTAGCAAAATGTAACCGTTGATATCAGTAATAATAATGTAATTAGTAATGTAATGATCTAGAAGAATTATGCCACACGAGAGTGTTTGGTTCAGGGTTGTTTACACTAACAAGGAAGGTTAGCCAACCCGGAAATTCAGAAAATTCTGAAACTTTGTGTGCATATAGAGTAGTTTATCCGTAACATAAAACTGTTTTTTTTTCATGCTGAATTACAATTCAAGGGGGTGAAATCACCCCTTGAAGAAAAATATAGGTATTTCTATTTTGCGAAATAACTGCCAAACGGTTGAGAGATGTAAAAAAAAGTTTATACAAAAGTTGCATCTCTTTTATATGTCTACAAAGCTGTGTACGGATAAGTATCGAAAAACTAATGCTTTTCTATTTACCCCCTCCACCACCCCTTAAAATTGAATTTTTTTACTTCATAAATTTACGTCAAAGTACTTCTCCCTGACCTCTTTTCATACGTCGTAATCAATTTATGTCTGTTATATTAAAAAAAAATAAAATAAAAACCTTAAAAGAAAAACTCCCATTCTCAATTCCGCGCGTTTTAGCAGTTTAATTATTAAAATGATTTTAAAAAGTAATATTTAAATTTCTCGTACCGTTAGTTTATAATAGCCTCTTGGTTACTGCGGAAAACAGAAATAAAATGTTTGTTAAAATAATATTCACAACTGTTTATTAAAGCAACTATATATATGATATAAAAATATAAATCACACGGGATAAGTCGATAAGGCGATAAATGGAGTTTTGCACTATCGCGATCCATTGGAACGTCTTTTCTCGCATTTTTATTAGATTATTTTGTAAACCGCACGATAAATAAGATGTTGCATGAACAAGATATTGCACTTTGACATTAAATGACGCAGATTCATATTGATGCACCGATAACCTTGTCGAACTTTCTGATTTACGTAATACAGATGTGTCTATCCGTTTTGCAAACCACACGAAAAATTAGATAAGTTGGTGCATAGATTGGACTACTATCGCAAATGAGGAAAATGGTGCAACTTATAATCTTTTTTCCAACATTTTTTCGGTGAATAAGTTTATGTAATCGCGGTTTTCGATTCATATAAACATGCCCGAGGGAGTATTACTTTCCAGTCTCATTTACGACAGGAATCAGCATTCTGTTGAAAAGTTTGCCTGATAGAAAATGACTCCGGTTAATGTTGCGAACATAATAAACATGTTAGCGACTACGTTTCAAATTGCGAG
Source organism: Ooceraea biroi (assembly GCF_003672135.1). Classification (NCBI taxonomy): domain Eukaryota; kingdom Metazoa; phylum Arthropoda; class Insecta; order Hymenoptera; family Formicidae; genus Ooceraea; species Ooceraea biroi. The sequence goes on from NC_039511.1 coordinate 7,647,532, forward strand.
TATAACACAGACACCTATAGCCTTTTGAAATTGAAGTGCATAATGAAATTCGTGATATTCTACAAAATTTGCAAGACGTACGTTCATCATTTGAACATGATTACGTGCTTGATTTTGCTGATCCATCAGAACCCCATGGAGCACAAATTGTAGAATACATTACGCCTGCAGAAAAAGAAGAAGAAGACAGTTTTTAATATGAAGAATGTATTGTCGATGATGAAGATGGGAAGGTCGACTTGAGTTATAAGAGAAAGGCCGTAGAGTTTTGGAAAAGCGGAAAGATGGCACGTCGTACATTAACTAGCGTACAGAATAGTTTTCATAAGGTTAAATCCTTACAGCAGCTATACAGATGGAAAGCAAGTATAGAAAAAGGTGGAACAAATGCAGATAAATTTACATTTATTACGGAATATGTACTGCAAAAGTATGAAGAAGCATGTGATAGAAAATTTATTGTTCATGACATGAATTTAAGATTATGGGCTTCGGAAGCAAAGGAGCAAGTGGACCTACCTGAATTCAAGGCAAGTAAATGGTGGATTTGAAAATTCAAGAATGTGCACAGAATTGTTTCCCGCAAGATAACATTCAGGACGCAATTTACGCTTCAAGATATTGGCAACTTACAAGATATCGCAAAATCGTTTGTTTCAAACGTAAAGTCAAACATTCCAGTTTTTGGAGTTGAAGAAATTTATAATGCAGACGAGAGTGGTTTCAAGCTTGAAATACATTCTAGGCGAACATTGACGAAATCAGGAGTAAAAACAGTTGAAGCAATGATTCAATCAGTATCTTCTACAACACACAGTTATACTATAATGCTTATTATTTCAGCAAGTGGACGTCTTCTTTCACCACTATACATAGTTTTGAAGGAGTCTACGGGAACATTTGGCCCGAGGGTGGAAGAAACTCTTTTCCGTCCAGTTAACATTTACATCCAAGCTTCAAAATTAGGAAAACTCACGTCTGAACATTTCAAAACTTGATTCAGCGAAGTGTATCTACTGAATACTGGTTGTAAAAGCATGTTACTCATTCATGGACGGACACTGCCCAAGACAACTAGAGCAGTTGACATTCCATAAGACAAAGAGGTACAATTTTTAACCATTCCAAAAAAGACAACGGGAATGATTCAGCCTTTAGATGTGTTCAGATTCCGGGTTTGGAAAAATTTTGTGCGAACATTTTCGGATAATGTAATTCTTGAAGAGAGATGTTAATCTACACTCCCGTAATGAAATAATTAAATTGCAATCACTAACCCATAATCAGTTTTCTTCACCTAGATTTAAAAACCTGTTTCAATATGCTTGGTATAAAAGCGGATATATAAAAACGCATCCTGCCGAATTTCAAAATCCTGTAGATTTCTGTTACTTCAAAAATGAAAAGAATATACCCAAATGTAGTATTTGTGGGATGGCCGCTTTTATACGCTGTGCGTGGTGTGGCGACTATCTCTGTTTTAAACACTTTTATGAAGAATATCATTACTGTACCAATTACAATCCGTAATTTTTAGTATATCTTTATATATATATTATATATCTTTAGTATATCATTTTGCACTAATATAACTATTGTAATGTATAATTAAACAATAGAACGTGTACTAATATTTCTGTTTTAAACATTTTTACGAAGAATATCATTACTGTATCAATTAGCAAATTTTACTGTATTTGTCACTACTAACACTTGTATTGTTGTACTCGATTAATAACATTTTCAATGTATAAATAAACCATAAAGAATGTACAAAAAACGAATGTACGAATGCAAATGTTATATATATGAGGATTAATAAAATCAATTAATACATTCGTTGAAAATAGGTACAAACTACCTTGTTGAAATAAGCGAACAATGATTGAAATTGATATAAATTATGAATTAAATATTGTGACATCATTATATCGTTACAGAATATCTTACTAATATATATTAATAATAAGTCAAGAATCAATCACACAATATGTAATGTGTAATCTGTAGAATCAACCCACATTTTTTGTGTAAATCGGAAAGTTCGACAAGGTTATCGGTGCATCAATATGAATCTGCGTCATTTAATGTCAAAGTGCAATATCTTGTTCATGCAACATCTTATTTATCGTGCGGTTTACAAAATAATCTAATAAAAATGCGAGAAAAGACGTTCCAATGGATCGCGATAGTGCAAAACTCCATTTATCGCCTTATCGACTTATCCCGTGTGATTTATATTTTTATATCATATATATAGTTGCTTTAATAAACAGTTGTGAATATTATTTTAACAAACATTTTATTTCTGTTTTCCGCAGTAACCAAGAGGCTATTATAAAATCAACGGTACGAGAAATTTAAATATTACTTTTTAAAATCATTTTAATAATTAAACTGCTAAAACGCGCGGAATTGAGAATGGGAGTTTTTCTTTTAAGGTTTTTATTTTATTTTTTTTTAATATAACAGACATAAATTGATTACGACGTATGAAAAGAGGTCAGGGAGAAGTACTTTGACGTAAATTTATGAAGTAAAAAAATTCAATTTTAAGGGGTGGTGGAGGGGGTAAATAGAAAAGCATTAGTTTTTCGATACTTATCCGTACACAGCTTTGTAGACATATAAAAGAGATGCAACTTTTGTATAAACTTTTTTTTACATCTCTCAACCGTTTGGCAGTTATTTCGCAAAATAGAAATACCTATATTTTTCTTCAAGGGGTGATTTCACCCCCTTGAATTGTAATTCAGCATGAAAAAAAAACAGTTTTATGTTACGGATAAACTACTCTATATGCACACAAAGTTTCAGAATTTTCTGAATTTCCGGGTTGGCTAATCTTCCTTGTAAGTATGTAGAATTATTCTCGTACAAATCATATTCTTATTGTATAAAAGTTTTGAAAATTGTCCGTAATCCTAATCCAAAACAAACACGAAATAAGTGATGAGATGTATCATATTAATAATATAATAGTACTTACGCGAAATAGAATGCCACTTAAGGACAAGACGCCAATAAAAACTATTGGAAAATACCATATATCAAACGAAAGAACCAAGCTTTTGCAGAATCTTTAACAAAAATTGTCTACTTAGTAAACATCTCATTACTGTTAAAGTTGTAAACTGTTGGCTATAATTATTCACGCTAGAGTGAATATTAACAATTAATATAATCAATAGAAAACATATTAACATATTTTGGAAACTAACGCCAATGTTCTTCTATGAATGTAAACTGAAAGACAAATATTCCGGTTCATGTATTGTATTCTTTGAACAATAGGAAGTTGTAACGTATGGACCGTTACTGTATTTTGGATTAAATAACTGAAAACATTTTAGATAACATTAAGAGTTGATAAACTCCATTAGTAAGAAAACTAGTGTATCTGTTAACCTAACAATTTTATATGTGGCACATAAGTGTTTTGTTACTGTCGTTAGGAACGTTCCAGTCGTAAGCATCGACCAAGTACCGATCCCTAATCCTAATAACTCCTGCACTAAATAGAAAAAGAAATATTGTTCTTCATTGACGAAGAATTCAATATCTAAATCAAGTTTTCGTGGTCGAGATTCATTCATTGGTGCGATAACATCAAGGATAATAGATTTACTTTCGACAATCGCAACGAAAAATGCAGATATTACATAAAGAACTAGAAAAATACATATAAATTACAGAGTAGTTGAATTAAAATGATAAAATGTTATAATTCCATATCTGATTCACTTACAGCACAGAGATAATGCAAAAATATAAGATTCGAAGAGATATTCTTCAAATATTTTTATTGCATCACTATTTGCAAACATTTTCCAGTCAAAGTGCATATGTTCAACCATTTGCTTTACCTGTTTTTAATTGCCAAAATCTGTAGTATTCGAGAACTAGAATTTGTGAAAATTTCATATAATGCACAAAATAATGAACCTCAAATACTCACAGCTTCAGAATTGAAGTAGAATGAGTAGTAAAGCAAAATAAAAACGAAAGTAATACAAATATGTGTAAATCTTTTTATGATACATTCCATAGTACAAGTCGTCGTTAAGAACGGCGTAAACTACAAAGAATATAAAGACAGAATTCTAACGATGATAATAAAATATTTAATAATATAAAGCATATATATATATATATATATATATATATAAACATAATGCGTATAAGAAATTAGAGTAATAACCTGAGAAAATAACATGCAGCAGTATACACCGAAAAAGAAAACTGCTTGTATTTGCCAAATAACTGTTTTCTGATATGGCCATAATCCCACAATCGTAAGCATAATTCGATGGAGTTTTAAACAACGTGCCCCTGCAAATACCATTTTTAGAGTGACGGAGGGAGCAGCTTTGTCAATGAAAAACCGAATGACTGAGCTTCCGACTAGAACATTGAAAATCATCTCTTTCTTATCAAATTTTTATTCCAATGTCTTCTACTATAATATCTTCTATAATATCTGATGGTAAGACGAAATTGATGTAAATTTAAAGGTTAGGAATTTTTCTTTATTATACGATGAAAAATAGATGTAACGTGCTGTAAATGTACCAAAGAATGTGAAAGTATCGATGTACCTTATAAAAAAGATATTTCACGTAATAACTAAATTGCTAGACGTAAAAAAGAGAGAAAAAGTAAAATATAAGAAAAAGAGATGTTTTATTCTTCAATGTATGTAAGCGCAAGCGCAATAGGCAGCCGTACCTTCCGATCCGTCAGTGGATCTTGTGCCACCGAAGTATACACTTCGATGTGAAATAATGCGGTATATGCACGTGCATATCCTGGCTACCTTTCCTCATTTACTCATCTTTTCTGCTTGTTGTTTATAAGTGAGGTATACAATTTACTCTTATTATAAATGTCCAGTTAATTATGTTAGTATAACCTTATCTTTAAAAAAATGTACAAAAATGGCATCAAGTATACGCACATGTTGGTTTCATGCAAAGTATAATATAATTATATTTTATTTCAATATCTACAGTAGCGATCATAAATATTTTGACAAAGATATTATTTTATATAACTTTATTTTAATACAATTATAAATTTGACAAAAAATTCAGCAAAGTAGTTACCAATAACTTAAACATTTTGTAACAACAAAAGATAATTACATAATGTTTACAAAGGTATTCGCAACAAAAAAACAAAACAAGTAATTCAAAAGTATTTTGACATAAGAGTTTTCTTAAAAAAATAATTTACTTCTTAAAAGAAGTAAATTATTTCTTGATATCTAAACTATAATATGCCTTTAATATTTTGTTGCATAACCATTTGCTTTAATTACAGCTTCACATCTTCGCATCGAATCAATTAATTTCGCGATGTGATCAAGAGGAACCATTCTTCGCTGAGAATTGTAAAGAATTCGTCTTTATTCGAAAATGTTCTATCTCTGACTCGTCTTCCAAGCTCTTCCCACATGTGTTCAATGGGATTTAAGTCAGGGCTTTGACTAGGCTACTCTAAAACGTCAATTTTATTTTTCCTAAAAAATTCTTTAACATACTGAGAACAATACTTCGGATCGTTATCTTGCTGAAAGATCAAATTTCGAGGCATGTTTTTTTGCATATGGTATCATGTGTTTGAACAAAATATTCTCATATACGAAGCGGTCCATATTGCCCTCGATCCGTATTAATGGACCTTGTCCTTTGAGAGAAATACATTCCCATACCATAACGTTTCCTCCACCATGTTTTGTTACGTCCAGAGCTCCGTGAGCTCGAAGGAAGGACGCACAGGACGCCTCTCGTATCTTGTGGCGGTCAGCCCCCAAAACACGAGTCGGACTGACCACTTGCTCCGGTTTAAAGGTCAACGACCACGGGGGTCGATCTTACCATAAGCCCGGAACGGTCTACCCGTAGGTCCCTTTTTAGGTCAAGGAAACTTCCCTTTTACCTGGGATAGGACCCTGTACGACCTGCTGATGTTGAGGATGAACAGAGGGGTTTCAAATGATTGAACTCACGGTTAATTTGTTAATATGGACATTATATTTTTAAAAATTTTGTCTGCGTACAATTTTGAAAGATCAGTTACATCTGCCAGGAAAAAAAAAGAATTAGTGTGATCATGTTGTTTTGTGTTTATAAACGTGTATTTTGTGAAAACAGTAACATAATTTACTGGCGGATTGTAATTAATTATAAATTGACTAACACAACCAATTGCCCAAATTTAACATTAAAAATTATCCACTAAATGAAACTAACATATTTAATACACAAATGTTTTACCTTTAAAGGTTATTTTGCAAGTAAATTCTATTTCAAGGGAAACGAAGTAAAAACAGCTCAGCCAATATAATAATACATAAATAAAAATTGCTGAGATCGATCTATTTCTAAAATCTACTTCTAAGATTAACATTAATCGTTGCTTAAGAAATATCGACGCAGGAGTGTGGCGGGGAAAAGGATAGGATATAGCCGTCCCCTGACAATAAGAGGGATCCCGACGGTTGGGTTCGTGTGCCGAAGAGCGGCCCTGAGAGAGGGAACGAGAAAGAAATCGGGGTCTATTACGATGGCATTAGGTGGTAGAGGGTGTGTGACGGGAGGGAAGATGTGGAGAAAGCGTTCACCTAGAGCTACCAGTGAACGCTGGATGAACTCCTCAACTATGTCGTTGTCCCTGATGGGCGACGGAGAACGAGGAGGAGAAGGAGAATTTGAAAAATTTTCCAAATCGCCAGGTTGCACAGGCGAATAGCGTAGGGAGGAGGGAGCTGGAGAAATAGACGGAGAGTAACGGGGGGAGCTAGGCGGTGATGCTTGGAGAGATGCTCTTGAGGAAGGCTCAGAAAGAGAGAAATAACAGGACGGGGGTGTAAGTGAGGAAGGAGGAGGAGATAAAGAGAAAGAGACGGTTGAAGGGGTTGAAGGACGCAAAGAGGAGCGCGAAGAAGAAACGGAGGGTGCGGAAGAGGAGACGCTTGAAGAGACAGAGAACGGAGAAGGTGTTCGAGGTAGGGGTTCCAGTATTTGAACGGAAGAATCAGAGGATGCCCGATGTGAAGTGGAAGAAACTGTTTGTACGGAAAGGGCAGGGGAAGGAGGCCAAAAAGGATCTAATATTATGACCGATGAACTGGCCGAACACGCTGGGGGCGGGGGGGGGGGGGCCGCGGATCGATCTTGGTCGCGATTTTTTTGCGCGGTGGCTCTGTCGTTGGATGGCTCCCAGGAAACGACGCTTGGTCGCTGCTAGATGGTCCCGCAGAGGGAGACGGACTGCGTGATCGTTTGCCGGAAAACACTTAAAGGGGGATACCTGATGAGTCCAGGAGAAATGTATAGAAAAGGGTGAAAGAGACTTGAAGAGGGAAATGTGAATAAGAGTTGTCGATGACGAGAAAACAAAAGGAAGAGAAGAGGAAGAGAAAAGAAAAAGGAGTGACAGCTAAAGAAAAACGCTCACTTGTTTGCAGGTGTATGCTGAAACTTGAACCCGGTTATGAACCAGTGAAATCTCGTCCGGTGGAAATTCTCGTGCTCGCTCTGGAATGGCGTGGTGGTGTATGGGCAATCGCACCTCGAGTTTTGAGTTGGTGGTAATTAACTCGGGGAACAAGGTGTTTAAACCCGGCACTCACTTCACAAAACTTCTGCACAAATTTCGAAGACTGACAAGGTACGTTCGTGAGCACGAAAAAAATGAATGAGCTGCGTTCGTGAACACGGACAGAATGAAAAAGCTGCCCTCCGGAGTGGTCATCACCTTTTATACGATAGGGATGACGTGGAAAAGAGGTAGCTTTTCCGGGAACTGCGTTTTCGGGAAACCACCTTTCGAGGGCCGTTAGTTAATTTAATTGCAAATATCGACGGGTGGTCTATGAGGCGATAAACCGTCCACAGATGGTTTCTTTTTAAGCCGGAAGCACCGGTACGTGTGTGGCCGGACTCGCGGTTCCTGTGAGGTATCTACCCGGGGATGATCCGGCACAGCTGTATCATTTCTCTTCCAGGAAGAGTGATACACCGCGACCCTACAGTCACGCGCGACCGAATTTGTTGCTTGTTTTTTATAAATTGATCAGTAAGACCAAAGGGTTCGGTATCCGGATCTAATATCGCGCCTGCCCGGACACGTACGTCACAACCTGCGGTTTTTGTGAGGGTATTTCCTCGGATCCGACACAGCTGTGTCACCGTTTCTTCTAATCCCTCACTGGTGCCCTATTGATCGCACGCGACCGGCTCGACGCGTCGCCTCATTGACCGACAATTAAAAGATATCGCTAAATTCCTTGGAAGCAAGGAACTGTGCAGTCTCTGGACGTAACAGAAGAAACAGGTTTGGCTTTAGCTTTGTCGTTCGCGACCATGCTTTGTGGATGTGGCAACGTTGCATTCAAGGAGCGTTGCGTGTCGCGTAGACAACACTGTTTTTACAAATACGGCATTTCAGATTTTGTCCAAGTAGTTTCAAGTTAACAACACGATTCCCTTCACATGGGTACTGTTTTTCCTTCAAAGAATTGTTGTGCCATTCAGCTTGCTTTTGGATAGGTGTTCTTTACTCTTTATCTTCTTCTCTAACACACTCTTTTTAATAAAGCGCCCTTTATATCGCGGTTGGTCCTTCATTATAATTACATTAACTTTTCACAATTATAAATAATTCGCTCTTATTAACCTTTGTTTGGATCCAGCTCACAAGGGAACACCGCGAACCCGAACTCTTTGATTTTGATGCAATTTTGTGGGTGTGTAGAGTGTAGAGTGAGTCAATACATGAATAACGGTATACTTCATTCGTGCTGTATCGCCCTTTAAAGGTCTGATTTATGTTCTCAAAGCGAAGAGGACGTTTCCATTCTTTTGCGTATAACTCTCAAAATAAGAGAGATAGAAAACAATGTTTCGAATGAAAGTTTAATGGTATATTAAGGGTTACAAATTGACATAAACAAAAAAATTAAATAAAACTTTTTTCTTGGAAAAAAATTTTCTTTTTGTTATTCTTAGGAATTTTTTCATTTTTATAATAACTGAAAAAGAGGATATTTTTGCCCGAATTCAACCGTATATTGTCTTTTTACGATACATTGTTCTATTATCTAGTTATATGCGCGAAACTGCATGTGGTACGCACAGTTGCACGTTCGCCGTTAATAGTACATAACCTATAGTACATAGTACGTTAATAGTACGTAACATATATTCTCACTTTTCCCGTACATTGAAACATGAAGATATCGAATTAAGCTGTTTACGTTATAATATAATTGAAAATAATATTAATATATAATAATAATATAATAGTACTTATATATAATAGTAAAAATAAAATCAGTTTTATAATACTGTAAGGTATCGTAAGTTTATTACGCATATGTCATTCAGTTTTCTTTGCTGTTATTCGCAGCAATTTCTTTCGATCATTGTTACATTATACCGAAAATATGAAACGCTGATGCAGAACGCATGCAACTGATGATGTGCATCAGCGTGTTTATTAGGTTCGAGTAGTGTAGGTCATGTCAGAATCGAAAGCGATAATAAATGCAAAACATGTTGACACCTTATTTAATAATATAGTTCGTATTATTTATGACGCAGTTCATAAGGTTCATAAGGTCTGCAATATGTCAAAAAAATTTCTTATAAAATAAAAATATTGCAGATGATCCTATAAACTATGTGTTTCGTAAGTAATACAAACTGCAACTACCAAATAAGTTGTGAACATGTTTTGACTGCATTCATTATCGCTTTCGACTATATACTCGTGATAGCACTATGCAACCTATAAACATTCTGTCAATATACATGGACTACATTATCACTTTCGATGGGCTATTTATGGACTACATTATGTGCTCGTGGTATCATTATATAATTTGTAAACATCCTGTGTATATTTGATTTTGCAAGAGATAGTTTCCTCTATAAATACTGTATCTGTCCGTATTAAATGTTAGTATCAATCAGTCAATGGTTACTACAAGTGCAGTAACTATATTGAACAAGTTCCATAAGCCATTATATATATATATATATATATATATATATATATATATATTTGTTTAATAGATTAATTTTTATTTGGTTGTGTTCGAGATTCAGCCAACGAACGACATTGTCTTTTGGATAAAGAATATTCTTTGTCATAGCGCGAAGTGAAGACCGATCAGCTGTTTGTCATATTCGAGCCGTGTTATCGAATTGCGTTATATTTGTCGATTGAGTTCGAGCTCGGTCGGGCGTTGAACCCGACGATCTCACTCACCCCCGTGCTAAACTCTACAGTGCGAGGGACAGAAACGGAAGATCGGCCGAATCTTGTTTGCTTCATATTCATCATCCGAACGCTAACAAACATGAGATGTCTCTGCCGATCGCAAGTGTGGAACAAAGCCAGATACGATTCAGCTTCGTTCGCTAGCGCATCGTTATCGTTCTAAACAAAAGTTTAATTTTTCCCACGATCGGCCGCCGTGCAATTCCGGCTTACTAGCGAAAGAACGTCGTCCGGTTAATCGAGACCGTGCACCGCAACTCCGCTACTAAACTTTGTCTTAAACATGAACGCCGCGATCAAGTGGTCTGGTGGCGACAAAGAACTCACTGATAAATATCGAAACTCTGTCGGCTTCTGCGGACTCGTTAGTTACGCTTCTGTTACTTGTGTTGGACTGTGTTATAATAAACTGACGGTTAAAAGCGATCATCGACGATCTAAAGTCTCGCCCAGTCCCCCGCTCCAATCCTTTCAGTGATCGCTAGTGATTACGTTACTCACGCCGCACGTTCACTCCAGAACGACATCAGCAATAACTTGCAGGACTCCGAAGTTCCATTCGGTTCGCGCACAGGTTGGTTGCGATTGGCGCATATACTTGGCGCCTTTTTCCCCTTTTTTCAAAAAAGGTAATTTTTGTGAGATATCATTTATTTTTTTATTATAATCGAATGTCAACACCCAGTATATTGCAGTTAATTATCGGAATACAAAAAGTTTAAGTTATCATGTCAAATTTTTCTGGAATCACAAATACAAGTTTTTCGGTTGGTCAATAAAAATCGGACTCCGTTTGCAATTTTGCCAATGGGTTGTAAACAGAATAGATGAAAATCCGAATTTTTGTGAAAATATTCTATTTACTGATGAAGTAGGCTTTGACAAAAATGGAATTTTCAATTATCACAACCTTCATGAATGGGCTTTAGAAAATCCTAAAGCAATCGATCAAAGGAGACATCAACAACAGTTTAATTGCACGGTATGGGCGGGTATTAGTGGTGACGAACTTATAGGGCCATATTTCTTTGAAGAGAGAGTAAATGGCCAGAATTATGTACGATTTCTTAGAGAAGAGTTAGGCCACTTTCTTGAAAACGTCCCCTTAATAATACGACAAAACATGTGGTTCATGCATGACGGTGCACCTGCGCATTTTAGCCGCGTAGCTAGAGATCATTTGAATCGAAATTATGGCCAGAGATGGATAGGGCGTGGAGGTCAGGTCGCCTGGCCCCCAAGATCACCAGACATGAACCCACTTGATTTTTATCTATGGGGTCACGTAAAGTCAATGGTTTACAGAAATGCGCCCAATAATATTGCTGACTTAAGACAAAGAATAATTCATGGATTTGAAGACATACGGAGGGATCCAAATGTTTTTCAAAGAGTTCGGGATTCCTTTGATAGAAGAATAAGGGCCTGCATTCGTGCTGAAGGTGGTCATTTTGAACATTTTCTTTAATTTGTTTCAAATTCCTGTTTATGGTTATCCTTGATTTAAAAACAATGTAATCGTATTTATAAATATCGAAAAATTAAAAAATTTTAAAAATAAATATTGATAAGTAAAAAGAATTAATAATTGAAAATTAAAAAAAAATAAAAAATTAAAATTAACAAAATAAAAATTGAAAATTAAAACAAATTTAAAAAAGAGGGATGTCAAGCGGACTATAAATTAAGATCTTTTTGACATAAAAGTGGCTATAACTCGGAAACGACTTATTTCCGGACCTATGTTTATATAGCTTTTTTTTCTTCTTTTTGGGTCCCGAATCACCTCCCGAAGTATTGACGCCGATTTTCCGGACACCCTGTATAATTCGAGTACGCAGAATCGATTGAGCCTATTCTTAACTCGATCAATCCACGCGTTATTAAGATCCGAAAATCTCGGCTAGTCTCAACTAGTCGTCTCGCGTAAAATATCTACGGTCTGTCTCTCGCTGCCGCTACGCGCGCATTTTGCGCTCCGCGTGAACTTGGCGCGAGACACTACCGTGTCTCTTGATTACGCGCGCGCTGCAATCTCGGAAATTACAAATCAGCGCGAATAAGCTTATACTCGTGCCATCGCAATGCTAGTCAGCTAATCGGCACCGCGCTGCTCGTGGTTAATAAGCTCGTGCGCCTCCGCCGTCACGATGGCTGGTCTCGCGGGAGTAGGCTGGCACGGGAGAGTTCCGTTTGGCCACGTTGATATTGACCACAGTCCCGATTGACCACGTTGAAATTGACCACGTTCCGATTGACCATGTTGATATTGACCACGTTGCGATTGACCACAGTCCCGAATGACCACGGTCCCGATTGACCACGTTGATATTGGCCACGGTCCCGATTGACCACGTTGATATTGGCCACGATCCCGATCGACCACGGTCCCAATTGACCACAGTCCCGATTGACCACGGTCCCGATTGACCACGGTCCCAATTGACCACGGTCCCGATTGCCCACGTTGATATTGGCCACGGTCCCGATTGACCACGTTGACATTGGCCACGATCCCGATTGACTACACATTGGAAATCAGAAATCTCAACAGGCGTATCCCGTTTGCACGCGGAACGATTGGACACCGTACTATTAGACACTGCACGATTGTTTAATAAAACTGTATGAACGAAAAATTTTTAATGATCAGTAAATGATTCCGCATAGGTTCAAAGAGGTCCGTTCCTTGAACATTCCACGCCAATCGAGGTCCACCACGGGCGGGGTAGGCCCCCTGGAGTTTGTTTATATTTTTTTCGGTGGGGGTGCAGGTGGAAGGTGCTTCGCCAAAGGAGAAGCCCTTCCACTTGCATTACCCGCCCCACGCAAACACTGTCAAGTTATCGGTACGATGGGCCAATATCAACGTGGTCAATCGGGACCGTGGCCAATATCAACGTGGTCCATCGAGACCGTGACCAATATCAACGTGGGCAATCGGAACCGTGGCCAATATCAACGTGGTCAATCGGGACCGTGGTCAATATCAACGTGGCCAAACGGGTGCCACTCGGCTGGCGCGAACTCTCCGCCGCCGCCGCCGCGCGCTGATAAGCTTATCTCGCTAAACTTTCAAGTAACGGGCATTTTCGAGGGAGGGGGACAGGAAGCAATCCCGCTTTTGAAGGCACGCATTGATATCGCTCCGATCATTTCGCGAGATGGACGTACGCTGGAAACATCCGTGGACGTCGATCGTGTGCAGTCCCACGGAATGCGGAAAGACGATCTTCGTAAAGACTTTTCTGCGTCATTTATCACGCATGTCTGATGCGCGTTTTGAGAGAGTGCTCTTCTATTACGCGGAGTAGCAAGACGCCTATCGTCAATTGCAGCACGATGCCGAGGAAGGGAGACGTGGAACAGTGCGGAAAAATAATATAATCGAATTTCGCGAAAGATTGCCATGCGCGGAAGATTATTCGGGCGATCCGCTTTCCCCGAAATTGGTGATAATCGATGATCTTATGCGTGAATCGTCGTCGAGCGACACGATCGTGGATCTCTTCACCAAGGGCAGTCATCATAAAAAGCTCAGCGTCATTCTCATCTCGCAAAATCGTTTTCATCAAGGTCGTGGACAGCGCGATATATCTCTCAACGCTAATTATATCGTGGTTTTCAAAAATCCGCGCGATCGCGCGCAAATTCGACATTTAGCGCGACAAGTCTTTCCCGATGACCCAAAATTTCTAGAAGAGGCGTACTACGACGCCACCGAGACCGCACGGTTACTTATTGCTCGATCTAAAACAATCGACTTCTGATGAATATCGCTTTCGGACCTGCATCTTACCTACCAACGCGTTACATTATGTCTACGTATCGCGTAGATCAGTTGCTAATGTCGGCGTATAAAAGCCGCGAGGTAACGCTTGTGCAGATCAGTCGTGCGACTTTCTCGCGATGAGGGAGGATAATGAGAGTTCGAACAGAGCGACGAAAACCGCCAGACATTCAATCGGAAAGAGAAACGCTTGTCTTCTTGAGGCGTTGTGTCATCTGAACAAACATCAGCGTGCGGCTTTCCTACGAACCGCGGATAATAAATTTATACGCTGTATTCGCGAGTGCGTTTTCAATACGCTCGCGGGTAACGTTCCGCTAGAGCGACGTGAAAAATATCGACTGAGCAAATACAAAACGACGCTGCGTCGCATCGCGTCGAGATGCGGTTGCTGGAAGGACAAGAGAAAACTATTGGTACAACACGGTGGGTTTTTGCCCTATATTATCGCTCCCATTTTAGCGGCGCTATTATCGCGGCTTATCGACGGGAGAAAGACATAAAAATCGAGATAATACAAAAGCAAGCGTTATGGAGAGGGCAAAAAAGTTGGTTCTAATTTCTACGGAAAATCTCGAGAGAATGCAACATCAACTTTAGCAACAGCAGCAGCAGCACCCGTAGCAACAGCCGAGTGAGAATACCGCCGACAAGGAGCTGGAAAACGTCACGCTGCGAACTTCGGAGAACTTCGAAGGCGCTAATAATTCAGTACGCACGCCGGGAACTCCCTTATCGTGGCTCGATGCGGAGATGAGCCGCGTTTTTAACTCGCTCTATCCGATCGACGCGGGCAAGAGATGGAAAATGTAGGGTAACTTAGGGTATGATGGCCATTGCTTTTTTAAATGCAAAAAACATACATTTATTTCTGTTATTATTTTAATGGCGTTTGGTATATTATTTCACTAAAGATTAAAGTATGTAATACTATCGAAATTAAAGAGACAATTACTAGAACTTTTATATTATCAAAATATTATAACATAAACATTGGCCATCTTACCTGACTTTTAGGGAAAAGATGGCCATACATATAATTTCACATATTTAATCTTATTTTGACAATATTTATTTGACAATATATTTATTTTATAATATATATTTGACAACTGACCTATTATACATAAATAAATAAAACTTATAATGTTTTAACAGTTAAGGGGATCCTGGAGTGACGGCCGAACTTCGTCGCGAAAGCGCCATCATTTAGATGTAACTAAATCGGTAACATAGATAACGAAGTCGGCAAATTACCGACATGGTTGATATTCTCGACATGTTGGGAAGATGTGACATTTATGACAAATGTTTCGAAATACTCTTTATTTCTCGTTCTTTTTCTTAGAAAGAAGAAAAGAAATACACAGTATTTCGAAATATTTGTAATGTCAACTGGACTGCAGCCAGCGTCCCAACATTATTTCGATAATGTGATGTGTAGTGCAGTAATGCATGCACAACAGCGTCGTAATTAGCGTTCTGTTGCAACAAAAATTTGCAATAGAAAGTAGTAAATTACGAAACGTCTCTGGTTGTAAATGCCAGCTCACGTATTATCGCATCTGACTTTATTTTTTGTAAACGGCATTTACTAACTGTCAGCTCACGTATTACCGCATCTGACTATTTTTTGTAAATGCCAGCTCACGTATTACCGCATCTGGCTTTTTTGCATACACTGCGGTGTGCAATGCGGTAATGTATGCGTTATCCACGTTGTGTTGCAACGAAAATGTGCAACAGGAAGTACATATAAGTATTGAAAAAGCATAAAATAAATATAAAATATATATATATATATATATGAATGTATAAATGTATGTGTACATATGTAATGTAACAATTACATATTCAATTGTTATATATAAAATAATATGAAAAAAGAATGGGCCCCTCCACCGCCCATTCTCGTGAGAACGCAACCATAAATTTTTTCGTCTCTCCGATTGTTCATACGAGGCGTGTGAACAGTAACGCACTTTATTTGAAAGAAGTGTTGGCGCAAATTTCGCACACATCGAGCAATAAATGTCGGACTGTATTTATGTCACATGCAATACCACGTATGTGATGCTTCAAATTGTTATTTTGAGCATTATTTTCATGTGAACCGCCTCTAACGTTATTTCAGGTAGATACCAGTTCACGAGGTAAACCGTTCCTGACTAATTATTCTACATGTCAAGCTACGAGTAGATCGTTTCTTGTGATTTTTTTGTGCATGTCAGTGCACGAATTTCCGCATCTGACTTTATTTTTTGTAAATGCCAGCCCCCGAATTACCGCAACTGACTTTATTTTTCGTAAATGCCAGCTCACGATTTACCGCATCTGACTTTATTTTTGTGATAAACATTTATCATGTTGGAAATGGCGTCAATTTGTTACTTTGCAAAATAGTAACTAAATGACGCCTCATGCGCTCTATATCTTTTGCATATATTTCTTCGCATGGATTTCTTCCCAACACTATAGAAGTAGCGAAAGCGGTAGCATAAATACCATAACACGTGCTGTCCGGTTGTGTTTGCACCTTCTCAAAAATTATATCACCTACGCTTACTTGAGGAAAACGTAGACGAATATAATGTTTTTCCTGCTCCGCTAATTTCTTGTATGTACAGCCAGGTATGTTGTCATACACATGCAGTTTCGAACCGTCGAAAAAAATGCATCGCCAGTGATCGGTACAATTCCCTCCAATTATCTGTATGCTTTTGTCGCTATTACTAGCGTCAATAAGCTTAGGGAACTCGAGATACTGCATGCTTTGTGTCTCGAAAGGAGACGTCTCTCTGACGACGCGTAAAAATGCATCTAATGATTCGTCGTTCAATTTGCTGTGCATAGGTAAAATATTCTGCTCCAGCAAAGAGAGAGCAGTGATTGTGTCGTCCAGAGTTGTTTTAAATTTCTTCACATCTTCATCAGTAAAATTATGCTTTGAATGACTGATTATGATGCAATCATCATCTTGCCTTTCTAAAGTAGAAACAGCGACAGCTGTTATTGGACTCTGCTGTTCAGCAGATTCATCTGTACTGATATCTCGAGATGGACTATTTCTTTTTGTACATGCAATTTTTGCCTGTATCGCTTCAGTTATGTGGTTCGGATTTCTTATTGGCATGTGCCTATTGTGGCGACTGTCCAATATTTCCGGAAGCATGCATTCGTAATAGAAGCGTGTTAGGAGAGGTAGCATTTCGTTTTTCCAAAAAACAGCGTCTCTTCTAACACGCACTATTTTGCAGCTTTTTGGCGTCCACACTGCAAAAATGCAATATTCCCGCCGTGCGATGTTCAATTGACCTTGAACCTGATAACAAAATCAGTGCTTCTGATTCATTGTATCAGGATTCTTTTTGTCAAAGACGGTTTTTAATTGAGGTAATTTCTGCAAAGCCTCTTCAGCTGTCAAATTCTCAGCTGACAAAGGACATTTGATCTCGACAAGACCGTCTTCATCAATAAGACCATCAGGAGAAGCACCCAAGCATGGATTTTCATAATCAATGAATAATCCACATGGTTTAATATCCTTCTTTAACTTTGCAGCAACCTCCTTTCTTGCAATTTCCTCCATGTCGCGTCCATATTTCATGGCAGCGGTCTCCAAGGACGGAGGAAATAAAATGGTTTTGACAGTCGCAGCACAAGGTGTTGTTTGTCTCAAGCGACATACGATTCCAAAATTGGATGCCGTCAACATTTCACGTCTCAATGACTACCACAATTCGCAATCACTTTAACCTCTTGTCTGGCATTCAATTTCACCACGATTATTAGCATTTTCGAGCAACTTTTCAGCATGATGTTGCTGCAATTGCTCAAAAACATGAGGTGGAAGATCTGGTTTTTGCGAGCGTGGGCCGTAATGAGAATCTGGTCCTGCATCTCGTTTAAACCTTTTTCTTCCCTGCACCTCTCTACATTCTTTATTTCTGGCAATTTTTAGTTGTCGTCGGTTTTCTAAATCGGCGACAACAGCAGGAACATCCTTACACATGTTTTCATGAATCTGTGTAAGAACTTGTTGTGTATTATATTGCACAACACTTCCCGCAATTCGAGCGTTATAAGAACCTCGTTTGCCGAAATGTATGCGTTTGCCACCAATTTCCTTGCAGATTATCGAATTAAATGACTCTGCAGGATTGTTTGTTACATTCAATAACAAACTATCGGAGCAAGTACTGAGCCACTTGACAGCACTGTAAATCTATTGAAACAGACCGCAGTGTTTCAGAGACGGCACATAATTTTTCTTATTATTGCAGAAGTCTTGGTGTACACCACGTTCTCTGCATCGCTTATGCTCACCAAAGATATGGCTAGGAATATTTAAAATGCCTTCAAGTAATTCCTTAGCCTTCATATGGTGAGCTTGCGTTTCTTGATTTCGTACAGCGGCTACTCGCAAAATTTCTTTGCGCATTGCCAAAATGTTCTGGTCCACAACATTTCGTAACTGTACAAAATCACGCTTCCTATGCATCATTGCCTTTAGCACAGTCGTTCGTGCGACAGCTTTCAGCTTTTTGCATAGGTTGCGAAGTAAATGATTGGTGCATTCTACCTTTCGCACCACTATATTCATGTCGTGGTACGGTGCATTATGCCTGATGGAATTATATACTCTGCTGTCGCCATCGGCAATCAGTGTTTTGTATATTAATCCATGTATTTCAAGGCTACTTTTAAAACCTTCCACAATGGCATCACTCTCCATCCTTGTTGAGCTTGCATTGGAGTCGAAGTTTTTGTAGCATTTGTGCTTCCGTACCTCGACACCTCGTTGCTCCACCATGTCACATAGCACGTAATATTTGTTGCGGACACCGACGAAAAGTACTTTTCCCGTGCAATAACCAATTATGGCACCGACACCGGAAGGTGAGTCATAGGCAGAGCCGTACGACCTCTTCATCCAACTACCATCCGCAACGACGGTTATATATGGAATGCCATTAATAATTTCATTCCTTTCAATTGCGAGTTGTTTTTCCTCCTCGCCTGCCATTTTCATGCTTTGTATGGCAGTTTTCAGAAAATCGTCGACTAAAGAATCTCGACGATTTACGTATGTCTTTTCGGACATACAACGAATGTTTACAGCCGCACACAATTCTTCCAGTTGGGCGTAATCAATTCCCCCTGTAACTGTGCCTGCTGAGGCAGTTGTATTACTATCTAATACATGCGGTTCCGTGGGTTCTGACCAGATGTTATCTTCATAATTGCACATTTGGCATTTAAAGAACAACTGCGTCTTCAATCCACGGAGAAGAGATTTTACGAGTTTCCAATCTTTAAATAGGCACTCTATTCCTCTCGCATGATTGTCAAACGTTCTGTGGATTTCATTCCACATAAAAGAAATGTCGACAATGCGACGGCCTTCAGGCAGGCTTTCCTGGATACGATTCGTATCCAGATGGCCTTTCTCGATGACAAAATCATCGTCATCTTCGCTAACTTCGACATTGTTACTAGAGCTAGACATACCTGTATTTGAGGCTGACTCCAAGCACTTCTGTACTGTATTCTGTTGTGGGATACTACTAGCTTTCGATTGTATCCTGTCGGCTCTGACAGATACATTGCCATCGAGGCATTCTTCATTAGTATCCACAGTACGCTCAGTGCTTCTAGAGTCATCACGTGCAGCCTTCATTGCCCTCTTTATTAGCCGCCTAAAAAATAAAAGAAGACATTAGTATTTATTTCCTTCCACATATCAAGAATATGACACATATATATTTAAATAAACACATGTTTCTTCATATTAATTAAAAAAATTCAATGTATGGAAAAAGTGCAGTCTTTTGTTTATAAATGTATATCAGTGGTGTACAGAAGTATAAATATTATAATAATGTTTTTGCAGCATTGTCGCTTCTTACATTTTTTTGTAATCAGAGAATAACTGCAAAACGCAACTGAAATATTTCGTAAGCAAGCACTTAATTAGTGCATCCAGCTTTACATTCCGGTACTTGCCAGTCTACGAATTATCGCACCTACTCTAATTTTTGGTACTTGTCAGTCCACGAATTATCGCACCTGGCTCTAATTTTTGGTACTTGCCAGCCCACGAGTTAGCACATCTGGTTTATAAGTACTAGTAATTATACATCATAAAAAATAAATATTAATTAATACATATGTAGTCATCTAATTTGAATTTTAATAAAAATATAAACAAAAGACTGCGTTTAAAAATGTTGTCTTCTTATAAAAATAATTTAAATTATATATTATGTAAATTAGATATATGAATATAAATATGTGCCATATGAGAGAGAGAGAGAGAGAGAGAGAGAGAACACTGGACATCTAACGAAATATGGCAGGAGCGGAAGAAAGTGAGCAAGCGATTAGACAGAGAGCGTACGACAAGGAATACGTTCCATTTGCCGCTTCGAAGGACGCAGATTACAACGCCATCTGTGGCACCATCGTTCAACTAATCTTGTGCTCTTGGCCACGATTTCACAGGTCCACATGTTCTCAAAAGTTTATTGCAACATATCTTTTTTATTACACTTCTAAGGGCTCGTTTCAAAGCTTCCTTATATTCTTTCCTTCTGTCTTCTTTGTACTTAGGTCTCATTTTGTACGAACAAACTGCACAACTTTTGTATTAAGCACATTATTGTACGAAGTCGGTAATAAAACTATAATTCTCGAAATTTTTTTCCGTTTTTGACATTAAGTCTAGTCAAGTACAATGCATTTCTGTATCTATTGTAATTGTGTAAAAGGATTTTTTGTTCTATGAATCCAAAAAGAAATGCAGTTGCAATAAAGTTCCATGGTAAAATTGACGACTCCAGGATCCCCTTAACCATACATATAATTTCACATATTTAGTTTTATATTGACAATATTTCTTTGACAATATATATTTGACAACTGAACTCTTACACATAAATAAACAAAGCGCATAATGTTTTAACAGATAAATAAACAAAAAGAAGTTAACAATTAAAATACGTTAACTTATTTTGAAAAAAGTGGGCCATCTTACCCACACTGTGAGGGAAAGATAGCCATAGTATTTATAAATAAATAATGATAACGTAAATACAAATTATAACTCAAATTACAAGTTACATACCTTTATTATGTATCTAATGTTGATTACGACAGCTTAACTATAATTTATTTCACATTACAGCAGCTTTTACTAGACATATGAAAAACTATGCAGGTAATCGAAAATTAAAGTGTTAGATATTATTCATAATATTGTTATTTCGATTAGTGTACGTATATTAACTACTGTAAATATTAATTATCTTTGAGATTGAGTACCAAAATGCACTATTTAACAATTATTGTAAAAATTACAGCCATTGGCCATCTTTTCCGTATGGCCATCATACCCTAAGTTACCCTACAGGGCGATACTCTGGCGTTATCTTCACTTGAAGCGCGTGGCGTGACGACGAAAGTATGAGGACGCGCATACTGCGGAATCTGGTGAAAACGTGCACAACGTTACGCGCGAGAACGCCGGCATCGTCGATGAGGCTGGCGGTAACGACGACGACGACGACGACGGCGACGACGGGAGCGGAGGCAACGACGACGTCGGCGGCGTCGGCGACGACGATGACGACGACGGGCACGAAACGTCACGCGAACCAATCGATCCCGAATCACGTTCCGGGTTTACGCGTACTAGCGCTGCTATGACGAGAAGTGACGCGAGAAAGCGAAATCTCGAACAGATGCGTAGCATTGGGAGAATAATAGAGAGCGTGCCGAAATCTTATCACACGCGAGCTCGCATGTTGATGAAGTATCTGCTCGAAAAAGCAGTACCGGCTAGAATCAGTTGGAATAAGCGCGGGGTCGTGACTATAGACGGAAACCTTGTAAAAGATTCGAATATCGCGGATCTGATAACCGACGCGATGCGAGAGAGAAAAACCGTTAGAGCAACGGGAAGAGATCAGTTCGCTCGGCTACTGCGGAGCTTAAACATCCCCGTCGTCCTGGTGGGAAATAAGACTCTATTAACCGCGGACTCGAGAACGGACTCTCGGAGAACGAGAAAACGCGGCGTGGGAGGAGGAGGAGGAGGAAAGCTCGGCTTTTACACCGGCGAAAAAAAGACGCTTACTCAATTGGAGTAAACTGAAATGATGGAACTGGAGAAATTATACTACGATCCGGCGCATTATGCGGGTTATTCGGCGGTGGATAATCTGTCGCGCGCCGCTAAAACAAATTTCTCCCGTACCACGGTCATCCAATGGCTCGAATCGCAAGACGCGTATACGTTACATCGACTTTCGCAACGGAAATTCCCGCGGCTTCATTACGCCGTAACGAATATCGACGATCTGTGGGAGGCCGATCTGATTGAGCTCCGTAATCTAAAAAGTTACAACGAGGGATATTCCTATCTGCTGGTGATTATCGACGTGCTTAGTAAATACGCCTGGGTGGAGCCGTTACGCGCGAAAACGAGTAACGGCGTAGCGAGTGCTTTCCAACGAGTGCTCTCGAGAAGCGAGGGCCGCGTACCCGTCTACCTACAAACGGACAAGGGGAAGAAATTTATCGGGCGGGCGATGCAAAAGGTGCTGGAAGAAAATGACGTACGTTTCAGAGTAGCCCGCAATCCCGATGTCAAAGCAACGGTCGTCGAACGCTTCAAAAGAACGCTGAAGGAACGAATGTGGCGGTATTTTACACATAAAAATACGCGTCGTTACGTCGATGTTCTGCAGAATATCGTAAGCGCTTAGAACCACACGCGACATTCGTCCATCAGAATGCAACCAGCGGTCGTTACGAGGTAAAACGCGCGTATCGCGCGAGAAAATATAGCCAGGCGATGGAAACGCGACGGCGAGAAACGCGAGCGAAGAGCTAAATATCGCGTCGGCGATCTCGTTCGGGTCAGTAGAGCAAAGGGCACCTTCGAGAAAGGATACGAGACGAAGCGGAGCGAGGAGATATTTCGAATTCACCGCGTTCTCGATTGGCGAAAACCACGCGTGTACGAGTTGCGGGATTTAGCGGACGAGGTTATAGACGGTATCTTTTACGAGCAGGAATTAACTTGAGTCGAGAAAAACCTGCAGGAAGAGGAGTTTATCGTCGACCGCGTGCTGAAGAGCAAGGGACGCGGCGCTAATAAACAGCTGCTGATTAGCTGGCGCGGTTATCCCCACAAGTATGACAGTTGGATCCCCGCTTCGAGCTTAACTTCGCTTCACGATGAGGGAAGATCAATTTTTCATGGTTCTTCCGAGCAATAGCAGTATGCGTCATTTCCCGGAGAATGTGACCTTGTCCTTCACTACGGAATTACCTCAAACCGTGCATTTACACGGCGGTTGGGAAGTCACGCTCAGCGAGATCCAATTTCCCAAGACCCTACTCCACATAAAGCACGGCGAAAATGTACTTCGATTCGTCGATGTAGCGGAAAATCAAATTAACGCGCAAACACCCCCCGCGGCGAAGGATGGCGTAATACCGAATGGTATTTACAAGAATATCGAAGAACTTATCTCCGTGATTAATTCGGCGAGCAGGAGTGCCGGTTCGCACTTGTATCTGGAACTGCAAAACGAGACTGGCGGCAAAATATTCGTCAGTCTTCACTGAGAGAGCGGCTGCGAGCTGGTTCATCATATGAACGTTTCTGATAATCTTCTACGAATACTCGGGTGCGGCGAAGCTATAGCGGATACCACGGGCGCGTTCTACACTCGGCTTACGGCAACTAAATCTAATTCTAAAGTTCCTTTTATAGCGACTTATATCAGACTCGAACACAAAGCAGTGGGCGGAGAACGCACTTGGAACTTCGGGATTGCCGAGCCTCACGGTTTAGCGCGCGGTATTCCCGACAAAATGTTCGTTTATTGCGATATTTGCGAACCCTACATAACCGGCGACGTGCAAACTCCGCTTCTCCAAATAGTGCCGATCGAACTAGACGATTATGATCATTCGCAAGCGTACGGAGCGAATCAAGTGATACATTTCGCCCACCCACATTACATCCCCCTGTTGCGTACGAACTTCCGCAGAATTGAAATAGGTATAAAAGATCATCTCGGAAAAAGAATACCATTCCAATCCGGGACACTGACGGTGACGTTGCACTTTAGGCGATTTCAGTAACTCGGAGTACGCGGAATACGCGAGGCGAGGCGCCCTGGGGAGAGCCCGTCTTCGTGAGAGTGAGAGAAAAGATAGAAGTTAAATCTCGTACGCCGCTAATGGAGAACTATGGCTATTACACTTCGCAGAGCGGGCGCGGTGGTGGGATTCCGCGTATTTTCGTCGGGGCACCCTATCAGAGGGGTCATGGAATCGGGAGTTTTCTCGGCGGACTATTCATGAGAGTGCTTCCTTACCTGGGTAAAGGCGCGCGTGCTGTCGGTAAAGAAGCTTTACGCGCTGGACTTAGCGTGTTAGAAGATGTCGGGAATAATACCCCGTTGAAGGAAGCAGTCAAAGTTCGTTTCAAGGAATCCGGCAGGAATCTTAAAAGAAAAGTGGAAGAAAAATTGAGTAGACTGATGAGAGGATCGGGGTATAAAGTATCCGCGAAATCAGCAATGCTTCAGTATCCCTTCGGCAGCCTTGATAGTCGCGTCGCGGCATCCGCACGTAAACGTCGTCGACGGACGATCAAAAGAATATCCACGATCGGCGTCGCGGCGACGAGGAAGAAGAGGAAAACGAGCAAAAAATCAACGAAGAAAATCCGCGCAGCAGGTAGAAGGACCAAAAACCGCTACGAAACGTCGTCGAGGCAAGAGGCGTACCGTATCCAACATATTCTCCTAAACGTAGACAACAGTGCTGCAGGAATTCGACGCGAGGGAGAGCATAAGCATGTTCTTTCTTCACACCCATTCGAGCGAGTGCTTAAAGAGTGAACTCGATCTCTTCTCTCTGCCCCCGACCCAAACCAGCATCGAGAGCTCGCAATGGATTTATTACAAATCCGTAACTTCGTTCGGCGAGGACACGCCCATAGAATTCGTTATCCTCGGACACAGAGAAGATTACCTAGATCTCATGCTGAGTCTTCACATACGCGTAGATTCCTCCGCCCTAGCGGGCGGCGGTGGATCGAACGTACCCGGTACCAGCGTGATCAAAGTAGGCCCTGTAAATCATTTACTACATTCTATGTTCAATCAAATCGACGTGTATTTCAATCAAAAGCTCGTGTCGCCTCCAAACAACGCTTACGCGTACCGTACGTACATCGAGGCGTTATTAAATTATTCTTCACCCGCAAAAACTTCCCATCTGACCTCCTGTCTGTGGGACGCGGATACTCCGGGATTGCTGGACGCGCTCCTAGACTCGGCTACCCCAAATCCAGCCCTCGTGAGACGCGTCTGCCATACTCGCGCGAACCACGCGTTAGATCTCATGGGTCATCTTCACTGCGACGTTTTTAATCAGGATAAATTCTTAATCAACGGGGTGGAAGTTAGAATGAGCCTCGTTCGCTCGATAGACGCGTTCTGTCTTATGGAGAGTAATTCGATGACGAAAATTCGCATTCTAGACTAGAGTCTGCTCGTGAGAAGAGCGAAAATAAGCTCGGGCGTGCTACTCGAGCACGCGAGAATGCTGAGTAAAACCATCGCTAAATATCCTCTCACAAGAGTGGAGGTTAAGACATTTACGATTCACGCGGGTCTCGTGGGTGAATCGCTGGACAATGTAATACTCGGTTAGCTGCCGAAACGCGTAATAGTCGGGTTTGTCGATAATAAAGCGTTCAACGGGGATAGAAAATTGAATCCATTTAATTTCAAAAACTATGGTATTAATTTCTTCTCGCTGTACGTCGACGGTGTGCAAATTCCCAGTAGACCGCTACAGCCGAGCTTCTCGAAGGACGAACCACTCTGCGTCGAGGCCTTTCACAGCCTCTTCTCGGGAACCAGCATACACTTTTTGAACGAGGGTAATTCCATAAGCAGGGAAGATTATGCCGAAGGATTCACGCTGTTTGCTTTCGACCTTACTTCCGACTTATCTGCCAATTGCGCCGGACACTGGAATCTCGTGAAGCATGGTAGTTTACGCTTGGAAGTGCGATTCGAGAAGCCTCTCGCCGCGACCGTTAATTGTATCGTTTATGCCGAGTTCGACAACGTACTAGAAATAGACTCCTCTCGTCAAATCATCGTCGACTTTGCCGGTTAATCTTTAGAAAGTTGATATTTCCTATTAGCGCTCGGAAAAATTGTTTTCCCCCACTTTGTATTTTTCCTAAAGCCTAAAATGCGGCGAGGAGAACAAGAAAAATTCAGTTTCGCCTGAGATACGACGATGGACGCTTTACTTGAAGAGCCTAAGAGCGCGTTTGGATGCAGTCATGGATATAGTAATTGATATTCAAGGTTTCCGCGACGCCGACAGGAAGAAGTTTCTACCGAAAGAAATCGCGCTTGTCGCGCTTACTGCGCCGATCAGCGGCCACTGAATTATAACATCGCCCTATCCGTTCGACGATTTGTTCGAGAGGACGCGATGGGAAAACAACTGGATTTCACGAAATTACCACAGTATCGAGTGGTTCGACGGTGACAGCAGCCTTGAATATTTCACGCTACAGCTTCGTGAAATTACGCGTCCGGTACGCAATATCTATACCAGGGGGAATGAAAAAACGCGTTATTTACGTCAAGTACTCTCCAGAAACGTATATAATCTGGAGGGAGTTTCTCCAGCCTTTAAAAATCTACCCGAGGATGTTGAGTACGGAAGAGAGCTTTGCGCTCACTACGGATTGCGATTTTCCGCTGCGACCAAATTCCAATGTGCGTTACGCAACGCTCACAAATTGAAACGCCTACTGCTCGAACGAAATAACACCGTACGCGGCGGGGATGCGAGCAACGTAGGTCCTTCGCACGAGAAAAGGGACGAGGAAATAGTCAGCGATTATGTTGCCATGAAGAATAGAAATTTCGTTAGCTTGAGCGAAACACCGCGAAACGGGACAGAAGAGGGGGAAGAGATGAAACAAACGTGCGGATGCGTGACAGAAGGCTATTACGTATACCTTGATGCAGCGACAATGCGCCCACAGCGGCACCGACGAAGGGAGCTAACCGACGAATTTATAACTCCTCGCTCGGGAACGCTCACTCCGAAAAATTAATTTACTGGAAATCTTACGAGCATTGCATCATCTCAGTGTCGGACATGTGGGGGTCTATCCTGCCGACAGAATACCGAGGGTGTGGACGAGGTCGACCGCCATCGTCGCCAACACGGCTAAAATGACCCTTTTTAACCAATTCGATCGCGTGGCAGTTACAGGAGCAACCAATCAGATCGCGAGGCTGTTACGGAGACAGCCAATCAGATCGCGTGGCAATTACAGGAGCAACCAATTAGAACGTACCACCCCCCCACCCCCCACCACTCGCCCTAGGCCACACTCCCTGTCTATGACGTCATTTGTTTTGACGCTTCATACGCTCCCATATACTACTCATAATATTGCGTGCAAAAGTTTCAAGCTCTGGCAAATGTTCGGAAGCTTCAAAACTTTTTATGGAATAATTGTTGTTAAATCCAGTCATATTTAATAGATTCTTCAAGTACACAGGTAGTACTACACCTATTTCCTCCTCTATAACTTTCCAAAAGTCTTCGCAAGACTTCTCCACCTCTTCTACTTCCTCCTGATTGTTCTCTTGCTCGAGCTTCTCTTGCTGATTCTTGCTTTCGTCCTGAACCCTGTGTTATTCCAAGTTCTTTTCTCCAGTTGTATTCTTAGACATCTTGTGCTTTTTGTAAATAAGCTGTAAATGAGAAAAAACAAAATTAAAATCCAAACGTAATTTTTCCATCTTACGTTTGGAAGCAGAATCTTAAATAGTCTTAACATCGGTCTGAACAACTTTGATGGCATTTTCGGTGTAGTTTTCTACTTGATTGTCATCTTGATTGTCACACTAAAAATTTATATATATACAGGAAGATGTCCTGACTGATTCATCAACGTGCAGCCCGAACCACTGCACCCATCGACTTGAAATTTTAAGGGTATATTTCTACTATCACGTAGGTGCTCACTAAGGGAGGGTTTTCCGAAATTCCACCCCTAACGGGTGAAAAAGTTATAATAAAGTTTTTGTACATTTCGAGTTCTACACACAAATAACGCGGGCGAAACCGTGACAGGGGATGCTAGTACAATATATAATAGGAAAAGATGTAAATGAAACCAAAGCTCTATTTTTCTAGCCAATCTGAATATTAATTGAACACGTTTTGATTATCTGGACAAATAATAATCAAATTATATAGTTAACATCTAATTAAGATAGGACAAGTCAGGCAAGCTGTAGTGCAATAGTACATAAACCTCGACATAAACGAAATATGGAAAACAAAGTGTAACTAACCTCTTTGTTAATCAAGTGCTGGCTTGATTGATATATACTTTTTCTGTAGTTAGTAGCACAATCTCTTCTGTCGCACTGATTTCGATTAGTGATACAAAATACAATGAATTTCAGTACCCAAATTCATTCAAATCTGATATTTAGGGCCAGTTTCACCAACTCCGGTTAAGTTAGGTTAGGTGAACCGACGCGACGGTTAAACAGGGAGCCAACTTAAGACATGAAAGCTTGGTTTTCCTTAAGAGGATGCTGGAGCTGCTAGTGGTCTTCTTCGCGATGGTGCTGCCATCGCACAATATTTGCACAATAAAATGCTTCTTACAAAAATTTGGCAATTTCTACGCACAAAATCGCTGTTGAGCGGTGTTTGGACACAATTAAGGAATATGAGGATGCTTTTCAACGTGACTTTAGAAGCGTCATAAAAGAGAATTCTGTGTTTTCCTTTAGGATTAGAGGTTAGAATACAGGAGAACACAGAATTCTCTTTTATGACGCTTCTAAAGTCACGTTGAAAAGCATCCTCATATTCCTTAATTGTGTCCAAACACCGCTCAACAGCGATTTTGTGCGTAGAAATTGCCAAATTTTTGTAAGAAGCATTTTATTGTGCAAATATTGTGCGATGGCAGCACCATCGCGAAGAAGACCACTAGCAGCTCCAGCATCCCCTTAACCTTTATTTACTGTTTGTGTCGTTCCGAGTGGTATTGTAAGTAATAATATTTTTTCAACTTTCTTTTATAGGCCTAAAATCTGTCTTGAATGTGTCTAAAGTGTGTAGTGCAAGTCATCGAAGGTATATTTATCGATAAGAAAGAGTTGAGAATATTATATGCAAAAATAATATTAGATGTTAGATTGTAATTACGATTTTTTAAATCGCATAAATACCTAATATAAATAATGTTTTAATGTTTACAAAATAAAGAAAAATGCAAAGACAAAAGAACTTTAGTGATGCAGAACAAGAATTTTTATTAAATTTAATATTTTTACAACGTGATGTTATTGAAAATAAGGAAAGTGATCGTTCAACAATTTTGAAAAAAGATGAAGCATGGCTAACATTACTAACAAATATAATACAATATATACAAGAAACATACGAACAGAAAAATCCTTGCGTTACTGCTGGGATAATATGAAAAAATCAGCAACGAAATACTGTGCAGCTTTCAAACTTACAAGACAGGTAATAATTTATTATTAGAAATATAAATAAAATAACATTTTTAACTATTATTACATTTGTAGATGGAGGAGTAGCAAATGTATGGAAAGATCCTTTGTTGGAACGTGTAAAAGAAATCATGAGTGAGAAATCATTACATGGTTTGATGAATCCTTTTGAGTCCGATGCTATAGATCCAAGCTCGGCAAGAAATGCACTCCGCGGCCAATTTTCAACTCGCTCCGCCTGCCGCTGCTCCCCTTACCTCAGCGTTCCGCGCGCAGCCTACGAGCCGCTCGAGGCTCAGGAACGTATGACTCGCGTATATTTCCAATAGTTTTCCACGTCACCCGTGAGGTACTATTGTTGACGCGTTTTCTTTAAGTGGTATCCCCAGTAGGCCTAATCCACTGATGACTAAAGCGACCCATTAACTAACTACCTAACTAAAACAGAATATTTAAATAATAAATAACAAAATAAAGTAATAAAATAAAAATTATTCCTATTGATCAGACGACTTTCGAGATTTTTTAGATACGAGAGAAGGAACATCAATGTCTATATTAAACGTAGCAAGCCGCATAAGACGCGGTAAAGAATTGTCGCTTAGAGAAGAACGTTTTTCATTTTTTATGAATTTCATTTTTGAGAATGAAGTCTCACATA
Source organism: Ooceraea biroi (assembly GCF_003672135.1). Classification (NCBI taxonomy): domain Eukaryota; kingdom Metazoa; phylum Arthropoda; class Insecta; order Hymenoptera; family Formicidae; genus Ooceraea; species Ooceraea biroi. The sequence goes on from NC_039511.1 coordinate 7,677,884, forward strand.
AATATGTGGATCCAAACATGGAATAAATTCGAAGTCCGAAATTACGAAGCTTAGGGTATGATGAGTGTGATAAAATTTTATAAAAATCAGCACCGGTTTCTTTAACCGTTTTAAGAGAAATATCATTGTGTAGATCACACAATTCATTTTGCAAGTCAAGATGCTGTTCTTCGATTGGTGCTGTAAGGGGATTTTCGAAAAGAATTAATTCGGTTCTAAGTTTTTCAAAACAAGTAAAACGTGTATCAAATTCTGTTATAAGAGAATCTACAATAGAAATATATTGTTTAAAATTACAGCTACTGCCGTATTCTTCGAGAAGAATCTGGCAAGAAGGAAAAAAATGAAAAATGTCATTATTTAAATGAGTTTTGAATAATTGTAATTTCCTTCGGAAAGAATCGACATGACTAACTAATTGGGAAATATTTTGATTCTGTCTTTGCAGTTTTAAATTGAGAAGCCTAAGTTGATTAGTCATGTCTGTAATAAAAGCAAGTTCAGAAAGAAATGTAACATCTTCTAAAAGAGATATATATTCCTGAAATTTGGAGTTATTCATTTCTTGCAAGAAAAGGAAGATCTCTTTTCTTATCGCAAAAAACCTTTCTAAACATTTTGTAGCACTAAGCCAACGTGATGGACAATGGAGAGGGACATTTGTATGAATAGCCTTATGTTCAGTAAGAAATAATTGAAATTTTCTATGCATGAGAAATTTCTGTCCACCTTTAATTGTATTAATTATTTTGGTTACTGTTTCCATTGCTGTTGACAATTTTACGACTTTGCCACTAAGTGCTTCCTGGTGTATTATACAATGAATAACGGGAATATTAAAGTTTCGCTGCTTTAATTGGCCGGCAAATCCTATTTTTGAACCTATCATAGCTTTTGCGCCATCAGTTGTAATCGAAGAACATTTACTAAGATCAATGTCAAATTTTTTAAGCGCTCCTTCGACAGCTAAAAAAATATCCAGACCCGTTGTTGTGCCATGTAACGGGACGAAATCTAAAAGCTCCTCGACACATGAGAAATCGTTTTGAACGATTCGAATAAAAATACTCAATTGACTTATGTGCCGAATGTCGGTGCTCTCATTAATGTATAAAGAAAAATACGTACACGATATTAAAAGATTTTTCAACTTTTCCTGTATAGAATTACTGATGTCAGTAATTCTTGACGTTATAGTCTTTGCACTGAGCGGAATGCTCATTGCTTCATCGATTGTTAATGAATTACCGAAAGATTTTACTGCTTCGATGATACAGTTTTTTATGAAAGTACCGTCAGTAAATGGTTTTGAATTTTGTCCTATAAGTAAGGAAATAGCATAAGAAGCTAATAGAGGTTTTTCAGAAGAATTTTCAGGAGGAGAAGATACTACATTGTCCTGATAAACTAATTTTAACGCTTCGATGATATTCAATTTTTCTGTATCTGAATAATTGGAGTATTGTACCGAGTGACAACGTCTGAAATGTCTATCTATTACAAACTTTTTTATTATTGAAGGCTCGAAACCACAAAGTAAACAAATCGTACGATTGAAAATATAAATAAAAAAATAATTAATTTCCCACGATCTATCAAATTCTTGAATATACTTTTGATTATCCATCATCAAGTATGAATTGATAAAAGGAAAATACAAAGACTTTCACCGCTAATGATTGCTGCTCGAACTTCGTGTGACTTGAACTTCGTGTTGTAAATATCAGAATGTCATAGTGGCTGTCAGTGCGGTTATATTGACAATTTTATTTATTATTTCTTAGGAACGTGAAAACGGCAGCTGTCAATTCTGTCAAATTTGTATTGATGAAACACGATGAAATAAATAACACCTTTAACGCCTTTTTTAGAATAGGATTTGTGTCATTTATTATATAATAAATAATAGATGAATATTATTATTCAAAAACATTATTAATATTGAAAAATAAAATAGCGCGCGTACCGCGCGCCTGTGTTACTGGTATAGCAAAAGAGAAAAGACGATATAGCAATCGCCTACAAACGGCCGCCGTCGACAATTGTTTTTAACGGTTTGCAACGTACCATTTACAAAGCGACCACAGCAGCGGATAGCAGCAATCATTAGCGGTGAGAGTCTTTGTATTTTCCTTTTATCAATTCATACTTGATGATGGATAATCAAAAGTATATTCAAGAATTTGATAGATCGTGGGAAATTAATTATTTTTTTATTTATATTTTCAATCGTACGATTTGTTTACTTTGTGGTTTCGAGCCTTCAATAATAAAAAAGTTTGTAATAGATAGACATTTCAGACGTTGTCACTCGGTACAATACTCCAATTATTCAGATACAGAAAAATTGAATATCATCGAAGCGTTAAAATTAGTTTATCAGGACAATGTAGTATCTTCTCCTCCTGAAAATTCTTCTGAAAAACCTCTATTAGCTTCTTATGCTATTTCCTTACTTATAGGACAAAATTCAAAACCATTTACTGACGGTACTTTCATAAAAAACTGTATCATCGAAGCAGTAAAATCTTTCGGTAATTCATTAACAATCGATGAAGCAATGAGCATTCCGCTCAGTGCAAAGACTATAACGTCAAGAATTACTGACATCAGTAATTCTATACAGGAAAAGTTGAAAAATCTTTTAATATCGTGTACGTATTTTTCTTTATACATTAATGAGAGCACCGACATTCGGCACATAAGTCAATTGAGTATTTTTATTCGAATCGTTCAAAACGATTTCTCATGTGTCGAGGAGCTTTTAGATTTCGTCCCGTTACATGGCACAACAACGGGTCTGGATATTTTTTTAGCTGTCGAAGGAGCGCTTAAAAAATTTGACATTGATCTTAGTAAATGTTCTTCGATTACAACTGATGGCGCAAAAGCTATGATAGGTTCAAAAATAGGATTTGCCGGCCAATTAAAGCAGCGAAACTTTAATATTCCCGTTATTCATTGTATAATACACCAGGAAGCACTTAGTGGCAAAGTCGTAAAATTGTCAACAGCAATGGAAACAGTAACCAAAATAATTAATACAATTAAAGGTGGACAGAAATTTCTCATGCATAGAAAATTTCAATTATTTCTTACTGAACATAAGGCTATTCATACAAATGTCCCTCTCCATTGTCCATCACGTTGGCTTAGTGCTACAAAATGTTTAGAAAGGTTTTTTGCGATAAGAAAAGAGATCTTCCTTTTCTTGCAAGAAATGAATAACTCCAAATTTCAGGAATATATATCTCTTTTAGAAGATGTTACATTTCTTTCTGAACTTGCTTTTATTACAGACATGACTAATCAACTTAGGCTTCTCAATTTAAAACTGCAAAGACAGAATCAAAATATTTCCCAATTAGTTAGTCATGTCGATTCTTTCCGAAGGAAATTACAATTATTCAAAACTCATTTAAATAATGACATTTTTCATTTTTTTCCTTCTTGCCAGATTCTTCTCGAAGAATACGGCAGTAGCTGTAATTTTAAACAATATATTTCTATTGTAGATTCTCTTATAACAGAATTTGATACACGTTTTACTTGTTTTGAAAAACTTAGAACCGAATTAATTCTTTTCGAAAATCCCCTTACAGCACCAATCGAAGAACAGCATCTTGACTTGCAAAATGAATTGTGTGATCTACACAATGATATTTCTCTTAAAACGGTTAAAGAAACCGGTGCTGATTTTTATAAAATTTTATCACACTCATCATACCCTAAGCTTCGTAATTTCGGACTTCGAATTTATTCCATGTTTGGATCCACATATTTATGTGAGACTTCATTCTCAAAAATGAAATTCATAAAAAATGAAAAACGTTCTTCTCTAAGCGACAATTCTTTACCGCGTCTTATGCGGCTTGCTACGTTTAATATAGACATTGATGTTCCTTCTCTCGTATCTAAAAAATCTCGAAAGTCGTCTGATCAATAGGAATAATTTTTATTTTATTACTTTATTTTGTTATTTATTATTTAAATATTCTGTTTTAGTTAGGTAGTTAGTTAATGGGTCGCTTTAGTCATCAGTGGATTAGGCCTACTGGGGATACCACTTAAAGAAAACGCGTCAACAATAGTACCTCACGGGTGACGTGGAAAACTATTGGAAATATACGCGAGTCATACGTTCCTGAGCCTCGAGCGGCTCGTAGGCTGCGCGCGGAACGCTGAGGTAAGGGGAGCAGCGGCAGGCGGAGCGAGTTGAAAATTGGCCGCGGAGTGCATTTCTTGCCGAGCTTGGCTATAGATCCTGTAGATAACAAAGAAAATATTGAATATGTAATTCTTGATGAAGTTGATCAAAATCCAGAGAAAAATGATCCAGAGGAAGTACTTTCGGTAAGTTATATTGTTTTGTTATAATATGTAGTAAGTTGCATGCATGTATATACATATCCACACACACCCATTAGATTGTTTTGCTTAATAGGAAATATAAATAAACCTCGATCACTTCTCTTTTACACGTTTCAATAAATATTTTCATACATTTACTACTCCTACAAATGGAATAATTTAAAATATTATTTTATTTATATTAATTTCGTGACAATTAAATGTCTGTTTTAATTTTGTAGTGTCTAATGGATAATAAAGCAATCGATAACTGGAAATCTTGGGATTCTGTTGAAGCTGTGTTTTAACATTGACCATTTGCACATTATTAATAAGCTTTCAATATAGTTTTTCTTTTATGCGTTCGGAGGCGCAACTATCGTTATCCGGTCGGAAGTTATGTGGTGACATCTATACCGGTAATTCTAGCGTATCGCCACTGGCTTGCTTTTGCGTTATTCGAGTACGAGCCGTGTAACAAAAAGGTTGCTTGTGCACTTAAATAAATAATTGCTATTTCTACATCTCAGAAATAAACATGACTGACTCGTTATTTTGTGTATTTCTGCATAACCTGCCTACCGTTAACAGATTCAGACAAATTAAAATCGCAAATAAGTCCTCCGTTGAAACATGAAGACGATGTGCAAGCATCAACGTCGAATAATCCGTGTAAAAAAAGAAAACTTAATATTCAGTATTCAAGGAATACAGTGGATGAAGCAAAGACTGAATTAGCAAATACTTTGAAAGCAAGTGTGGAGGAGAAAAACGATTATGAGAAACAATTATTACAAGCTAATTAGAGAAAGAAAACCTTAAAATTGAACTATTAAAAATACTTATTGAAAAAGAAAAAAACAAAAGAAATAATAGAAGAAAAAAGGGGAATATTTACATTATAAATCAAATATGTTACATAATTTATAATATGTTCACAGTATTACTAGAGGAGAATCCCCTATTATGAGATATGCTCCTAATATGAGATAATGGAGTTTCTGCTAAACTAGTGAGCACCATCTGTTAATTCCACCATAAACTTACTATAAAATTACTCTTGGTGTAAAATGTATTTAGTAAAAAATTCATTGTTCGTTTTTGCGTTTAGCTTTTGCAAGAAAAGGTTTGTGAAATTGTGAACATGTCAAAGGAACTTAAGGTAAGTCTTTAAACCTTGTTTATTACATAATAAAGAAATGGTTGGCAATAAATTCAGTATGCAATGATAGAGTAGAATCGTAGTAACAGGAAAATACGCGATTTGTTGAATTGCTTAATTGTAGAGGTTAGATTTCATGATCGCGGAACCGCTAGGCGTGTGGCTCGTATAATGAGATATTCAGGGTACTCTTAATATGAGATAATTATTGCTCGAATATGAAGAGTATGTAGTGTAATAAAAAGAAAGAAAATACTACGTTAAGGTTAAAGAAAAGTTAATACGAATTTATATTACGAATTTTTGTGTATTTAATTTTTATAGAATCTGACTATGGAGGTTAGAGAAACGAGGAAGCGTGTCGACAGTGGAATCGTGAAGATTTGGCGAAGGCTGTGACAGCAGTATTTTTATAAAAATATCTAATAAAGTTTTTTACTTGCAATACTGATGTATTTTGCACTTTTAACACCGATTTCTCAAGGTATCTTATATTAGGAGCACACTTTCGCGATCTTGCGTAAAGCTCTTTTTTCAAATTTTTTTAATTTTCAGAAAAAATAATATTTAAATTAGATTTTTTATTTCACCAACCTAAAGCTTATTAAATTCTCTTCAAGAGAACGTATTATTACATTTTTAAATTCTGCCTATAGATTTCCTTACATTCGGCAAAATCGATATGGTATCTCATAATCAGGAACTTTCCTCTAATATTGTTTTGTTAACTCTTGTTTTCTTTTATAAGAATATTATATTTGTGTTAAGTATTAGAAGTTAAATGAAAAAAGGGAAATATTAATTTAATTTTATCTTAAATTCTATGTAGAAAAAGAAAATAATGTCCCTCATTTATTTCATGCATACAATGAAATGAACAATTAATACTTACATATGTTACTTTTTTATATATTTTATGAGTACTATACAAATTGTAAGTACAAAATATATGCAAAGTTTTAAAAATATAAAATAAAACAAATAAAATTTCGATGAGTTAAATTATTTATTAATGCACCAGTCCAATTAATGAGTTAATAAGTTCTTATTAGGTAAAATGCTTGTCTCACTTATATTAATTGACTTATTCATGAGTTGAGATCCTTCCTCAAATACTTATTGTGTCTTTAAACATTTCAAATGTTTTAAATTAACCTGTTATTATTAAAAAAACTTAATTATATAGTATTAAAGTACATATTTTTCTGATTAATTTTTACTATTACCTTTCAAAATATTTGACTATTGTATGTCGCACATTAGTGACATCTCTATAATTTATGTTTTGCACTAATGCAATAGCATTATTATATGCTTCGGGATCAGTCCTAATCTTTTCTATATTCTGTTGCATAATGTTATGCAAAACTGCTGTTGCAATAATAACAGGAAGCACTCTCTCAGGTAAAAAAACGTGTTCCAATAGACAGAACTGGAAATCTCCTTTTCCAAATACCAAAAAAACGTTCAATTTTTTAGCGAGTTCTAATTTGAAATTCATTGTATAGATGCTCTGCAGTTGCTGTCGGATCTTGCAATGGACACATAATATATGGCAGATTTGGATATCCAGAATCTGCTACACTGTCACCGAACGTGCCTGTTTCAAACAAAGTTTTTAACTTGGAATGATCAAAAATAGTGAAATCATGCGTAGATCCTGGCCAACGTGTCACAATATATATAATTTCTAATCTTGCATTAATAACAACTTGTACAATAACAGAAAACCAGCCTTTTCTATTGTGGAATAATTAATTCTCTTTTCCACCTGCAATACAGGAAAAATTATATGTAATAAAAAGTTATATGTAATAAAAGTGTTTTTTAAATAAATGTATTTGCACATACTACTTAAATTCTACTTACCACATGATTGTAGTTTTACATGTGTACAATCCATATAGCCGATGACACGAATAAATTTTGCAGCATGATAAAATTCCTCCTGGTTTTGACGAATTTCTTCCGGTAATATTGGAAGTATGAAATCCTTTATTTACATGTATTAAAATGCTTTTTATTGCTACAAATTCTGGTTTTTCACGCCGTTACATATCACTGAACATAAACAAAAAATGGACTGAATATAAACTGAGAATAAACTAAATATAGCTGAAAATATACTGAATATAGCTGAAAACAAATAATTAATTCGGCTGATTATAACGTCGTAGTGACACTGCCACGCTTTTGGCACTTAACCGGGTAAAATAATAAATGATTGAGTGTCGCACTGACACTGCTAGATCGCAACAAAAAAAAGAGAAGGACGTCTCACTGATGTTATCACGTAAAATAAGAAAAAAGTGTCTCACTGACACGAGCAATGTTGCACGTAAAACGTGTCTTACTGACACGACTCAAATTTTGAGAAATAAAAGTGTCTCACTGACACAACCACGCGTCTCACTGACGCAAGCAATCCGTAGCGTAGGAAAAAAGCGTCTCAGTGAGACACTATCACCCTGAGGAGGGCTTCGGCTTGATCAAGGCCGAAAAAATACGTACTCACTTCTGTTTTCGTGTTGTAAAGCTCACCCGCTTAACCTCGTCTCGCCCTGAGAGATGACAACAGAAGCCTCGCACTGAGGGATCGCAATCGAAGGGGTGTCTCGCTGACACGGTCAGGAGTGATAACCGCAGGGCCCACTACCCTGTAGAAATCCCGTCGTCCTTTCTCTCGCAGAGAGAACGCACTTGCAACCTTTGTCCCACAAAGAAGTCACGACAAGAAAATTCGCGCAGCGCACCCAAAAAACGCTCTAGCAGCGCACCCTCTCTCGTCCGAAACTCTAACGAGATCGATTGGTTATCGACCGCCCTAAGTCGCCCGATCGATATCGGTAACGGTTGTTGTTGTTCGGTTGTTTCTGTAACATCCTTCCTTAATGCAGCAATAGCACAAGAAACACGATGGACAATTCTCTGAGCACTTGATGTGCTTACACCACAAAAATCTCCAATAGTTTGAAAAAAGGATCCTGTTGCATAGAATCGTAAGGCAACCATCAATTGTATAATGGGTGGAATGGCATCGTTACTATTTGAAAATATTTAAAAAATTATTAAAATATCATAGGATAAAATTGTGTTTATATTCATTAATGTCTTTATGCTGCATTTATGTCTGACAAACCCCGTCGGCGTGCAGTATATTGTGGTTGAATAAAAAACCAGAGAGTTTTTAACAAAACTAGCTAGTAAAGATCGAAGATAATGAATAAGTCATCCAATAGATAATAATATAAATGACTAGCGATTAATTAATTATATCTTCAATTCAATGTTTGTCGACCTCTGATCGGATTATGACGTGTCTTCAGTGTGGTCCGGGTGGGGGCGCTTGTAGAGTTTTCTCGCAGGTACTCTTTACGGCACCATTTCAATATATACGAGTTCCTAACATCTTCGTGTATCTCAGCGTCTAGGGCATGGGATCGTCTGCACAGCCCTACTGATGAGTCTGCAGACGATCTCAAGACGAAACGCTCCTTTCTAACTGCATTTATGTCTGACAAACCTCGTCGGCGTGCAGTATATTGTGGTTGAATAAAAAACCAGAGAGTTTTTAGCAAAACTAGCTAGTAAAGATCGAAGATAATGAATAAATCATCCAATAGATATTAATATTATTATTACAGTTTCTGTAAAAAAATATATAACTATGAAAAATTATTTTTATTATGTAATTTAATTAATAATTCGTAATTATTACGATTAGTAGGATGAAAAGTCCTTGAATCAAGTTTGATGGTTACACTATGCCAGTTTTGCACACATACATGATTAAAAATTTGTATTTCTTCAACATCTGACATACAGACTGCACAAATCATGTTTGATTCCTATAAACAGAATTACAAAAAAATCATTACAAAAGAATGTAATACAAATTATTTTTGCATTCTTATGATATTAAGGCCTGGTTGCACCAACAGTTGCTTAACTTTAATCTTAGCTTAACTCTCTCTTCGTCTTTTTCTAATGTGCTCCTTAGAAAGAGAAGGAGAGAGAGTTAAGCTAAGCATAAAGTCAAGCAAACGTTGGTGCAACCGGGCGTAAGATTAAAGAGGAGAGAGAAAGAAAAGCAACAAATGACATTTGTCTCTCATGCACATCATTCTCGATACGATCGCATTTCTCGTGTCATAAGGCGTTCATCCTTACCGTAAAACTGGGGATCCCTTTGCGACCCTCTTCAAACAGGGAGGAACATAAATTTGGCTGCATTTTACAAAATGTAGCACGTTTTTAACGTAAATAGATGTGGCTAAAGTACGAGTCGTATTCCCATCTCGACGCGCTAAATTTACGTTCGTCGTCATTCGCCTGTTGCTTCCGATTCACCATTGTCTATTGTTTGTCCATTGTTCGCGACAAATGTACCAACGAAAAAAGAAAAATAAATAAAGAAAGCGTAGCAAGCTTCTTCCATTTCCAATTGAAGCCACGAAGAGTGAAGAAGACACAACGCGATCGCGAGAAGCGTTCTCGCTTCATGGCGTGTAAAAGACACATCGTTGCATACGGTGTCATTAAAGTTGTTCGGCACACTTTTCTGCCTTAGTTTCGACGCCGTCGTCGCTCTTGACATGAGAGCCAAACGTGGTAGTGTTAAGTCCACTGTTGTCGACCGAGTCAATCTTATTATTATTGTTTCTCTTTCTCCTTCTTGTTTTCTGTCTCTGTCTGCTTCCCTTTCGTACTACTCATCCTTGTCGCTTCTACTGACGAGCGGACGACTCTTCTCCTTGTAATCAACGCGAGTGCGACTGCACGCGACAATAAATTACTCGCATCACTTATCTGTTGCGTCACAAAATGGTTGCGTTCTGGAAACAGAACAGATCAGTGAGCGCTCAGTAATTATTATTATTGGTTTCTGTACTTGGATCCAGCGAAGATCTGAAGGAAAGAACCAATTATATTAAAGAATCACTGAGCGTTCACTGATTTGCTTTGTCTCCTGAACGCCAATGATACTTCGTCAATGTTTGGTTATGTTCCAATATATATACTGTTAGTAATAAAATTTACATTAAATGTACTATAAAAACAAATGTATACATGAAATTATACTATATATATATAAATTTTGCATAGTATTATATATTAGAACCAGGGGGGAATTCACAACACAAAATTTTGTACACCACTGCCGATTTTAGACAATGCTGTAAAATTCGAGAAAACACTGCCGACATTTTCGTTCACTGCCGACAATGCCTAGTCAATGCTTACAATGTCGTCAATCCCGCTTTAAAGTTAAGGTAATGCCATGCTATTATGAACACTGCCGCCCATTATCGTACGTCAATGGCTATCCTAAAGCTAAAGAAGAATCCTAAAGCTTTCCCGAAATATTCTACACAATTACAAACAACTCAAAAGTACAAAGAACTAAAAAACTTTTAAATATTCTTTATCACGATCGTGCTATCTGCCGTTACCGACCCGTTACTCATTACCGACCCTTACCGATAGGCGGAGTCGGTCATTGTGTGCGTCACACGGATATACGGAAGGCATATTTGCCGTTGCTTGTACATGTAATTGTACATTATTATATGCAATTGTACATTATAATATAACTCTCTCTCTCCCCCTCCCCTCTCCCTCCCCCTCTCTCCCCCTCTATCTCCCCTCTCTCTCCCCCTCTATCTCCCCTCTCTCTCCTCCTCTCTCTCCCCATCTCCCCCTTCGCTCTCTGCGTATTGCTAGCATCTGTTAGCATGCGAAGAGACTGACGCAACATATACTGAGAAAAAAATGTAATTTATCCAACGAAATGTCTTATTACGAGGTGCCTACAAAATATATACTTATTTCGACAAGTTATATATTGAAACAAATATGTAGTTCTTGGATTACACACATGAGAATTATAATCCAAGAATTATATATTTGCTTCAATATATAACTTGTTGAAATAAGTATATATTTTGTTGGCACCCCGTGACAAGACATTTCGTTGGATCAATTACATTTTTTCCTCAGTGTACGTTTCGTGTGCACTCGGGACTACTCGGAACCGTCCCGAGCGCACATGGACACGATACATAGTTGTGTGCGTTATCCCTTCCCATGCTACCAAATGCTACCAGTGCGCAGCGACCGGAATCTGGCGTCTCTGGAAGTCTGTTATTGTTTAGACTGCACATGCGCATATCCAGGAATAGGAGTAGTGGGACGTCCACTGCCGTATTGCCGAGTCAATGCCGGCTAAAATTCTGATAATGCCTTAGCAATGCTATGCAATGCCTCCTACATTGCCACTGCCACTAGTCATTATTACCACTGCCCAACCACTGACGACAATGCCGTCCAATATTTTAGTCCACTGCCGAATTTTTGTACACCAATGCCGGATGTGAATTCCCCCCTGATTAGAACATAATATTTTTATAATTTGGATTCATATATTACTTACCATTTTGTCTAACAAGAAAGGTTAGAAGAAGATGCTTCAAGAATGCACACAAAGACGAGAAACAAATGCAAAACTTCAGTGTTAAGAAGCTGAAATCTGCACGTTCTGAATCCTTTGCGCAGGATTCAGAACGTGTTTTCTGCGCAGACGCTCGACACTATCATGTAATGGCACCTTAAGGTATCCCGAGCAGGTCAAAACTAGAGAGCCTCTAAGAGAGAGAGGCAACACGAGGTCATGTGACCAGCTTCGTCGCGATTGGCTGGCGAAATTATGGGCTAATTTATTCATTGCGACGCCAATGCAGACCACATGTGACGTGATTGCTGACGTTTATAAGACTGTGTGAAGGCGACAATAAAATATGTGTGGTTAACGATTCACATATATGAGGTAAATCTAACTAGTTGAAGTTTGGAACGTTCCTGGAGCGATTTTTTGAAAATGCATAAAATTAACAGAACACATTAAATATATGTAAAATGATATAGTATAATACAGTATAGGGCATAATAATCTGATACACCCTGCGGAAGACACCCTTTTACCCGAAAAACCACTCCTGAAAAGACTTAAAAAATTCCCCTTTCGCCAAAAATAAATTCTCCCATTTCTCCCGCCACACACGGTGACTTGCAGGCCTCCAACAAAATAAGTGCCGTAGCGGGGCGATACACCCTGCGAAAGACATCCTTTTACCCGAAAAACTACCCCCGAAATCACTTAAAAAATTCCCCTTTCGTCAAAAATGAATTCTCCCATTTCTCGCGCCACACACGGTGACTTGCAAGTGCCTCCAACAAAGAAAAATGTAAATAACTGCTTATAAATATCCACTGAACTATATGTATAGTTCAGTGGATATTTATAAGCAGTTATTTAAATAACGTGCATTATATAACAAGCATTACTCTAAATATGATATGTGCGATTATGTCAAAAAGTTAAAAAGGGACAGATGAAATACACATTTATGTTATCATAAAGTTTACTTTGTATATTTCATCCATGGTCGAAAACCTTTTGAACACAATAGACACCTGTATTTTGCATCTGGATGCTCCCAATTTGTTGAATCGTTAAATTTTCTTTTAAGACACAGTTGATGCACCCAACGACGACACGTATTGCACATGACCAAGGATATGTCACGATCACTGAAGCAATATTGGCATATATCTTTCATGGATCTAGACGATCTTAATAATGTTGTAGCAACTGTGAGTCTATATTCGGCTGAGTTGAACATTGTATCAATTGTTTTGTTGTGTATTATGCAGTCTAAATAATACATTACATATGTCCCACAGTTAAGAGTCATTTTGAAGTGTTCTGTCACTGCATGTTACTTCGCGCCATAGTCTGTTACATATATCATTGCTTGATGTGTCTAACAAAGAACTTTCTTTCACGTAACTTTTAAATGCTCTAATTACTCGTTGTTTATCTGGACTTTGAAACGACCTATCGGGTTCTCGAATGCGGACTAGCTCGCCGGGACGGGTTCGAGGATAGGTCCGTGACAATGAGCAACTATGCGCGTGGATAAGTAACAACAATAACGTTTATTATATAATATTACGGACCAGATACACTATATACATTGCTTCGCGCGCGGTACGCTTACGATGGCGTGTCGCGGGTTCGTGGTTCGACCGGGGCATGCGGTGTCGCGTAAATATACAAAGTACCGCGGGCGCAGTACGCGAGACTATCCACCACCCTCGGGTGGGAACGAGCACGTGGTGCTGCTTCAGCTCAGCCGCGATACGTATCGGCAGGCGTGTCAATCGAGATCTAGGGGCGGCCCTTAGATCCCCGTATTGATGGCCGTCCCCGTACGGCCGAGTCGCCTCGGCAGCGGCGAAGAACACTTCACCCCTATGCACGCGGGTCGGGACCGAGGAGCGGATTCTGCGGCGACAGGGTCGAGAAACCTCGACGGAGACGGAGAATCCTCCACCTCCGGTCCGTGTCGTCGCGGAGGCTAGGTGACTGCTCGGTTCCCGGTGCGCTCTCTTATCCGAGAAGGCTCGGCGGAGACGAGGAACACCTCACCTCTGTCTGAGATTGCACCGGTTGGCTAGCGCGGTTCTGTCCACGTGCGTGCGGGGCCGAGAGGAGTCTCGGCGGAGACGGAGAATACTCCACCCCCGTACCCGTCGGTGCACTTGCGGCTGGTTCCGAGTGTCAGGTGCGGTCGTCGTCGAGACCAACTCGGCAGAGACGGAGAATGCTCCACCTCGAGACGATGCCACTGCCCTCGGACTGTATGCGCTTCGGATCGTGAAACGGACACTGGCTCAAGAGCTCGCTTCGTCGTAGAACGGCGGAGCGGATCAGGATTCCAAGCTTTCGCTCGGAGCGGTGTCTGGAAATCAGAGTTTAGCGGAGATCGGATACGAACGTACGAACGAATGTTCGATGGCTCGACTGCCCTGGTTACGCTGTTCCGCGCTCTTTTATACGTTGGTTGTTTGCTCCACTCGGGGGATCGCGCCTGCGCACACCAGCGCTGGTTAAACGGTGCGGCTCGGAACGGGACCGGCGTGGTGTTTGCGCTTACCCCGTTGCCGGTGCGACAAACAACTCGCGCGTATGATAATATGTTTTTATGAGCGCAAGCGCTCATGTCCTCGCCCCAATGATGGCGGGCGGAATCCGACGGATGGTCGTCGGCGAGGTGATTGTCCGGCGGATGGTCGGCCGGTTGTCGGAACGATCGCCCTCAAAAGGGCGTATCGTTACAACTTTCTACGAATTTTGGATCTACATGAAGAATTGTATTTTCTTTTAAATTAACAATTAAAATATACCAATGTGATTTATGTAAATAGGGTAATAACATTACGTCACTAATAGGATTTGTTATATTATACATACGCCATTGCGCATTTTTAACCTTTTTATAGTTATCTCCTATCATATAGTATGTATAATTTGTAGGAACATATATAAAATTATGTGAGACACTATTTAATAAAGTGATTATATAACAATCAATAATTTTGCCATCAATCCAATTTTGGTCCTTTAAAGTATGAAATTCTTCTTCAATAAGATTATATGTATCAAATCCTGTTACTGGCGCATTTGTTATAGATCCATATTGTCCAATTGTGAATGTCGGATCTGGAGATTGCAAGTAATATTCGACATCGAGAAATAATCCATTATTAAGAGCATTGGTATGAGTAGAACTTTCACTTAAGTTCAATTCCGATAGATTTAGTGTACTTGTATTTCTATTAGAAATAGGCGTACTTGTATTTAGCTTGTACTTTTTAGCTATGCGTCCTAATGAGCGTCCTTCAAAATGACTGTACAAAGGTTTCCGTTTTCTTTGCCACGCTTCTTCTACTAATATGTCATTTATGTAACGATGTTGAGTATTACGTTTCTTGTGTTTCAACGGAATGTTCAATCTTAATTCTGCGCATAATTGTCTCGTATTATCTTTCATTTTTTTTTTAGGAAACGTCCAACTTTTAAGTTTACTTCGCCATTTAAAACATATTTTTAACAATGTTAAAGTAACCTTTGATATTTGCGTTGCTTAATCGAATAGTATCTGGTGCAACCTGTTTCAATAGTAACGCTGACCACATGGGAGCAAAAGGCATATAATGGTTTGTGATATAATCTGCAATTTCTGGGGAATAATATTTATTATCATTTATGTTATTATTATCTATATTATTTTTTAATTGATGCAATTTGGCCGTATATCTTTTATAGAATGGCGAATCAATGAAAATTCTACCTTCTAGTTTATAATTCTCGTTTAAAAGGTCTGCGTTACTTTCAAAATCAGAATTTATCTCGCTTAAATCATTACCGCATTTATATTTGGACGTATGAAATTTGTTAATGTCAATAATAGTGTCATTAGCCTCTTTGGAACAAGATGTCAATAATATAGTCATAAATTTCTCGTAACAATAATCTAAATCATCTAAAGTTTTGCAGTGAATCAATATACCCATACATTCTAATATAAGATTTTTATTTTTGGAAAATTTATTATGTATAGTGGTCGAAATGCGTTTTTGGAAATGTGCACAATAGCTATGTACACAGTTGGAAAATTGGCTAGACTTCCGTATGTGATCCACCTCCGATTTTGACGAATTTTTACAGACATGTAGTACATACTATATGAAGTCTATGACACAAGTGCGAATGTGCGGAAACGTGTAGTTTCTGAGGTATTCAAATTTTTATTATTGTCTTAAATGTAGGATTGGTAAATCTACCGATTAGCGTACCCTCCTCCTATCACCTTGTCCTTGACATATATTATAGAGGTCACCCTCCTGAGTGACCTTCAAAAGGTTTTAGCCGTCGGTCGTTGTTTACTAAAAAGTTATTAACAAAAGAAGTTTAATGATTTTGCACGAATTTTCAGCCGTCCACGACAAGCAAAAGGTTATATTTTCCGAAACTGGAGCCCCGGACACATACGCTCGGTTTCAGCCCGCTTCGCGGGAGGGCGGGGGGCAGGGGCTTCGCCACCCCCCCCCCCGCCAGAACCAGTGTAACAAATTTCACACAGATTTTGATCACTTGGTACACGGCACGGATGTCGGCGGGGGGAGGGGCAAAGCCCCTCCCTCCCCGCCCTCCCGCGAAGCGGGCTGAAAACCGAGCGTATATGTCCGGGGCTCCAATTTCAGAAAATATAACCGGTAATTATACACATAAGAAGACATAAGTTTCGAAAATATAGTAGTTATTTTGAATATGAACGAACAAAATTTATTTAAAGCAGTGAATCATTAATATATAGAATAGTTTGTTTATAAATACAAAGTATTCTTTATTTTAACCAAAAGCACAAAACAGGTAAATACAAATTATTTTCTGCTTTAAGATGAGTAAAAAAAATTATTTTATTTAACACATATTCTTCATAAATATTCTGAAACTATATATTAATATATACATTTACATATAAAGAATTAATTAAGACACTAGGTATATAATAACTAGAGGTACTTTATTTTTTAATGTAATGTATTAAAATATATAAAATTTTATATTATATAAATATTAAAGTATATAAAATTTTTCAGACAATACCAATTAAATCGTTAACTTAAATTGTATTTTAGCTTAAAAACAAAAATACAATGTAACAAAAATTTGAAAACAAAATAAAATGCTTTTACTTTAATTATATTAACTGTAACTGTAATTGCAACATTGAAAGAATCACTTAACTTAAACAATTATGCATTTTAAATAATATCTTAATAATATAATGATGAGAATATAAAAAGATATTATTTATAAATAAAGAGATAAAGGGAATATAAAAGAAAAACAGTTTTTTAACTTATGCATTAGTGCGGAAAACCTGAAAAGAGCTTATTTGACAAATAGTTTTATATATTATATAAAACTATCTAAAAAAAAACGAATTTTATCAAAATTACCAATAAATTACCATTTTACCGTAATTTTACCGTCAGTAATTGTCATTTTAAATCTGACCGTAATTTTGCATCTCTACTAAGATTATAAAAACAGTAATTGCATATTGCTAAAGAAGAATTAGTTTTATATTATTATATAGTATTATATACTTATATTATATATTATTATTATTATTATCATTTTCATATAGTTCTAAAACCATCTATAAAAATTTTACTAACAGATCCTTTGTAATGGTTCATTTCAACATTTCAAAAATGTTGAACAAATTTTTTACAAGTACATAGGTTATTCCAAAACCACCAATAGAAAATTTTAATGATTCTATATTTTAAAAGAAACATTGTAACATAAAAATGTCGAAGCCACAGCAGAGAAACTTTAATCGTTTCTTTACTATG
This sequence comes from Ooceraea biroi, assembly GCF_003672135.1. NCBI lineage: Eukaryota > Metazoa > Arthropoda > Insecta > Hymenoptera > Formicidae > Ooceraea > Ooceraea biroi. Next base: position 7,695,669 of record NC_039511.1, read on the forward strand.
ACTTAGACATTTTTATATTTGTTCGGAATTGCATTTAATGAGATTGCAGTAACTGAGGAATAGATAATTGGAATCGCGATTACGGGTGATGTTTGTCTCATAGAAGCACTCTAGAAGTTTCGAGAGTCGTGATCGAGAAGGCAAATCGGGACAAATATTTTCTTTCCGAGCTGTTTGTCACGCAAAAATCGAGACAAACATCAACCGCGATCCGACCGTTCATCCGCGAACTTTCTCAGGAGACATGCGCGAGGCGATAACGTCAGGCGGCGACTGCCAATTGCTCGGCCAGCGTCTCGCTCCGCGCATGTCTCTTATCATCGGGCTGCGTGAGGCCCAGCCATGTGCCAATCATGTGCGGCACGCGGGGGTCACCCCCAAGACTTTGAAATCTATTGGGCCTAGCCAAAATTCACGGGCTCTACAAATAGAGCTCCCAGCGATCCGCAGACTCACTTCACAGTCAGTCTGCAAAGTATCCAAAGTATTCTCGCAATCAATTAGCTGCAAAGTCTGTCGCTTTCAGTGAGTGCAATTTCCGTCGCTCGCGGAATCGTTACGGTGATAAATTCCGTCGCTTGCGGAATCGCCACGTTTGATACTTTCCGTCGCTCGCGGAATTAAACCGGCGTATTGAACTTGTATATAGTGTACATAATTTATTTCAAATTATATATAACTTTGTGCCGTTACACCAGACGCGTTTCTTCTTTTGTGTGTTCGTGGATGTGCTATCCATCCCGTAATACCTCGCGTCCGCAACAATATTACAATGTTTTTTTTTAATTAAAATATTCTATAGAATATTTTAATTAAAAATTCTATAGAATCATTAAAATTTTCTATTAGTGGTTTTGGAATAACCTATGTACGTATAAAAAATTTTTTCAACATTTTTGAAATGTTAAACTACATAAAAATAACATTTTTATATAGTTACTATTTAACATAAGTAACATGTTAAATTAACATTATTTTGTCGTTAAATTACAAAACTTTAACAAAAAAATAGTGTAAATTTGACATCGTCTTTTAATTAAAAGTTTGAATTATTACATCTCTAATATGTAAAACTAACTTTTTTTTCGACTTATTTTATCATTAAAAATATATAGATTTTACACAAAATTTATTTCAAATTACTTCGCAGTTTGCATTCATTTTGTGTTAAAATATTAACATAATATTAGTGTCACCATTTAACATATCCATATTATGTTAAATTAACACAAAAATTTATGTGGACCGTTTGGAACATGTGATATCTGTTAAATTTAACACAAATTTTTCAACTGTGTACAATAATTAAGTTGGAACGTATCTTTTCTTTTTTGTTAAGAGTAGTGTAAACTTCTTCTAAATATTTTGATACTGATATGTTATTCCATTCATTCATTATTGAATTTATCAATGCCCAACTCCAGTCAACAACTATAATTGAGAATAATGGCCAAGCAAAACGTTTGATACGTAAAAAATGACGGAAGGTCTTTAAAAATATACTTATGGCAATAGTGTCATGTACTGCGGTAATCATTTCAGCTATGGGAAGTGTAGTACCGTTTTTATTAACTACGATTGAATAATATAGAATACGTTTGCATTTTATATCTTTTGGTTTGCGAACTACAGTTCCAGTAGCATCAAAATGAACTATAATATCATTCTTATCCAATATATTAATTTGTTCCTCTGTATACATATATATGTGAAATGGCAAACCTGTATTTTGTATGTAGGGATCAGTAGACTGCTGTTCTATAATATATTGCTGAAATAAATCAGATAGACCATATGAATAAAGATTCAAGTCATTTTTATTATTTTCTTCAGATTTTGCTTTCTGATATGTACTAAGCATACGTAAATCTTGAAAATATCCATCCTGAGCAAGTTCATGATCTACATTTTTTAATGTATCTAATTGCAACATTCGAGGAGGCATATGACGCATTTTTGACTTGGCTTCTTCTCGCGCTTTACCTCTTAAGGTACAAAATATAGGTTGACCTTCGTGTATTATTTCAGTGCATCTTATACTTGAAATAAATATATCAATAATGGCATTACTTATATCCGCAATATCAAATTTAAATTGTTGTACATGACTGTTGTATCTGCATTTTGCATATGTCACTAAACAGTTTGTATTATATCGTATTCCACCATAAAACTGTAATGGACACGGAAAATGTAATGTATGAACCATTTCATGCTGTATTTGTTCCCGTATTTAATTTTTATCTGGAATGTCATGTTCATCAAAAATAACATTTCGTTGAATATAAAATCGTCCTTGTAAAACACCAAATTTCTTTTGAGTTGATGATTTAGATTTTTGTTGATTATATTTTATGGAACTGTCACTATCGCTAAATTTTATAAAACTGTCACTGTCGCTGTCACTATTGCTGGGTGTATAATTAGTATCAGTTGCAGAATCTGTTGCAATTTTATCTTTTTTCATTACAATTGAAATGTTATTGCCGTTGTCAAAATGTAATTTACGTATCTGTCCTAATGAATGTCGTTGTGGCGTAGCGGAAATACATGTATTATCAACAATATCGTGTAACGTAGCGTTAGAATTTTCTATATTAACTTCCTCATTTGTTAAAGACGAAGAGTGTGTAATGTGCAAGACATCGTTTCCATCCTCCGTAGATATAGATTGCGTCTTCTTCGTGTTGGTTGTAATGCCACATCGAGGTTGTAATATATTTTGTACAATTTCTCGTATGTTTTGTTGGTTATCCTTCCAGATTTTGTTATAGATCATAAATTTCTTATTGTCAAATCTTCTTTTCTGTTTTTGAAATATCTGTAGAACATAAGTAATATAAATAATAGCAATAATTAAGTTATTCAAATGTGAAATTTTCCAAAAATATTTTTATAAAACTAAGAAAATATTTATAACAATGTACTGATTAAAAATGTCTTAAAATAAACACTACATTAATAAATAAGATGTTCTATTTATCTTTTAATCCATTTAGTCCTAAAACTTCTTTGCTATATTTTAGTTATAACTCTTTACATATTTTCTGTTACATATATTTAACTCGAAAACTCTTGTATTGATTGAAAGTATTTTTGACAAGAATAAATCAATTCCATCTTCGTCAAAGAATTTATAATTCTAAGACTATTTAATAATGCAGACATTATTCACAATTCCTTGCAGCTCAGTATCTGTATTCACATTTCTTGCAATTAGGGATGCCTATATTAAACCTTTAACTTTGTGAAAAACTGCTTCTTCTGTAATTTTATAATTCATTATAATATACGTTGTATCATAATATGTATGGTGTGTCCTATCTACTATATCTATGTACTATATCTATGTACTATATAAGTGGTGAATGATTTTTTTTAACACCTTATGTTATATATATGTATGTATGTATAAGGGAGATCGAGAGAGAAGAGAGAAAAATGAAAGGGATATAAAAAAAAGAAAGGCATATATTTATATGTATATACACACCACACACACACACACAAAAGATCTTACTTCTGTCTCAATCAATTATCTAGTCTAGAAATTACGGACTTTTGGAAAAATATATTTCAGATAAAAGTTGTACGTTCTTTCTGAAGGGAAACAAATAATGGTAAAATTAAGCGCTTTGTTTTGTATTTCTGCTACTATAATAAAATATAATATTTATAAGCAAATACTTACTAATTCGCAAAACGATCCCTTGCCACGTGAATCAAAATTGACATCTTTTATGTCATTTGCCAATTCACAAATTATTTCTGCCAATTGTTTTATTTCTATTGCCGTGATATTCTCCATTGCACTGCTTTATATATATATATATATATATATATATGTATATGTATATGTATATAATATGACAATAAGAATTGCAATTTGCACAAAGCAAGCAAGCGTAACTGCAAATGAGCAATAAACACCACTCGTTACGACGAGCGACAAGACAGAAGTGTCTTGCTCGGAGTTACTGAGGAGGTAAATTCTATTATTTCATTCGTCATATAACGATACACCTCGAAAAACGCGGCGCGATTATTCGATGCGCGTTTATTTGGCACGCGCAGCGCGAGACCACCTCGTGTAACAAAATTAAAGGTTTAATATACAGGGTGTCTCACATCCCGTACAAGTCCTTAATGGTAAATTTTGTAATTCATTAATTTGGAGACAAAAATCGTAATACCAAACTGTCGAGGCTGCTATAGTTTTTAAGATAGTTATTCCATGACAGTACCGTTCAAAAGTTTACTACAGACAAAAACGAGCATTTAATTATTACAATTGAAGTAAGCGGCATCTCTGACGTAGACTGCGCGGTCCCTATCTCTCCCGTAGTAAGAAATGTACAAAATAGTCTATATATTCTACGTCTATGATCTCTGATGCTACACACTTGCCTACTAACAATAAGTAATTCTACAAATTATTGTTTTTCAGCTTTAACTGTTTATATCGTCGAATTGGAACGGTCAATAAGTTTAATTTTTTTTTAGTTATTCGTTTCATCTTACTTTACAACATATTTGTTTTTCATATCACTCGCCGTTTGGTTAAAAAAAAATAAAACGTGCCATTAATATGCGTTTGCAAATGCAAATATTAATGTTTTAACACGTAATAATACATGTAAATGATATTTTAAGTGTAATAACATTACATGTATTATATTTTTGCAATAATAATATGTTTTACGTATATATAATATTTTTACATGTAATATTACATTAAACTTTGACATTATTTTTAGGATTTTGAGACGGTAAATTTCAATTTAATTGGGTTTATTTTGTGGGTCTTAATGCAAAGAATAAATTGTCAAAATTTGAAGAAATTCTCACACAATTAATTTTATGGAATAACTACCTTAAAAGAGAAAGGTTGAAAAATTACCAATTATCTTACTACAACTTCGCGCGCTCAGGGACATCGCATATGAAAAGAGCTCTTCCACTTCTCTCAACTCGATAGAAACAATAACACTCCAAATTATTATTTACTTTATTTCTTTACATTGTTATTTTATTTACTTTATTTCTGTACGCTGTTCGTAAGACCGACGAATATCGGGATGATAATAGTTTCTAAATTGTTATACGCAAAAACGCGATATATATGCTTGCTTGCTTTGCTGCAATAAATTGCAATTCTTAATACCATATTAAAAAACAGTGTTGCGGAATCGATCCGCGATCGGCGAGATGACGTCACCTATCGGGCGCGATCGCTGCGCGGCGTCTTACCGCGCCCTCGGTCGGGCTACTTGGTCTTCACGCACGTCGTCTCACTCTGTTCGTAACACCGGCCATGGGCTAACCACGGAAGTGCGCGCTCGACATTTAGGCTAGTAAAAGTACAGTTTTCTCATTGTGTACGGCTCAGTTGTGCTCAGTGCAATTATCGGACGTCTCGAACCTTTGTGACGACTCATACGCAACGCTTGACGAGTCAATAACACCAGTAGAGCCCGTGTGCGTCTCAGGTGGCCACGTGCGGTGCACGTGTGCCACGATCTCGATGCTTCTCGAACGTTCGAGGGCATTCGGCAAAATCTCTGGACATATCATCCGACGTGAAGTGCCACGTGAACCGCGTTGCGACTCGTGTGTCAACCTCGCGTCATTGTAAATAGTGTACATGTTTGGATTTTACATTAAAGACGAACTCATAAATTACACGCGCTGCGAGTTATTCCTTTGTGTGCCCGTTGTGACGTCCCACTCACCGCGAACCTACCAGCCGACTCGCGTGTTCTCAAACAAACAGTGAACTGAGAATATCACGTCAATAAAAATAAAACAATTGGTTGATATAATTTGTGAATTGGCAAATGATATAAAAGATGTCAATTTCAATTCACGTGGAAAGGGATTGTTTTACGAATTAGTAAGTATTTATTTAGGTACAGTATAGATAGGACACACCATACATATTATGATACAATGTATATTATAATGAATTATAAGATTACAGAAGAAGCAGTTTTTCACAAAGTTAAAGGTTTAATATAGGCATCCCTAATTGCAAGAAATGTGAATACAGATACTGAGCTGCAAGGAATTGTGAATAATGTCTGCATTATTAAATAGTCTTAGAATTATAAATTCTTTGACGAAGATGGAATTGATTTATTCTTGTCAAAAATACTTTCAATCAATACAAGAGTTTTCGAGTTAAATATATGTAACAGAAAATATGTAAAGAGTTATAACTAAAATATAGCAAAGAAGTTTTAGGACTAAATGGATTAAAAGATAAATAGAACATCTTATTTATTAATGTGGTGTTTATTTTAAGAAATTTTTTTATCAGTACATTGTTATAAATATTTTCTTAGTTTTATAAAAATATTTTTGGATAATTTCACATTTGGATAATTTAATTATGGTAAAAACTCCTGTTTAGGGGATCCACCTCCGATGACCTTGACATATGTTGTCAAGGTCAGTGTCCTGAGTGACCTTCAGGTTTCAGTCGTCGCTCGTTGTTTACTAAAAAGTTATTAACAAAAGAAGTTTAATGATTTTGCACGAATTTCAGCCGTCCACGACAAGGAAAAGGTTATATTTTCCGAAACTGGAGCCACGGACACATACGCTCGGTTTCAGCCCGCTTCGCGGGAGGGCGGGGGGCAGGGGCTTCGCTTCCCCCCACCAGAACCAGTGTAACAGATTTTACCGTACAGATTTTGATCACCTGGTACACGGCACAGATTCCGGCAGGGGGGGGCAAAGCCCCTGTCCCCGCCCTCCCGCAAAGCGGGCTGAAAACGAGCATATGTGCCTGAGGCTCCAGTTTCGGAAAATATAACCTAACCAGGTTAGGTTACACGATTTGAGTACGGATGACCAAATCTAGCAACGCGATTGGTTATTCCCTGTTCCTGTTGCCTGTTGCCTACCATTGTGTCTCCGGCCTTATACTTAAATATCCACCATACACCTGAGCATACTGTTTTGTTTTTGTTTCTTCGACCGTGACCTCATCACCGTGACCGTGATCACATAGGTAGTATGTCATACACTTCGATACACTTTGAAACAGTTAAATACAAAGTATTCTCTGCTTTAACCTTTTTTTTTAGGAGGAGAAACCCGTCATGGGCCCCCTTGCTCCCCTCGGGCGGGGTGCGAGGGGAGTGTAAGACTCTTACTCACTAAACCTACCTCCGTCTACCAGCCCTGGTGTTTATAGGGGAAGCCCGGAACCGCTCGGATTCCTCTGGCTTTCCCCCACCAAGTGTACGGCCTCACGCGCTGCGGGAGCGCGTGCCCGCTAATGCGGGCCCGTCCCATCCCATGGAGCGTGGCAGACCACCACTCCACGGGGACCCCCCCATCATAGAGGGGCTTTTTAGGGCGAGGGCTGTTTATCCCAAAACAGCTCTCGCCCCATCCATCCCACCCGTTCTCGGTAGGGGTCACGACATCTAAGGACATCGTGACGGGGGTGGCCTGGGCAAGTACCCCGCCGGCCAACCCCCGGGTGCCCGGGCAAATACCCCGACGACACCCAGCCCCCACCGAGGACTCGTCGCGTGCACGACATTGCCGGTGCAATGCCGTGTTGAATCGGGCGAGTGAACGACAGACCCGGGCAAGTGCCCCGCCGGCCCGTCGTGGGGACGGTCTGTGTACCACACAGACCGTACCCCCAGAGTACTTTGATAAAGGTACCCTGTCACCCGCCCGATTCCCCACCGCGATCGCAGACTCAGCCGGTACTGGGCCTGCCCCGCCTCCTATCTCGGGGCCGCGTATGAGGTGCATGACTTGCATCCCGCGGCCTCCACACCCACTCGCTGACATCCGTTACAGGGAAGGGGGGTCTAACGAAGACCCCCCCGGCAGGGTCACCTGGGCCTAGCACGTCCAGGCCCTCGTCCTCTCCCTCCACCACGTCGTCGCCGAAAGGGTTCCTCCGCCTCCGCCTCTCGGACCCGTTCGGCCGCCTCCTTTTGCGAGATAACTTCCTCGCAGAAGGAAGCAAAGGCTCTCCAGGATCTCTCACTCCCGACGATCGCGCGTACGACCGTCGGGAGGGAGAGGTCCTCTCCAACCGTATTGGCCAGGACACGGCGCTCCTCTGCCCATGTTGGGCACTCCTCCAGTGTATGTTGCGCCGTGTCCCGGTCCGCGCCGCAATGGTGGCAGCGTGATTCTTGCTCGCGCCCTATTCGACTCAGGTACTCTCCGAAACATCCATGTCCGGTGAGCACCTGAGCCATGCGGAACGTCACTCCGCCCCATCCCCTGTCCAACCACTCCGCCAGACAGGGGTGGACGGCCTCGGCAACCCTCCGGCCCGACTGGACTGTCGAGTCGGCGAGTTGGCGCTGCCAAACTAGCAGCGCCTGTTGCCGTGCTTGTCGCCCGAGGATCTTTTTGGCCCTGGCCGTTAACCTGCCACGCCCGCTCGTACGCGTCTGCGTACGCGGGCGCGAGCAGGGAAAACGGGGGGGTGCCGGCCAAGGCCGTCGCCGCCCTGTGGGAGACGGTCCGGTACAGGCGGGCTACGCTGGCGGTCACCCTTCTTTTGAAGTACCGGACGGCTTTATCCGCCCGGCTGGTGGCCGCCAAATCGCCCGCCTACACGGGTGCCCCATAAAGGGCCACCGAACGGACCGCTCCCGCATACAGGCGGCGAGCCTTCACATTTGGGCCCCCAGGTTGGGCACACGCGACTGACCGCCATGACCAGACGCTCCAACCGGGGGGCCAATCCCACAAAGTGATCCTCGAACGACCAGCGGCCGTCCAACGTGAGGCCCAAGTACTTCAACGTGGGCCCTACTGGGACAGGGACGTTCCCCACCATGAGTTGGGCCGGAGGCGGCGCACCGCGGAGGCCGTCATGGAAAAAGACGGCCTCCGACTTGTGCGGCGACACCTCCAGGCCCAGGGCGCGAATGGCACGGACCACGCATGCCACCGCCATCTTCGCTTTGCGCAGCGCTTCCCTCCATCCTGGGCCCCCGGCCACCACTAATGTGTCATCGGCGTAACACACCAGGTGGCAGCCTGGGGGCAGGGCAACCCGTAGGACTCTGTCGAACGCGAGGTTCCAAAGTAGGGGTCCTAACACCGACCCCTGAGGAACCCCTCGCGACAGGCGCCTTCCGCGTAATTCACCGTACCGGCCGGTGTACTCCATTTTTCGGTCCCGGAAATAGTCCAGGACCGTGTCGACCAGATAGGCAGGGAGGCGATGGTAACGCATTCCCTCCACCACGGCCGACCACGGGAGGGAGTTGAAGGCATTGGCTATGTCAATGCCTACAACCACTGCAACTCCCTCCCCGGCCGCGGTTACGGCCTCCGTGAGCGACCGGACGCGTTTTATCGCGTCGACGGTCGAACGACCCTCACGGAAGCCATACTGCCCATCACCGAGTCCCGGACCATTCCGGGACATGTGCTGAACGATGCGGGAAGCCACCACTCTCTCAAACTCTTTCCCGCCTCGTCCAGCAGACACACCGGCCGGTACACGGAAGGATCGTCCGCGGGCTTGCCCTTCCCTTTCGGGATGAGGGCAAGCCTTGCCCTCTTCCAGGATGGAGGGAATCTCTTCCTCCGAAGACAGCTCGTAAAGAGCTCTAACATGTGCGGGGACAGGACCTCAAGGGCCTGGTCCCAAGCCTTGCCGGGGATCCCGTCGGGGCCGGGGGCTTTATTGCCCCGCAGCCCCTTACGGGCCTCAGCCAACTCCTCTGGAGTGACCCCCGGGACCTCTGCCTCGTTGTCTCGAGGTAGATCCTCGGCAAGGGGGGACGCCCTCTCCCGTCAGGAAGAGCGCGTTTATAATTCCCTCCCTCACCCGGGGGGGTACGTGATTCCGTGATTGGGGGCGCCCACGGGCGGAGCTTGCCCATAACAAGCTTATAGGGGCGCCCCCACGGATCCTCGTCTATACCCCGGAGGAGTTCATCCCAGGCCCTATCTTTGGTCCAGCTGATCGCTCGTCTCAGGGAGTCCCTGGCTGTACTGTACTCCCCGTAGGCGGCGTCGATCCTCGTGGCAATCCGAAACCGGCGGGCACGCAGGAGCGCCGGAGTTCGGCGATCTCCCGGTCCCACCAGTATGCTGCCCGCCGGCCACAAGGCCCCCTGGCTCGGGGCATGGACGCGTCACACGCATCCGTGACTATGTCCCGGATCCAGGTGGCATCCTCCTCAACATCTTCGGCCGGATGTCTGTCCGGCCAAGTCGCCGCGAGGAGTCTAGCGATCAGCGAGTCCCCGCACATGTCCTTCACCTTCCAACGCCGTGGTCGACCGCCCCCGACCGGGCGGCGAGGGGGTGGACCATCTCGCAAGGGCGGAGCCAGGGCCATGGAGATGTAGACATGTCTCCAGGCCCGACTCCACCCTCCACCCCGACACTCTGCGTGCAGCAGCAGGGTTGGCCAGAGTCAAGTCAACTATTGACTCCCCCTGCCACCGCACGCAGGTGCTCTCTAAGCCCATGTTCAAGACACTCAGGCTCAGAGTCGCCGCCCAATCGAAAAGGGTCTCGCCCTTGGCGTCCAACCGCGGGGAACCCCAGACGCGAGACTTTGCGTTGAAGTCCCCCGCTATCAGAATTGGGCGGGGAAGGCATCGTCGGATGCAATCCCCAACCCGCGCCAAAAAGTCTTCAAACTCGGCGAGACCCAATGCCGGGGACGCGTAACAGTCGACCACGGCGACATCTCCCCACTCGACCGCCACGAACCCCCCCCCAGACTCAAGCAGAGTCATTGGAGGGGAGCCCGCGGCGAGACACCACGTGATCGCAACAGAGCCACGCCTGTCGGCGACCCAATGTGGGTGGCCGGCGGGCACGCGATGTAGCTCCGCCAGGCTTTGGACATACAAGTCCTGGGCCCGGCGGGCGTGGTTTAGGTTGGTCTGGCGGAGGCGTAGGGCCATTACGAATCGTCCATTACGACCTCCTTCAGGTCAACCCTCTCGGCTGCCGGGGCATTGAATGCCCCGGCTGTTAATCCCTCGGTGGGGGGAGAAGGCGTCCCCTCCTCCTCCATCTTCCTCTCCGAGGACCCCGCTGCCGGGGGGGCCAAATCCCCGGCAACCTCCGGGTCTTTCTCCGAAGGCTCAGCGGTCGGGGGAGGCACCCCCTTCCGCCGATGAGCTACCTACTGGGGAGGTGGACGAAAGTCCCTTCCCCTCCGCCGCCGTTGACACACAGTCAGTACGGATACGTTTGGGCGGTCGCAGCTCTTTGGGGGCCTCTATAGGATTCTCCCCCGCAGCGACCGCCCCCTCCACCACTTCCATGGGGGATGGAGGCCGCGCGGGGGTGGTAGGGGCGATCAACGCCCCCGTCTCCGCCACCGCGGCCCTTCCACCCCTCTTCCTACGCCCGCCCTTTCCGCAGGCGCACGCCGCCCCACCGAGATGATGCCCGGCGGTCTCCCCAGGTCCGCGCATAGCAGGCAACGGGGGGTCGCCGCGGTGCAATCGCGGGCGCGGTGGCCGGCGATGCCACATCGGTAACACCGGTCACCGCGGTCCTCCTTGTTGGGGCAACGCTGCTTGACGTGCCCCACCTCCAGGCACTTGAAGCACTGGAGGGGGCGTGGCTCAAGGAGCGCCACCCCCACCCTCGTCCAACCAATCTGGATCCGGGCCTGCTTCGCGACCTGTAGTGCCGCGACAGCAGGACACCGGACCCACACCCTGCCCATGCCGTCCGGGCCCTTTTTTATAGGGCCCGTCTCGACGGCCTCTGGGCGCGGACCGTCAACTCGGCCCTCTTAGTGGGGCGGACCACCGTCACCCTCTCGCCCGCCAGGACTCCCCGGATCTTTTCCGCCAGACGATCCGTCTTGGCGTGGGAGTCTGGGCTGGGCACCTCCAGCAAGCGAGCCCCAGTAAGGGCCCGCTTCATCCTAACATGGGGGATTCCTAAATCCCCCAAGTTGATGGCCGCCTTGATGGCCACGATCGTCGCCGCGTACTGCTCCTCAGGGCAGTTGAGGGCAATCGCGGCAGACGAGGGCGGCTTTACCACCCGTGGTGCGGCTTTCGGGGGAGTGGTGGGTTTACCTCCACCCCCTTTTTTCTTCCCCGTCTGAGTCCCTGGAGGCGGGGCTCTCTGCTTTAACCTAACTTAACCTAACCTAACCATCCCGTTTTTTATTTTGCACAGTACATGCGTGGATCAGTGTTTCGCCCCTCCCCCCGCCTTCCTGCGAAGCGGGCTAAAAACAAGCGTAGTACAGAAACGTATAATTCGTGTAAAATCATTAAACATTTTTTGTTTATAACTTTTTAATAAACAACAAGCGATGACTAAACCCTTCTGCAGATTACTCAGGAAGATGATCTTTGTAATATATGTCTAAGTCAAGTACTTGCTTCGCGTGGCAACTGAAAATTCGTGCAAAATCATTAAACTTCTTTTGTTAATAACTTTTTAATAAACAATGAGCGACGGTTAAAATCTTTTTTACATTACTCAGGAGGGTAACCTTGACAACATATATTAAGGTCAAGGTCATTGGAGCAGGCTCCCCTAAACAGGAGTTTTACCTTAATTATTACTATTATTTATTACTTATATTCTACAGATATTTAAAAACCAGAGAAAAGAAAATTTGACAATAAGATATTTATGATTTATAAGAAGATCTGGAATAATAATCAACAAAATATATACTTACATTTATCGTAAATATAAATATAACTATAATATAAATATAAATATAATATAATAATATAAATATAAATAAATATAAATATAAATATAAATAAATATAAATATAATAATATAAGCAATTGTGCAAAATATATTACAATCTCGATTCGGCGTTACAACCAACACGAAGAAGACCCAATATGTATTAAGGAAGATAATAAATTAATAATAATGGGAGCGATGTTTTGCATATTGTAGACTCTTTAATAAATGAGGAAGTTAATATAGAACATTCTAACGCTAAATTATATGTATAAATGGTAATACATGTATATCAGTTATGCCACAACGACATACATTACGAAAGATACGGAAATTATATTTTGATTATAACGATCTCGATAATAACATTTCAGTTATAATAAAAGGCGTTTTCCAGCAAAAGGACACTGTATCACACTGTTATACAAAAACATTTTATTGGCTACATGTTATCTAAATTATCTTCCAAGATAATGTATAGCCAATAAAACGTTTTTGTGTAACACAGTGTTTCTTGCTGGAAAATACCATGTAAAAAGATAAAATTGCAACAGATTCTGCACCTGATATTAATTACACATCCAACAACAGTGACAACAGTGACAGTTTTATACAGTTTAGCGATAGTGACAGTTCCATAAAATATAATCAACACATTCTAAATCGTCAACTCAAAAGAAATTTGGTGTTTTACAAGGACGATTTTATATTCAACGAAATGTTATTTTCGATATGACATTGGAAATAAAAATAAAATACAAGAACAAATACAGCATGGTTCATACATTAAATTTTCCGTGTCCATTATATTTATTACATTTTTATGACGGAATACGACATAATACAACCTGTTTAATGTTATATGCAAAATGCAGATACAACAGCCATGTACAACAATTTGAATTTGATATTTCGAATATAAGTAGTGCTATTATTAATATATTAAATTTTATTAATATATTTATTTTAAGAGTACAAGATGCACTAAAATAATAACTGAAGGTCGACCTATATTTCGTACCTCAAGAAAGCGCGAGAAAAAATCAAGTTAAAAATGCGTCATGCCTCCTCGAATGTTGCAACTAGATACATTCACAAATGTAGATTATGAACTTGCTCAGGACAGATATTTTCAAGATCTACGTATGCTGTAGTACATATCAGAAAGAAAAATGTGAATAAATAAAAGAAAATAATAATAACTAAGTAAATAAATAATAATAAATAAGTAAATAAATAAATAATAATAAATAATAATAAAATGAATAATAAAAATAAGAATAAATAATACAAGAAATTAATAAATCTGAAGAAAATAATAAAAATAAACTTGGTTCCTCGTTCATATGATCTATCTGATTAATTTCAACAATACATTATAGAACAGCAGTCTAATGATACCTACATCAAGAGACACGGTAGTGTCTCGCGCCAAGTATACGCGCAGCGAGACCGCATCGTGACTCTTTTACGCGAAGCGACGCTTTTGCAGACACTCAGATTATTAGATCTCAATAACCGCTGAACGGATCAACTTCTAAGTAGGCTCAATGGATAGCTTGGGGTCGAATTATATAATAAAAGTGTTTTTATTTTTCTTGTACGTGCCCTACGAGCGGAGATATAGCGATGCAAAGTCTGAAATTGGAAAATTTCATTTAAGAAACGTCGTCGTCGTCGTCATCGTCGTTCGTTCTTTTTCGTCGAGATGGCAGCAGCTCCGTTTATACCTGTGGCGACTAAACGGCAGTCCACACGGCAACCACATGGCAACGAGAGAGAGACAAATGACCAACCAATAAAAACGAGCGACCAATGGGATAGGAGGACGTAGGCCGTGGCAAGAGATGTTCGGCGTGGCAGGAGTCAGTTAGTTTCGAGCTCTACACCCGCGCACACGCGGGTTATGTATTTACGTTATTACGCAACATTAAAGTTTTTTTTTAGATTTATGTAAGTTTATCATTACGTACCCACACGTAATTGGTGACCCCGACGTGATCGGAAAGTGTACACGCGCCGTGGAAAAGGACTCACGCACCGGGCGCGATTTACGCAACCGTTTAGAGAACAAAGAGAATCCCGCGCAATTCGGACATTGATAACGACAGAAGGAATCCCGCGGACGGATATCGAAAAGTATTCGTGAGTGCGGGAAGCTTCGTGTGAACTATGGCTGTGCACCATTCACCAATACGCGGTACCGAGGCGGACGTGTCAACCGACCACCTAGCGAGTGGAGGTTCACCGCTCGTTGAAGCAGGAAGCGTACCTGCGCAAACACGATCGCTGAGATCGGCCGGCCGGTTGCAAGAAACATTTGTAGCCGAATTTCGCAACGTGCGACTTCCTACATTTTGGAAGAAACGCCCCGCTTTGTGGTTCATTCAATTGGAGAGCGAATTTACCGCATATCGCGTACATTCCGACGATATAAAGTTTAGTGCGATCATTCGACATCTCGACGAAGAGACGATGACCGCAGTGGCTGACGCTCTTGAATCGCCGCCTGCAAGTGACAAGTATACACACCTTAAGAGCGTTTTGATTGAGCGTTTTACGGATTCACAGGAGAAACAGCTGCGCAAGTTACTTTTAGGAATAGAACTAGGCGAGAAAAAACCCTCAGTCTTGTTACGTGAGATGAGGACATTGTCAGGCGCAAACGCTACGGACGGCCTGCTGCGCACATTATGGATACAACGCTTGCCAGAGAGAATCCAGGAACTTCTTACGATGTTCGACGAAGCCAGTTTGACCAAGTTAGCGGACTGCGCAGACAAGGCTTGGGAACACTCCACGCACTCGGTGGCAACCACGTTAAACGTAACGCCATCGGACAACGCATTGCAGACACTTACGCAGCAGGTACAAGAATTAATTAAATCAGTTACAGCATTGCAAACACGTGATCGCGACGAGAGCAGTAAATGGAAACTGTCACGTAGCCGACAACGTAGTACAAACCGTTCGAAGACTCCACAGAGGGGAGGCGAATGTTATTATCATCGGCGTTTCGGTAACAAAGCACGCAAGTGCGAACCGCTATGCAGTGCGCAACCGGCCATCGCAGACGCTGCTAATAAGGGAAACGAGTGATGCCACCGGCTGTGGGAGCGCTGAACGGTGGCGGAACACTTGACAAGCTCCTCGTAACAGATAAGAACTCAGGTATCGTATTCCTTATCGATACTGGGTCTGACGTTTCTTTGTTACCTCGCAGGCACCAACCTTTTGGAAGGCAACGTACGCTTTACCAGCTCTTTGCAGCAAACGGCACTATAATCCCCACGTATGGCGAGAAGGTGCTTCGTTTGGATCTTGGACTTAGACGTCCGTTTACTTGGTCGTTTTGCGTAGCCGAGGTCACACGACCAATTATTGGGGCTGATTTATTACAGTGTTACGGACTTATAGTGGACTTGCGAGATAAGCGCTTGATTGACAGCTTAACCAATTGTTCTACCGTAGGCGCAAGATGTAAATCAAGACAGACTGCTTTTTCCATTGTCGACCCGAGTTCAGAATATCACCAGTTGCTCAAGCTTTTTCCCGGGTTAACGAAGACCCCTCAGTCACGCGCTTCTCGAGCTCACAGGGTCTATCACTTTATAGTGACTAACGGACCACCGGTAGCGAGCCGACCAAGGAGATTGCCACCAGAAAAATTGCAAGTAGCAAAAGAAGCCTTTCAACATCTGGTCGAAGAAGGAATCTGTCGACCATCCAGTAGCCCGTGGGCAGCACCATTACATTTAGCCCCGAAGAAAGAAGGTACGTGGAGACCGTGCGGAGATTACAGGGACCTTAATAAGATAACGCGCCCTGACAAGTATCCAATCCCGCACGTGCACGATTTTTTTGGTGAGTTGCAAGGGAAAACAATTTTTTCTACTATAGATTTGGAAAAGGCATATTACCAAGTGCCTGTGAACCTGGAGGATATACCAAAAACAGCGGTGACAACGCCATTTGGACTTTTTGAATTTGTGGCTATGCCGTTTGGGTTGAAGAACGCCGCGCAAACCTTCCAAAGATTACTTAATCAGATCCTTTCAGGGTTGAATTTTTGTTTTGGCTACGTGGATGACATCATCGTTGCATCAAAGGACCACGATGAGCATAAGCGACATTTGCAACAAGTTTTTAGGCGGTTAGAGGACGCTGAAATTGTTATTAACATAGCAAAATGCGTTTTTGGACAATAAGTTGAGTTTTTGGATCATAACGTATCTAGTGCAGGCACGAAGCCGTTGTCGTACAAGGTCAAGGCGATTATAGACATATCCCGACCTACAACAATTTTAGAGCTGAGACGATTCCTCGACATGATAAATTATTATCAACGACACTTGAAGAACGCAGCCAAAACTCAAGTTGTGTTGAACGACTATTTGAAGGACAGTAAGAAGAATGATCGACGGCCGGTAGAGTGGACGACGCAAGCTATAAAGGCGTTTGATCAATGCAAAAAGGACCTGGCGGCGGCAACGTTACTGTCATACCCGATGAAAGCAGCACCCTTAACTCTTACCACTGACGCATCAGATTTTGCGATCGGTGCAGTTTTGGAACAAATGCTCATTGACAAGCCGCAACCCATTGCCTTTTTTTCAAAGAAGCTCAGCTCAGCCCAAACCAGGTACAGCGCGTACGATAGGGAGCTGTTAGCCATTTACGAGAGCATCAAGTATTTTAAATACCTTATAAAGGGCGTGAAGTAACCATACGTACGGATCACAAGCCATTAATCTATGGGTTCAACCAAAAACTGGACAAGGCATCACCGCGTCAGGTAAGACAGCTCGATTTGATCGCACAGTTTTCCACCACCATTGAGCATGTTTCCGGAGAGCGCAACGTTATCGCCGACACGCTTTCTCGAGCGGCAGCGGTCGACATGCCCGTTATTGTGTCCACCAAGGAGCTCGCGGAAGAACAATCCAGGGACGATGAACTGAAGAAACTCTTGCAAGATAACACAGCCATAGTTTTTCACGCGTTTCACCTACCTGATACTGAGTTTCCATTATATTGTGAAACCGCGAAAGGGGCAATACGACCCTACGTGCCGAAATCACCCCGGGCGCGTATTTTTACAGCGGTACACAACCTTTCACATCCCAGTGGTCGAGCAACTTCACGGCAAATCAGGGCCAAATTTATTTGGCCAGGAATCAATAAGGATGTCGCTCGATGGACACGCACTTGCTTCCAGTGTCAGCGGGCAAAGATACACCATCACACCAGACTTTTGCCGGACAAAATTCAGACCCCAGATCAACGCTTTTATCAGGTACATCTTGACATTGTTGGACCATTACCTCTTATACGGAATTACCGTTACTGCCTGACGATGATCGATCGCTTTACTAGGTGGCCGGAAGCGGTACCCTTGACCGACATCACGGCCGACACCGTTGCCACGGCTTTCTTTCACACTTGGGTGGCACGGTTTGGGGCACCAGCAGTAATTACCACCGACCAAGGGCGACAATTTGAGGCGGAGCTATTCAAGGCCTTCGCGAACATGCTAGGCAGTACGAAAACTAGAACGTCAGCTTATCACCCGACTTCCAATGGGATCCTCGAACGCTGGCATCGTTCGTTGAAGACAGCTATCTACTGTCACGCCCAGCAGTACAATTGGTTGGATCGGTTGCCGATCATCCTACTAGGTTTACGCACCTGATATAAAGACGACCTAAAGAGTTCCACAGCAGAATTGGTATACGGCGCACCACTCCGCCTCCTGGGAGAGTTTGTCGATGACGTCGATTGTACAGTTGAGTCCGATACTTTCGTCAAAGAACTTCGAGTGAAAATTAGACAATTACGCCCATTACCGACAGCGCATCATGATCGTCGACGGATTTTTAAAAGCAAAGACCTGGACACCACAACCCATGTATTTTTACGGGAGGACGGCGGCAAGCAGCCACTACACCGCCTTATTCAGGACCGTATTTAATTACTGAACGCATCAACGAAAAGATGTACACCATTTTGGTCAACGGCAAAGCGATCAACGTTTCAACGGAACGCCTCAAGCCCGCATATCTTCCCATTGAAGAGGCGGACGAGACAGTCGATACGCCAACGACTAGCAGCCAGGCTCCTCCAGTCAAACCATTACGAACATACCCCGGAGCCAAGAAGAGAGTTTGTTTCGCACCCATTTTAAACACTCTGGGAGGAGGAGTGTATGTGGCGACTAAACGGCAGTCCGCACGGCAACCCCATGGCAACGAGAGAGCGCCAAACGACCAACCAATAAAAACGAGCGACCAATGGGATAGGAGGACGTAGGCCGTGGCGAGAGATGTTCGGCGTGGCAGGAGTCAGTTAGTTTTGAGCTCTGTACCCGTGCACACGCGGTTTATGTATTTACGTTATTACGCAACATTAAAGTTTTTTTTTTAGATTTATGCAAGTTTATCATTACGAACCTCATATACCGACCGGCGGAGATGCTGTTGGTATATTCTTATACAATACAGGTCTTATTTTAATATTTTTACTATATAGGGTATCTCACTCTATCGTATTTTTATTATACAGGGTGTCCACTGTTTATTATAATATATAGGGTGTCCGATTATAATTGACCAAACCGAAAAACTTGTATCTCTGTTTCGAGAAAAATTTAACACGATAAAATAAACGTTATTTATTCCGATAATTACAATGTGAAAATAAAATGTGTTAAGCTATATTACTTCGCTTTCCTCTTTTACCTTCCTTATCACTCAATTATATTATAACATACAGGTCTCAATTTTAAAATATAGGGTATCTCACACTATCTTATTATATTATACAGGAGGTCGACTTTTGATATACTGTATAGGGTGTCCGATTATAATTGACCAAACCGAAAAACTTGTATCTCTGTTTCGAGAAAAATTTGACACGATAAATTAAACGTTATTTATTGCGATGATTAAAATGTGAAAATAAAATCTGCTAAGCTATTAATTCGCTTTCGGGGGGTGAAGATTTTAGGGGAGGGAGGGGCCGCCATATTATCTGGCGACATTAGTACTGCTCTCTAGTGGCTAGACTAATAAAATAACTCTATTTACGTGAATCATATAAAAAAGAATAACATACTTCACACTACAAAATGTGTGAAATCACAACAAAATTACCTTTTTAAAAAAAGGTACAAAAAAGCGCCAAGTATATGCGCCTGAAGTTCTTTCAAAAAAGGACTCTACAAAACTAATGATATCTTTTAAACCCCAAGTTCTTTCAAAAAAGAACTCTGCAAAACTAATGATATTAACAAATTGCGCCGACTACAATGGGTATTTATGCAAACCAGAAAATCTATTACTTTTTATTATTACTCTTTGGCCGATTTCAGACGATCTGAAGTAATAACACTACCGTGTCTCGTGATGTCTTAAGATGCTAATGCGGCTGTGTGATTGGTTTCAAACATCTTATGATTGTACTTAAGACGGCCTTAAAAATTTTATTTGAAAAATAAAGTAATAATAATAAGTAGATATTTTTATACGATATATTTTAATACATATAAATATTTCAATACAAATAAGTGTTTTTTTTAAATACTTGGCGCTGCTAAACCAAATCCAGACGATCCGAGGTAATTGCCTTATTCTGTTTCTTTCTCTTTTGTGAATGCGTGCGTCGAAACCGAATCAATAATTATCTTACTATTTAAATAATATAAAGGTTACAATAATTTTCTTACAATCTAAATTACACAACTCGCCAAAATACATAAAATATATGTACAAATGTAAACTTAAACTTACTCTATACTTAATTGTAATGTCACGCGCGCGCGCGAGAGAGAGAGAGAGAGAGACACACACACACACACCCACACATACATACGCATACGCACGCATTCACAAGAGAGAAAAAAACAGAATAAGGCAATTACCTCGGATCGTCTGGATTCGGTTTAGCAGCGCCAAGTATTTTAAAAAAACACTTATTTGTATTGAAATATTTATATGTATTAAAATATATCGTATAAAAATATCTGCTTATTATTATTACTTTATTTTTCACATAAAATCTTTAAGGCCGTCTTAAGTACAATCATAAGATGTTTGAAACCAATCACACAGCCGCATTAGCATCTTAAAACATCAAGAGACACGGTAGTGTTATTACTTCAGATCGTCTGGAATCGGCCAAAGAGTAATAATAAAAAGTAATAGATTTTCTGGTTTGCATAAATACCCATTGTAGTTGGTGTAATTTGTTAATATCATTAGTTTTGTAGAGTTCTTTTTTGAAAGAACTTGGGGTTTAAAAGATATCATTAGTTTTATAGAGTTACAAAATACAGGTTTGCCATTTCACGTACATATATATATATATATATATATATATATATATGATAGGAAATCACACATGCATAAGGAATGGATGAAAATAATTGCAATGGGTGAAATCAATGGATTTTGTAATTGAAACATAGGAAGGAACTCTGCATTGTGAATTACATTGTAAAACAAACTAGGACAAAGTTCTAGAAAACAATCAACTTTCAGTAATTAAAAGGCTTCATTTAAAATATTTAACAATCAAATACATTACTCTTTACATAATACAATATCATGTTTTAAGACTTCACAATTTGCTGTATAAGTACTTTAAAAAGACAAACAATTGAAACTATATTACAAAATGTATGTTAACATATTTGAATAAATATATGTATAATATATGTATATCATTAAATTAATTAAATACATTTTAGTATTTCTTTCTTCAATTACATTCTGCAATTAACACTTATATATAATACGCTAGACTGCATGTTTGATTTCATCTTTTTCTTATAATATATAGATGTACATACATGTACATATGTATATCTATATATACGTATGTACAATAGGCTGCAGTCAAGCATTGCTTGGTAATAATGAAGCCCTACGACATAATTTACCTATAACTTGAGTCAATAATGATCAACATGCGTGGTGCATCAAAATATTCAAACATATGTATATATATGTATGTTTTAACCCTTTGATATAGTTATATATATGTGTGTGCGTGTGTGTGTGTATGTGTGCGCATGTTTGAAAGAAAAGGCTACTTCTAATATTTCTTTTGTTTAAATATTTTTATGATCCGCGCGCGTTAATAATTATCGACCCACCCAGGCAAGTCATGTCAATACGTTTTCTATTATTATTCCAGGGATTCACTGCACCCTACTGTATATATATGGCTGTATATGTATATATGATATATACAATATGTGCATATGTATACATATATACACATATACTATATATTTCAAATATACATAACATAATTGACTAACCTATCTCTCTTATTTTATTATAATTATTTTCCTCCCTTCTTTTCTCGTGCACATCTATAAAAAGATAAACATATCTGTTATTAAACTTGCGAAAGAAATTTGTTTTGTTTATTATGAAGAAGCTATACAGGGTGGGGCAATAACTATTACCACCTTAAATATTTTCGAATTTATAAGGTCCAGAGGAAAATTTATGTAATCAAAATTATACGGTACGAAGGGGGCTAACATATGGCGATAATAATTTTTGTCCTGGTGGAGGCGCTTCGAAGATATCAAGGTCACCTTCATTTTTTTAATAGGTTCGGTATGTTTTTTTTCCATAATTTTATAGAGGAGCTTAAAACAAGTACGGAACTCATCACACAAAATTATTGAACAAGATTAAATGTAAATGAAAACGATAAAAAATACATTTTTATATTAAATGAAATTTACGTTTAAAAGATGTACGAAATGACGCTTTATTAGTATGTTTTGTTGGAATGTTTTGATTTTGACATTCCTCATAAATGAGTATCAACTTGTTCTACAAACGGATACATTGATGAAAATAAATAGTGACGTAAACTTATTTCAATGAAAACAAAGGCCCTTTGAAGGCCATCTTAATAAGTTCACAGGATAAGATAAACATAAAAAGTAGTATCGATAGATAAGTCAATTGTGCAAGATGTATTCATTTGAAGAACAAGTCGACATGATCCTCATTTATGGAGAATGTCAAAAAAATTCAGTGAGAGCGCAAAATTTATACGCTGAACGATATCCTAATCGCACTCAGCCTTCGCGTCGAACATTTAAAAATGTGTGTGATAAACTTAGACAAACCGGTAGCTTAAATACACGTAAAAGTGAGCGTGAAAAGCGAAAAACTAATGAAGGGAATGAAATTAGAGTTCTCACAATGGTGGCTCAAAATCCGCACATTAGTTCGCGACAAATTGAACGAGAATCTGGTATTAATCGGAGGAGCGTACTCCGCATCTTGCATCATTAACAAATTCCATCCATATCACCTCAGCCTTCACCAAGCATTACATGGAATGGACTTTGTAAATCGTGTTGAATTTTGCCAATGGGCTCAACAACAAATTCGAATCAATGACTCATCTTTTGATACAGTGTTATTTACTGATGAGGCAACATTCACTAATCACGAGAATGTTAATTTACATAATATGCATTTCTGGGCAGTGGAAAATCCTCATTGGCTGCGGCAGATTGAACACCAGAGACAATGGTCTTTGAATGTATGGTGTGGTATCATAGATAACAAAATTATTGGTCCTTATTTTATCGACGGACATCTACATGGCAACAGCTACGCCAATTTCCTATAGCATAACTTGGTTCATTTATTAGAAGACCTGCCTTTAATCACACGACGAACAATGTGGTACCAGCATGATGAATGCCCTGCTCATTTTTCATTATTTGCGAGAAATAAACTTAATGAAAAATTTGCAAATCGCTGAATTGGACGTGGAGGTCCTGTAGGGTGGCCAGCTCGTTCACCAGACTTGACACCACTGGATTTCTTTTTGTGGGAAATCCTAAAAGACATGGTCTACACCTCAAATCATGCGACAACGGATCATTGAAGCATGTGCATCAATAGCTCCCGACGTTATTAGAAGAGCAAGCCAATCAGTGATCAGAAGAATCCAGTGTTGTATTGATAGTAATGGCCATCACTTCGAACACCTTTTATAAACATTAATAATAAAATAAGAGATAAAACGTCACGTAATAAAATAACATAGTTTCATTTTAAAAAATGTATTTTTTATCGTTTTCATTTACATTTATTCTTGTTCAATAATTTTGTGTTATGAGTTCCGTACTTGTTTTAAGCTCCTCTATGAAATTATGGAAAAAAACATACCGAACCCATTAAAAAAAATGAAGGTGACCTTGATATCTTCGAAGCGCCTCCACCAGGACAAAAATTATTATCGCCATATGTTAGCCCCCTTCGTACCGTATAATTTTAATTACATAAATTTTCCTTTGGACCTTATAAATTAGAAGATATTTAAGGTGGTAATAGTTATTGCCCCACCCTGTATATAATATATAGTAATACATTAAATCAATATAAGACTTTCTACGAAAAGGTTTTAAAAACAAGTACAAAATGCAGAATAAAACTGCATTATTTAATTAATATTGTCTAAAATAAATTAGTTATAATTTTGTTACTAACTATTTCTTGTTTCATTCCTACTGTTACATCCTGTCCTATCTTCGTATGTCGTATCATCTTCATATATGATATTCATATTTATAATGAGATAATAATATTACATTCATTAATTAAAATAATAATTATAATAATTCCTTATAAACTGTTAAAGATAATTTAAAATTATGAATGAAAACTTTTCTAAATCTTACCTTTTGACGTACTTGCAATAGCATATGTATCATCTTGTAGTTTTATAGTATTGTTATCATTATAGTCTTGTTGTATTGCTATCATTGTAGTATTACTATCATTAGATGTATCTTCATAAATGCATCCTGCAAAAATAAATATAATATTAAAATCATATATAAAGTAATAATTAAAATTATAATAATTAAAATTACAGCGCTAAGTTAATCACAGCCTTAATAGTATAAATTTAATATACTTACTTGGTAAAAATAATGTTAGTACTGCGCAATAACTCAATTTTTTCTTTAATTTATATTTATCTTCAAAATGGTCTTCGCAGATTGTCCTTTTTACTATTTTATTATGTGGTACGTCTTTTAATATGGGATTGCCACAGGCCATTATCCATTTTTTATATCGTTCTTCATCCTTCTCAGGATTAGGAAACGCGAACATGCGTTTATTTTTTGAAGAACAGTCATAAATGGAACACTTCTTATGGCTCATTTTGTAAAAGATTAAGATTATTATTGCCTGCTTATCAGCTTTTGTCATTAAAGGACTGCTTACAGCATAGAATCTTTATCGCATAAGAGAATAAACTTCTTTTTCCATCCTTCTCTGGCGACATCTGGTAGAGGCGGGGGAGCATAACTGAAAACTCTTGATCGTCATTTGAGCTTGTTGGCCCTGATCAGTGGGTCTCGAACCCTCGTCTCGTGAGAGTTACGTACTGTAATCCGGTAAGTAGGGAAGACCGGGGCTCGTTGGCACCATTTTTATAATTTCGTCATTCGACTCTTTAAACAACTAATTATAATAATGAAATTGTACTAATATGATAGAGCAAACCTTTCTCTACATTTCCATGCCAGAAACGATCCTGTATACTGCATAGTTTTTTTGTAATGAATGAGATACGAACGTATTGCATTGTAGCCAGCTTGCCCCGATAGTGGGGTAAATTGACATACATCACGGTATAAGTTGGCTATGCGTCGATAATTACAATAATTACAATTAGATTTGAGGTTACATTATTATATACACGCATAGAATTGTTTTAGCAGTCTCATATTATACATATATAAAGTTACTTACAATTAATCTTCTATGTATCACTTTTATGTATCACTTCTAAATACTATAGCAATCGTAGGATCGTAGGTATGTTCTCACTTCTCACACAGCAACAATACATAAACGTACCTAACCTAATGCTATGTTAATGCTATGAGCCAACATACCTCATAAAATTTGAGCCAACGTACCCCAGCTCTACACACATTTGATTTAAATCATTTTATTATAAATAATTATTGTCATTATTCAAAATAACATGTGCTAACAGTAACAGAAACATTTCTTTTAACTAATAATGCGATACTTAGATTTATTCTCTCAAGCTAAAGAATATTAATACGAAAGTTTTAAATGCTCAAAAATTTACTTGGCTGCTCTTGAATCAGAATGTTCCTTGTTTTTATTATAATACTTTTTTTATTTAAATGAAACTTTGAGAAAAGTATCTACGTTATGAAAGAGTTATTTTGAAGTAACTTTCTTATAGTTTTTTTGCCACAAATACATTAATTGAACGCAATGCCAACTTGCCTCTTGTGCCAACGAGCCCCGGTCTCCCCTATATTCAGTTTAGCGGCCTCATTAAGCTCTTTCGAGACGATTTACACGAAACGAAAGAATCTGGTAGAAAAAAGCGTCGCTCTGCCCCACAAAGCGGGATATTAATCGTTAAAGTTGATCACTTTTCAGGTTAAGAAATCTGTCAAATACATTACTAAATATAATGACAGGTTATTATATTATATTATAAAAGTGCCGTTAGATTTTTTATTACGGCTTTAGTTCCTGAGATATTTTAATCACAAGTTTATGTGACCTGTCAAATGATGTAAATTCCGAATAAGCTACTTGGTAGCGCCTCGACGATGTCACGCCAGTGCTGTATCAAGCGGCTATTTCTCATGCGGCTATTTATTTTTTATGTACTTGGCGTCGCGACGCTACCGCGTCGCTTGATATAGAAGCATAGAAAACATAAATGATTCACACACCATGAATATTTTATAAATGAAAGCCGCATGTTGCATTTACATTTATTGTTATGTACATTGGGTGGAAAACATAACTAATTAACGTTATAAAATATGTCGCGTTCATTTGTTAATTTTGATGCATACCAAGCGAATTCGATCATTTTTTCAAATTGCGGAGCACATAATAAATAATGAGTCAGTGATTGAATCCGTATAGCGTCATATTGCGTATTCAATTCTCTTCTTTCTTCGCTAACCATAATATCCGGACAGTTTTGAATGCGTTTGATAATAATTTTTACTTGTCGATAAAAATAGACGTCGCAGGGTTGACAAATCGGAGTGCATGTCGGCGGTATTATTTGTAAATTACATGTTGGTTTGTTTTCGTCATTCACAAAAATTTCATTATACATGTGAATATTTTTCTGACCTCCCCAAGAGTCTCAATCATCAAGAAGGCGTTGCTTCCAACGTACGGTTTTACAACTGGTTTTAAATAGCGTTCATATAAATCGGAGGTCAGTTTACCTGACTTTGAGCAAACGAAAGTTCCTCAAAAAATGATCGAATGCGCTTGGTATGCGACAAAGTTAGCAAATATAAATTATCACACGCAACATTGTACAACAATGTCAGATTTTTTTATATAATAACTAACAAAATAGGTATAATAACATATACAAAAACTATAGTTATTTTTGATTCCACACAAATAATTGCAAAATAAAATAAAATCGAAGAATAAATCATTATATAAAGAATAAAACCATTTCATTAAACAGAGAAAGAAAAAAAAACCTGAAGAAAAAAATTGTCACAACGCGGTCTCGAACCCAGCTTGCGCGGCCGGCAAAACGCTAGGTGCGCGCTTAACCACTAGGCTATCGCGCTTCATGCCGAACTTTAGCTGTTCAAGGTACTTACCGTACAGCTGGAAAATATTCACATTTCGATGTGATTTTCTCCGAACCTAAGGCCCATACACCCAAATCCTCGGACACGACACAAATATTTTTTCGTCCCCTTTCGAATGTACTATGACTCATTCGAAAGTTGATTTCGCACTTGTTAGCAACTCCTTGTAAGTGTCGTGCTCAACGCAGATATAACAAATTATTCAAAAATTGTTAATTGGTGGAATATCGATCTGAAAGTGTATATATGTGTGAATCTCGATTAGAACTATCGGGAACTATAGTCAAAAATAATTGTCCACACGTTTTAGTACTTTAGAGGGGAGAGTGTCGTGCTAGATTCACGAAGTTAGCACATTTTTTCAATTTTGATTTTTCAATAGAAGGAATGCGGAACTCTTTAATTTTTATCAAGAACTGTAGAACTATGAAAAGTGCTATTAGAACTTTTAATATTTTTTCGATATTGGTAGAACGTCGTGCCAGCTTCACAGACGACATTTTTATTGTATCATTGTATTATATATAACTACAAAAATGCATGATATCTCGATAAAATTACCTTTTTCAAAAAAAAAGTAAAAAAGGCGCCAAGTATGCGCGTGGTATGTGCTCGAAAAAACCAATGTAGTAGTTTCTTTAATTAAAACAATATTAAACCAAGTAATATGTACCTTTATATTCTCATTCAATGATCCTATTTCAATCCAAGCGATAGTAGTTCTAATTGTCTTTAAATATTATTTTATAGTATTTTTCAAAAAAATTTATGAAATTCTCAAATTGCGTCAATTGCAAAGAGGATATATTACCTCAAAAATTAATTATTATACAATTTAAAAAAAACTAAGTGGTAGTATCTTACCAATTACAAAGAGAATATATCAAGCGACGCGGTAGCGTCGCGACGCCAAGTACATAATCAAAAATAAGGTTCCGAACAATGAGAGTCACTGTATAATATCGAGTGTTACCAATTTCATTGCATAAACGTCGCGCGCTACCAAGTAGCTTATCTGGAATTCATGCCATTTGACAGGTCATATCAACTTATGATTAAAATAGCTCAGGAATTAAAGCCGTAATCAAAAGTCTAACGGCACTTGTATAATAAAATGTGAATGCGAGCTTTCGATCGCGACCAATGCGAATAAGATTGGTGCAGTCAATCCTGAGATACTATAATTGTACGTTAGAATCGTGACGTTCCGTTTCCATATTCTGGTTTAGACTCACGTACGTATGTTCGCACATACACATGCAAAGCGATTTTGTCCCTCAAGCTGCTGTTCACACATGCATGATTTAATTTATTATGAATTAAAAATGATTTTAATAATACATGGGAAATGTTTTATTTTACGATAAAGATATAAATCGCAAATACTATAAAAAATACATAAATTGCAAGTAATTGCAAGCACCATCATCGACGACGACGTTACACCATGTCGACGACGACGATGTTGCACCACGTCGACGACGACGTTGCACCACGTCCATGACGATAGAGAATGAGAAAGCGAGAGAGCGAGAGAGCGAGAGGGGGAGAGAGCGAGTGCTATGCGCGCGCTATTTTATTTTTCAATATTAATAATGTTTTCGAATAATAATATTCATCTATTATTTATTATATAATAAATACCACAAATCCTATTCTAAAAAAGTCGTTAAAGGTGGTATATTTATTTCATCGTATTTCATCAATATACAAATTTGACAGAATTGACAGCTGCCGTTTTCACGTTCCTAAGAAATAATAAATAAAATTGTCAATATAACCGCACTGACAGCCACTATGACATTCTGACATTTGTAACACGAAGTTCAAGCCACACGAAGTTCGAGCCAAGCGAGATAACCAATCAGCGTCGCGGAAAAGAGGCCTCAATATTCGATAAAAAAGAACATGAAGTTTACACGCCTTTTTTAGAATAGGAAACATGTAAGTTAATACTTTTAAAAACCTTGACTGACAGGACTATGGCTTTTATCTCCTCATATATTATAAAAAAGAATAACACACTTTACACTACAAAATGTGTGAAATCACAACAAAATTACCTTTTTAAAAAAAGGTACAAAAAGCGCCAAGTATACGCGCCTGAAGTTCTTTCAAAAAAGGACTCTACAAAACTAATGATATGAACAAATTGTGCCAACTACAATGGGTATTTATGCAAACCAGAAAATCTATTACTTTATTATTACCCTTTGGCCGATATTCATTGTTGATTCTGATTTAAGACCATCTTAAGTACAATTATAAGATATTTGAAACCAATTACACAGTCGTATTAGCATCTTAAGACATTACTTCAGATCGTCTGGAAATAAGAATGGACTATGAATACTAGCCTTTGATATTAAAAAATAAAGGATATAATAATATTAAGCAGATATTTTTATACGAATAAATATTTTAATACATAGAAATATATTTATTAATACAAATAAGTGTTTTTTTCAAAATACTTGGCGCTGCTAAACCGAATCAAAAATTGTCTTAGTATTGAAATAATCTAAAGATTACAATAATTTCCTTAAACTCTAAATTACATAACACCTCGCTGAAATACATATATATACAAATGTAGTTAAACTTATTCTGTGCTTAATTCTAATGTCACACACACACACACACATGCACGCATTCACAAGAGAGAAAGAAAGAGAACGAGGCAATTAACATAATGATTCGGTTTAGCAGCGCCAAGTATTTTGAAAAAAACACTTATTTGTATTAATAAATATATTTCTATGTATTAAAATATTTATTCGTATAAAAATATCTGCTTAATATTATTATATCC
This sequence comes from Ooceraea biroi, assembly GCF_003672135.1. NCBI lineage: Eukaryota > Metazoa > Arthropoda > Insecta > Hymenoptera > Formicidae > Ooceraea > Ooceraea biroi. The sequence continues at coordinate 7,725,851 of NC_039511.1, forward strand.
TTTATTTTTTAATATCAAAGGCTAGTATTCATAGTCCATTCTTATTTCCAGACGATCTAAAGTAATGTCTTAAGATGCTAATACGACTGTGTAATTGGTTTCAAATATCTTATAATTGTACTTAAGATGGTCTTAAATCAGAATCAACAATGAATATCGGCCAAAGGGTAATAATAAAGTAATAGATTTTCTGGTTTGCATAAATACCCATTGTAGTAGGCGCAATTTGTTCATTTCATTAGTTTTGTAGAGTCCTTTTTTGAAAGAACTTCAGGCGCGTATACTTGGCGCTTTTTTGTACCTTTTTTTAAAAAGGTAATTTTGTTGTTCATTGCATAACGTCGAGCGCTACCACATTCATTGCATAAAATTATAAAACTCGTAAAAATGATTTATGTGAAAGTAAAGTTATATTGTTAAAGTTATAATAAAAAATATTGTAAATCACATAGAGAAATTTTGTTAGCAAAGCAGAAAAAGTATAAAATATATAAAAATAGTTTACATTATATAAAAATCAAAAGATTATTCTTAATAAAACTTATTACAAATTGCATCGGAACGATGTACGTGTTAGCATGCAAAATAATTGATAATAAAACATATAAAAAGAAATTATGTAATACTAATTACATGTTCAAAAGAATGTAAAACTAAAATATAGTCAAATTTTTTAAATTTACAAAAAAGAATGAGATCCCTAAAAAAACCTTTTTAAAAAAAGAAAAAATATATACGCCAAGTACATAAAAACTCCCAACTTGTCAAAACTCAAAACTAAATATGAAATCAATAATTAACTAGCCAAGTATCTAGAAGCAGTTTGAGTATTTTACCCAAACGTTTTCCATGCATACTCTCTTATCGCATGACGACATTGAAGTACTTGGCGTGCCCGAATCGCAGTGGTCATGTATTCTTGTAAATTTGTACAATATCTTGATTTGTATTATATCTTGTACCTTCATGATTTTCAATAATGACTCGCAAATGATTTTGTGTCTCTTACAGGTAGGACAGGACGTTTTAATGTAATTCGGGCACGCCAAGTACTTCAATGTCGTCATGCGATAAGTGAGTATGCATGGAAAACGTTTGGGTAAAATACTCAAACTGCTTCTAGATACTTGGTTAGTTAATTATTGATTTCATATTTAGTTTTGAGTTTTGACAAGTTGGGAGTTTTTATGTACTTGGCGTATATATTTTTTCTTTTTTTAAAAAGGTTTTTTTAGGGTGTATATATTGTCTTGAAAAGTTGTTATACAACTACTTTCAAAAAATATAAAACTTTCATTGATTAAATAATATTTAATGAAAAATACTTGGCGCTGCTAGACCGAGTATTACAAGAAATCTCTTTCTCTCTTTCAGCGTTTAGTATTTAGTATTAAGCAATTTAGTATTTAGTATTAAGTTTAGCCTTTAGTATTAAACGCGTGAAATTTGTTAAACTTCTTTTTATATGAATTTGATATGTAAACAAACGGCTTGAGCTTTAGTAGGCGTGTAAGGAGCGCAGACGAGATGCTAAGCGCTGGCGAGGTCTAGCAGCGCCAAGTATTTTGCATTAAATATTATTTGATCAATCAAAGTTTTATATTTTTTGAAAGTAGTTGTATAACAAATTTTCAAGACAATATATACATATATTCTCTTTGTAATTGGTAAGATACTATCACTTGGTTTTTTAAAAATTGTTGTACAATAATTAATTTTCGAGGTAATACATCCTCTTTGCAATTGGCGCAATTTGAGGATTTCATAAATTTTTTTGAAAAATACTATAAATAATAATATTTGAAGACAATTAGAATTACTATCGCTTGGATTGGAATAGGATCATTGAATGAGAATATAAAGGTACATATTACTTGGTTTAATATTTTTTTAATTAAAGAAACTACCACATTGGTTTTTTCGAGCACATACCATGCGCATACTTGGCGCCTTTTTTTACTTTTTTTGAAAAAGGTTATTATTTACATTACGACCAGGTATGGATCGACGCCGATATAATGCTCAAAGAACTAATAAAGTTGCTGCTGTTTTTCATACAACCGCTAATGGAGAAATTCCAGAATCATACGTAACAATACGTAATAGAAATACCAAAACTTTGCAAACTGTTAGTAGTATGGATCCAAATGTTGAACCATGGATATCCACTGTTTTATTCATATGGTACTCAAGGATGGCATCGTAATTTAACAAAAGTAAATAGTAATATACGAATAACTCGTGGACAGTATATTAAATATCGTATGGCTATTCATGATGAATTTAATGTGTATTTATTATGACATCGTTTATTTCAACAGTGGCTTGTAGATAGTTATGTAAAAATTGAAAAGGACAGAACAGATTATTGCAAAGCTTATCAAAAAGAATTACGCACTGAAACATATCAAGGATTAAAAGATTATATGCAAACTATGGCGAATAATTTAAATGGACATATTGGAAAAATGATTATACTTCCTTCTTCGTTTATTGGATCACCACGAAATATGTTACAAAATTATCAAGATGCAATGGCAATTGTTAGTAAATTTGGGAAACCAGATCTTTTTATTACAATGACTTGCAATCCAAAATGGCGTGAAATTGAAGAAAATCTTTTGCATGGTCAACAAGCTTCTGATAGACCTGACATTTGTGCCCGTGTATTTAATAGTAAAAAAGATTATTTAATTGATTTGATTGTAAAACAAAATTTTTTGGTGAGATAGCAGCCTTTGTTTATGTCATTGAATTTCAAAAACGTGGTTTGCCACATGTCCACATATTGATTACTTTAAAACATAATTTCAAAATAACAACTCCACAGATCGTTGATAAATATATTTCTGCTGAAATTCCTGATCCTTGTGAAAATCGTACTTTACATGACAGTTATAAGAGACATGATTCATGGACCCTGTGGCAATTGGTGTTTGGTAGACGGAAAATGTTCGAAAAAATATCCAAAATGTTATTTAGAAGAAACCAGAATGGATGAAGATGCTTATCCCTATTATCGTCGACGAAATAATAGTAAAAGTTTTGAACGCCCTGGAGGATATATAGTTGATAATCGTTATGTAGTTCAATATTGTCCTGTTTTATCGTTAATATTTAATTGTCATATCAATGTAGAAGTTGTTTCAAGTATCAAATCGGTTAAATATCTGTATAAATATATTTATAAAGGACATGATGCTGCTGCCATTAGAATTGAGCCAGTAACAGAACATATAATTATAGATCATGATGAAATACGTGATTTTATTGAAGCTCGTTATGTTGGACCTGTAGAAGCGAGCTGGCATATTCTTGAAAACAAATTACAAGATAAAAGTCATACTGTAATACGTTTACCTGTTCATCTTCCGAATGAACAAAATATTATAATTGAAAATGGATCCGATGAAGCTACAATAACTTCTGCTTTAGATCAAGTTACTATGTTAATAGATTATTTTGCATTAAATTCTCGTGATGAAGATGCAACACAATATTTGTATATAGAAATTCCACGCTATTATACGTTTAAAAAAAAAAATAACGGTAGAAATGTATTACATTGGAGCAAACGCAAAACTCATTATGATTGTATAGAACGAATGTATTCCGTTAGCCCAACACAAACAGAATTATATCATTTACGATTGTTATTACTCACTCTGTAAAGGGAGCAACGAGTTTTGAGAATTTAAGAACTGTAAATGGAGAAGTTTGTTCATCATTTTCAGCATCATGTTTCGCTTTAGGTTTAATTGACGATGATGATGAATGGAAACGAGCTCTAAATGAAGCTGTTGGATGGATGATGCCAAAACAACTTCGTAGATTATTTGTACGTATATTATTGCATTGTCAACCGTTGCATCCCGAAGAGCTTTGGGAAAAATTTAAAGTAGCAATGTCTGAAGATTATTGTAGACATTTTGGAATGATACAAGGACAAAAGAAAGCATATGAACAAATTATTGCTATGTTGGATGCTGAAGGCAAAAGTCTGGCTGATTTTCCACAAATGGAACAATTGCAAGAAAATAACGAAGAAGACGATTTTATGACATTAGAACAAATTATGGAAAATGGTACCAGACAATACAATCAATTAAATAAAAAACAAAAAGAAATAATAGATATAATATTAAATATGTTAGATAATAATTGTTATAATAACAATTGTTTTTATATAGATGGTCCAGGTGGATCAGGTAAAACATTTATATACACAACTATTTATTATTTAGCAAAAATTCGAAATAAACATGTATGTACGATGGCTTTTACCGGCATTGCAGCAACATTACTTCCTGCGGGAAAGACGGTTCATAAAACTTTTGGATTACCAGTTCCATTATTCGCAGATTCATCATCCAGCATTAAAATCAAAACAAAAGAAGCGCAATATTTGAAAAAAACAGATATTTTTATTTGGGATGAAGCGCCAATGGCACTACGATATGCATTAGAGATTATGGATCGAACGTTGCGTGACATTATGAATAACGACTTACCTTTTGGTGGAAAAATTATCATATTAGGTGGTGATTTCAGGCAACTTCTTCCTATTAAGATACATGGTACTCGATGTGAAATCGTGAATCTTTCTATCAAGTTTAGTTATACTTAGAAACATTTTGTAAGTTTTTCTCTAACGGAAAATATGCGAGTTCTTCCAGAGGAAACTGAATTTGCAACATTTTTATTAGATATGGGTGATGGGAAATTAAATGATTCTAATGATAACATACAAATTCCTGAATGTTGAATAGCACCATCTGATGCAAATATAGTCACAGATATATGGCGATTTAATACAAAGAAAAGATTTTAATAAAGTAGCTAAATGTGCGATACTTTCAGCGAGGAATATTGATGTAGATGAAATTAATAAACGAGTTGTCGAACTATTAGATATATCTAAAGAACGAATTTATACAAGTACGGATAGTACTGAAAATTGCGGTGATAACGGTGACATTAGAGAAGTTTTATTACCAGAATATTTTAATACTTTGTCTCCATCATCTCTACCTCCTTACGAATTGCGTTTAAGACCGAATTGTATCGTTATGTTGATTAGAAACCTTAGTATCAATGAAGATCTTTGCCACGGGACTCGGTTAATGACTATAGAACTTGCGGACCATTTATTAAAATGTGAAATCTTAACGGGTGATAAAATAGGAGATATTATTTTCCTAAATCGTATAACATTGTATCGCGAAAATGTGTATCCTTTCACTTTTAAAAGAAGACAATTTCCAATAAAATTGGCTTTCGCTATGACAATTAATAAGTCACAAGGTCAGACATTTGACAGAATAGGAATAGATCTTCGTAAAGACGTTTTTAATCATGGACAGCTTTATGTTGCTTTTTCCCGAGTTAGAGCTTGGGAAGCATTAAAAGTTTATCTAGGTGAGCAACAAGATAATAGAAACGTTAAGAATTATGTATACCGAATTATGTATATAAAGAAATATATAAATAATGTACAAATTATTTGAGAAGATAAAAAGTTTATAGAAAAGGAGAAAACACATATAGATATATATTGTTAAAGATATTATTATTCGAAAACATTATTAATATTGAAAAATAAAATAGCGCGCGCCTGTCTTGTACTAGTGTAGCTAAAAATGCTTAATAGCATTAGTTGGAATTGGCTTCACGCTTGAGTTCACCAATCCTTTGAGACAGCGTTCTATCCTTAGCGTAAGATCCTTTGTATGAACGTATGGCCATTTTGTAAGTTTTCCTATTGCTTTAGCATATTCTGAAAGAAATTAAATAAATACATTAAAAATAATCACATGTTCTGCAAACATAATAATTCTAATAAAATTCCGCAACATAATAATACTAATAAAAGTATTTTGATATAAGTAAATCTACATAGCAATAAAAGCTTACTTATGATTGCCGATCTGGCAACGACATCGATGTTATCATATTTTGCTCCAGGTTGCTTTTCTACAGAACGAGGTGTATTGCCAGTTACTTGAATACTTCTTTTTTTGAAAATCTCTTTTTTAAACACCCCAAGTACCAGTTTTCGGACCAAATGTGTTGTCTTTGTTGAAGACCCAAGAGCGTTATGTAGGACTGATGATTTACAGAAAACACCATTTCTGAGTAATACCATCTGTAAACAATAGAAATAATGTCTTTGAATTATCTTTCACATGTGTTTTTTAATAATTATACTTTATTAATATACATATAATAATAATATATTACAATGATTTATATCTGAGAAGAGAAAGTGTGTTTCATCACTATGATCAAAAAAGAGAAGTTACTTTGCCATAATTAAATATAATACATTTTCTATATAAATATAACTTATATATATAGGGTGATAATAATTATGATTTTTATTTTTTGATACGCTTGGAATCTGTCACCACGCAGCATACGATGTTTCGCGAGATCCCGATTTATCTCTGGCGAGCATAATTATTTAATAAAATTGTAAATTGTATCGTTTTTATGAATCACTTCTTATCGATATTAGTGCAGCGCACTTCGCATCGCTCGTATCGATTTTCTGTCATCGCGGAGGTGCGCTGCACTTCACGTATGTTTTGATAGTTCCTCGTGTACTGCGATTTCGTGCAATATGGTAAGCGATCGATCCGTCTTTTCTCGTCGATTGTACTGCTGATGTCACAGAAAGTCGAACGGTAACACGTGAAAATCTCGGTGTACACGTATGTGGAAGTGCGTTTAACAAGACATACGCGGATAAATGGATCGAACGCGGAGAAGCGAGTGATTTGGCCAGCGAGATCTTCGGATTTGACCCTGAACAGTGAACAGTGCTTATAGGAATAGGATACAGTGTTTGCAGGACATTGTGCAGTGAATAGAAATAAACAGTGAACAGCCGCGAAAAGTAAGATCAAATTGAAGTGTGCGCGATGCGCGAGGTCCCTTCGACCCACCGTCACTGAACGCGGGAAAATTCTGCACAAGGATAAGATAACTAAAACCCTTCGTAGCGCCGAATCTACGCCACCCTCGACATTTTGCAAGAGGAACTATCGTCTCAGAATGACTTCAGGAATCTACCATTAACCGGTGATACGGTAAGTCTGGGACACCCTGTATGTATGTGTGTATGCTGCAAACGTGAAAATACAGGGTGAGTTTTTTAACTTGAGACTGCAAAATATCTCGAAAAATACGCATCGTACGGAAAAAATGTTCCACATAACCCGTAATATTTTCGAGGAGCCAATTCACTTATGCTAAAATTAGCCCGCCCCCGCCGCCCCTGGGGGTGGGGCGGGGGGTAACTTTGAAATATTAAATGGGAACCCCTACTTTTTATTACAGATTCGGATTCTACGTCGAAAAATACGTAACTTTTGTCTGAAACATTTTTTTCGAATTATCATAGACAGCGCTGTAGTCGGAGTGTTTTTTTCAGTGAGTCCCCTTGCCTCTCACTGTCGGGGTGCTTATTTTCAGTGAGTCCCCTTGCCTCTCACCATCGAGGTGCTTGTTTTCTGTGAGTCCCCTTGCCTCTCACCGTCGGGGTGCTTGTTTTCAGTGAGTCCCCTTGCCTCTCACCATTCGATTAAATTAAGTGCTCGAACTGATGACCTTCAACTTGGATGCATTTATTGATCCGCACTTCAAATGAGTGTACACAACTTAAAAGTGTGTCTGCTTTAATTTGTGCGCAAGCATTACTGATTCGCTCAATCATGTTTCCACGAGTTGTTGGCACTTGTTGATAAACTGTATTTTTTAGGAAACCCCACAAAAAGAAATTTGGCGACGTAAGGTCTGGCGATCTGGCAGGCCAATGTACGGGTCCACCTCTACCAATCCAGCGACCATTGTAGTCGCGATTTAATACTTCCCGTGCTACTGCCGAATAATGTGCTGGACAACCGTCATGTTGAAACCACATGTTCTGTCGCTCTTCGAACCTTAGGTCTTCAAGCAATGTCGCCAGTTCGTTTTGCAGAAAGTTGCAGTATTTTTCACCGGTCAAATTGCCTTCAATGAAATAGGGGCCGATGAGTTTGTCGCCAATTAATCCACACCAAACGTTTAATAGACCAAGGACGCTGATGTTCAACTTGGCGCAACCAGTGTGGGTTTTCCACACTCCAATAATGCATGTTGTGTCGATTAACCGTACCGTGGTTCGTGAAAGCCGACTCGTCAAAGAAAAGTACCCGACGAAAGAAATCCGGGTTTCTTCGTTTCTGTTCAAGTGCCCACTGACAAAACGTCACTCGATTATGGAAATCATCGCCATGAAGTTCTTGATGCATAGACACATGGTAAGGATGATATTTATGACGTTTTAATATTTTACAAACACTAGTCTGAGACAATGCTAAATCGCGAGCTATTTCTCGAGTGCTCACATGGCGGTTATTAGCCACCGCAGCTAATACTGCAATTTCATTATTTTCTCCAGTGACAGTTGCTCTACGCTTCCTTTTTTTGGGTTGCACACTTCCTTCGGTAGTAAACTGTTTGACAACACGGAAAAAAGAAGCGCACGACCGCTCCCTATCTGGAAAACGCTGAGCATAAAGGGTGACAGCATCATCGATGTTCCTGCCACATTCTCCATAAATCAAAACCATTTCGGTTTTCTCTTGTACAGACATACCTTCCATACTAAAGAAGTATCAATAACATTCTAGTCGAAATACGAAATAAAAAAAGCTTCAAGAGTAAGAGAAAATAAACTGTTGAAACAACTCCCCAAAGAATGGAGTAACAAATTTCTAAATGACTAGAGTGTCAGTAGCACAACTGAAAAGGTGGGTCTAAGTTCTAAAAGGTTGTTTTGTTTGTTCAAGACAACAAGTTAGAACCGTTGCGCCGATAGTACGTAATGACAAGTAGAGAACATTCAAGACAACCTTTTAGAACTTAGACGATACGGGACGAAGCAAATAGGATTGTACTAGATGAAAGGGAAGCCGTAAACGTATGGCACATATACTATAGCCAAGCTCTTCGACGACACCAGAACGAATTTGGAACTTAATCAGGAAAATCTGGAGGGTCCCGAGATACTTAAATCGGAAGTACTACACGCCATCTCGATAGTTAAAAACAGGAAGGCCACAGGCACTGACGAAATTCCGATAGAGATAATTAAACTCATAGACGAGGATAATATAGATATAATCCTGAGATTATTCAATCATATTTATAACACAGGCGAGATCCCGGAAGAATGGCTGAAATCGACGTTTATAATCATACCGAAAAAACAACACCCCAAAAAGTGAGACTACCGTTTAATTAAATTAGCCTTATGAGTCACATACTAAAGACATTTCTTCACATCATTCATGCCCGTATACGAACAAAATGCGATGGACCTAGATGACTCAATTCGGGTTCAGGAACGCCTTCGGCACGCGCGAAGCGCTCTTTGGTTTCAACGTTCTGTTATAAAAGTATCGAAATCATCGACAGGATGTGTTTGTATGCTTCGTGGACTATGAAAAAGCTTTCGACCGGGTACGTCATACCAGACTCATTGAGCTTCTCGTTGAGGCCGGAGTAGACAAAAAATGTCCGAATAATAAAGAATTTGTATTGGCAACAGAAAGCCGAAATACGAATTCGTAACTCCACGTCATCAGGAGTGGATATACGGAGAGGGGTCAGACAAGGATGTATCCCCTCTCGCCTCTTGTTTAATTTATATGCGGACAAGTTCTTTAAAGAAGCCATTGGCAATTTGGACCTCGGCATCAAGATGAATCGAGTACGCATCAGTATTCTCAAATACGCTGACGACACGGTTATTTTGGCGGAAAATATTGAGGACCTCCAACTGCTTCTCAATAGAATTTCCACAACCAGCCATAGAGCAAGATTAAGTATTAACATTGATGAAACAAAGATGATAGGTTTTAGCCGCCAGAACCATGATTCATTTCTCCACCTCCACGGTAAACAAATTGAATGTGTCACCTCATTCAAATATCTGAGGTGCCTGATCACTGAGGACTTAGATCCCGATCGGGAGGTTAAGCGTAGAATAGAATATGCTCGCACTATTTTTAACAAAATGAGACCTTTCTTCTGCGACAATAGTTTAAACTTAAATATACGGCGGAGGATAGCTAAATGCTATGTTTGGTCTGCTCTTCTGTACGGGGTTGAGGCATGGACCCTCAAGATAGGCACGATGAACCGCCTAGAGGCCTTCGAAATGTGGATGATCAGGCATATGCTCCGAATCTCCTGGATCGACAGAGTGTCCAACACTTAAGTGCTGGAGAGAGCACGTGCACAACGTGAGCTGCTAACCACTATCAAATGTAGAAAGATTAGCTATCTCGGACACGTCTTGCGAGGGGAGAAGTACCACCTCCTCCACCTAATTCTGAAGGGAAGAATTGAAGGTCGCCGAGGAATAGGAAGAAAACAGTTATCCTGGCTAAGAAACATCAGGACATAGACTGGTATTCGAAGGGCGGAGGAGCTCTTCCGCATGGCGGAAGAGAGAGAAACTATCGCCAGAGTGATCGCCAACGTCCGGGGGACCGGGTACATGAAGAAGAAGAACAAGTGCCAACAACTCGTGAAAACATGATTCAGCGAACCAGGAATGCTTGCGCACAAATTGAAGCACACTTTTAAGTTGTGTACAATCATTTGAAGTGCGAATCAATAAATGCATCCAAGTTGAAAGTCATCAGTTTGAACATTTAATTTAATTGAATGGTGAGAGGCAAAGGAACTCATTGAAAAAAATCACTCCGACTACAGCGCTATCTATGATAATTCGAAAAAATGTTTCACACAAAAGTTACGTATTTTTCGACGTAGAATCCGAATCTGCAATAAAAAGTAGGGGTTCCCATTTAATATTTCAAAGTTACCCCCCGCCCCACCCCCGGGGTGGCGGGGGCGGGCTAATTTTAGCATAAGTGAATTGGCCCCTCGAAAATAGTGCGGGTTATGTGGAACATTTTTTCCGTACGATGCATATTTCTCGAGATATTTTGCAGTCTGAAGATAAAAAACTCACCCTGTATAACTATACTGTACCGTTTCCCCATCTTCGTTGAAATCTTTTCCATACAATTGGTGAAGCTTACGTGGAACATCTGGCTCTTCTATATCTTCTACTATATTTTTATCAGGCTTCTGTTCTGACACTGTTTTATTTTCAAAGTCTTCAAGTTGTGGTTCAATTGGGTTGTGTTGTATAGTTATGTTGGAGTATATATGTTGACTTTCACACGATTGCCTTTGTGAAATAGTGTTGGGTTCTGTAAAAATAGAACACATAAGAATAGAATTAACTGTACAAGCAGATATGCCTTTCGTATATCCGTGTGACGCACACAATTACCGACTCCGCCTATCGGTAAGGGTCGGTAATGAGTAACGGGTAGGTAATGGCAGATAGCACGATCGCGATAAAGAATATTTTCAATATATACAGTGCTGGCAAAAAGTTCCGGAACGGTTAAAAATCTTGGAAAATAATGATATAGTGGAAAAATGTTTCAAACAAAAAGTATAGGGCTTAAAAAATCTATTAGATGATGATATATATTTGACCTTGGTATGACCTTGTAAAGCCCAGTCATGGTCAACATAAAAATCTTAAATGGAAACCCCTATTTTTTATTACATATTCTTGTAGCTTAGCTCGAGAGCTTTTCGAAACGCTATAATAAATTTTTTTCTCTTACGTACTTTTTGACTTATAAGGCTTGAAGGTTACACAGTACCGCCGGCATTAGAATTACCCAAGGTGTACCGCGTGGTTACACGGTCGGATTTACACCTCTTTTGTGTGTGTGTGTGTGTGCGCGCGCGTGTGTGTTCTTTATAAAACTAACCTCACAAAAATAGTTTATACTCGTATGTACGAACAACGGCATTAATGCCGTCCGAATACCCCTGTGATCGCACACAACGATCGGGTCGCTTACACAATGCCGGTTGTAGGTGAGGTAAACACGAGCGAGCAAAATAGTTATCGGAACACCTCACCTATACGCGAGAAAGTTTATAAGTGACGCGCTTTCTTAGTGTGCGTCACACGTATTTTCGGACGGCATTAATGCCGTTGTTCGTACATACGAGTATAAACTATTTTTGTGAAGTTAGTTTTATAAAGAACACACACGCGCGCGCACACACACACACACACAAAAGAGGTGTAAATCCGACCGTGTAACCACGCGGTACACCTTGGGTAATTCTAATGCCGGCGGTACTGTGTAACCTTCAAGCCTTATAAGTCAAAAAGTACGTAAGAGAAAAAAATTTATTATAGCGTTTCGAAAAGCTCTCGAGCTAAGCTACAAGAATATGTAATAAAAAATAGGGGTTTCCATTTAAGATTTTTATGTTGACCATGACTGGGCTTTACAAGGTCATACCAAGGTCAAATATATATCATCATCTAATAGATTTTTTAAGCCCTATACTTTTTGTTTGAAACATTTTTCCACTATATCATTATTTTCCAAGATTTTTAACCGTTCCGGAACTTTTTGCCAGCACTGTATATATATATATACAGGGTGTCCCATTTTAAAAGTTGCACTCAAATTTCTCAGAAACACTGCGTTAAATCGAAAAATGTTTCAGACAAAAGTTGTTTAGTTCGAAGGGAGACATAAGACGGCGTCATTGATGTGACCTTGAGTGAACGTGTCAAGGACATGTGAAGGTCAACTTTGTTTTTTTAAATTGAAACCCCAACTTTTTATTGTAGATTCTAATTCTCCATCGAAAAGTAAGTAACTTTTGTTTGAAACATGTTTTTTTAAACGCCCTCCTTATCCCGAAAACTCAGGTTCAACCTTTGGCGGACCAATGATAATACTCGCTTTATAACAGACACTGAAGTTTTTTTAGTATCTTACTGTTTACCATCAGCATGTGCGTGCGTGCGTGCGTTTCCAGCCAACTGGGGGACATACGAGAGTACCATTCGTTTGACCTTGGGTGATTAAGGTCAGAGTCACTTTGAAGTTTTTAAACGGAACCCCCAATTTTTCATTGCATATTTTCGTAGCTTACCTCGAGAGCTTTGCAGAACACTAATGTAATTAACTTCGGATCAGCCGTTTTGAAGTTATCGAGGTTCGTATGTAATATCAAGCCAACGAAGATCGAGGTAATATCAAGCCAAGTATTTGCGACCCTATCGCTGTGCGCGCGAGTGAATCGAGTGCTTGCTGAAGTGAGATAGCACATTTCGACTGGCGCGCGGCCTATTGAATGTAAACAAAGCGCGCAGCGAATTTCCGCGCAACACACGGGAGCACGCACAAACGTCTGAGCCCTATCTTAATTGGATATTCCAAGTTTTCGAACTCTTACTTCTGCATATTGTATGTATGTATATATGTATGCTTTATTGATCCCCTCAGGGTTACAATCTTTACATTAACACTTAACCTAATCTTATCCTACTTAACACTATCTTATCTAACCTAACCTATTTATACTACTTGTGCGAGTAGAGACGAAGGAAGCCAACCTTCCCTCTTCTCCCTCTACACACACACACACACACACACACACACACACACACACACACACACACACACACACACACACACACACACACACACACACCTCCCCCCGCGGACTTCCGTTTCCTCTTGCTCTTCTATCCACAACTTCCTTCTTTCACTTCTACTCCATCTTACGACCTTTCTTCCATTGCTTTTCCTTCCCTATCTGCTCCCACCTTTCATACCTCCTCTAACTCATTCTCCCCTCGCAATTCTCTCTCCTCCAACTCCTTAACCTTACTCTCATTCTCTCTCGTACCACTCCTCTTTCTCACCTTCCTTTTCATTCTCTTCCTCACTTTTCCCTCCTTCCCACCCTTTTCTTTCTTCCTCTAACTCCCTCATCCACCACTCACCCTCCCCTTCCTCCCCTAAGACCCACCCTACTGCATCCTGCCAACTCCTCCTCCATTCTTCCATTCTTTGCATTCCTCCCATACATGTTCCCACGTCTCCCTTTCCTTTCTACATAACCTACATATTCTTTTTTCTTCACTCTCCCAGTACATTCCTCCCCCCATTTCATTTCCCAATCTAAACCTTGCTACTCTTCTCCATCTGCTTTCCCCCATCCCTCCTTCAAATATCCCGGCAGTCCTCTTCCCTTCACCTCCTTATACCAACTATTATATCTCGACTCTCTCATCCTCTTCCACCTCTCCTCCATCTGCTTCTCCTTATTCACTTTCTCTATTTCTCCGTACCAATACCTTCCCTCCTCTCTCTTCTTCTCCATTTCCTCCACCTTCCATCCTTTATCCTCAAAATGTCTTCCTCTCCTCTTCCCATCCCTCCTCCACTTTTCTTCTCTTTGCCCTCTCTTTCACTTCCTCCCAACATCTTCTCGTCAACATCCCTCCCCTTCCCTCTTCTAACCTTTTCTCAAACCCCCAAGCCCTCTTCGCCGCACTTCCCCTCAATTTGTCCCTTTGCAATTCTTCCCTTACCAAATATTTCGGGGTTTTTCCGTCTACACCTAGACACTATCTCAAAAATCTTTCCTCCAATTTCTCCATCTCCTCTCTTTCTTCCCACCCCCAAATCTCTACTCCATAAACTAACACCGTCCATACCAATTTATCAAATAACCATAATCTTCTACCCATATCTTTACCGAATCTCCATTTCCCTATACTCCAAATCTGTCCCATTACCGCAGCAGCCCTTCTTACTCTATCCCTCACATGCGCGCCTTGCTTCCCATTTCCTTGAAACACATACCCTAGGTATTTAATCTCTTTGACCTCTTCTATTTTCTTCCCTTTCCACCTCCATGTCCTTTTATTCATCCTTTCTCTTCCTTTTCTAAATCTCACTACCTTCGTCTTGTCACTATTTAACTCCAACTTCTTTTCCTCAAGATATTTTTCCATCCTCACCATTATACTCTTCATTCCCTCTTCATCCTCTGACATCAACACTACATCATCCGCATACGATAATGAATAAACCCTTTCCCCTCCTAACTTCACTCCTCCGCACTTCACCTTCCTCATCTCTTCCTCTAAATCCGCCAGCACCATATTAAATAAAATAGAGCTTAGCGGACATCCCTGCCTCACCCCTCTTGCCGTCCAAAAACTTTCTCCCTCCTCTTCTCTCACTCTCACCTTACTCTTTGTCTCTCTCACTATTTCCTCTATTCTACACACCAGCCCCTCCCTAATCTTCTTTTTTCTTAACACCTCTAATAATACACCTCTGTCCACTGAATCGAAAGCTACCTTCAAATCTACGAATAACGCAACTAACTTCCCTTTCTTTCTCCCTATCTGGCTGTTCACCATTACTTCTGCATATTGATACTACAATTTATGAAATAAAGTGGCAACTCTGGTGAAACTTTCTAGTCCTGTATGAGTTTTGTCTCAACGAACTCAGATCCTGCTAAATTCTTGTACCTAAAAAAATGGCGAATTATTCACTAACTGAAGTAGTGAATATCCTGCTGACTCTTGGCGAATGCAATAGGAATTACAGACATGCTTCCCGTCGTTATGCTGAGTTATATCCTAATCGTCGTCATCCAAGTGCTCAGCAAGTGATAAATATTGAAACAAGAACTCGCAGAAATCCATTACATCGCCAGAGACAGATAAATAGGCTTCTTAACAATAATGACCCTAGACTCCTCGCTGTTTTGGGTATGATCTATTTCAACTCACACATCAGTATTCGGCAAATAGAACATGACTTAGGAATCCCTCGATCTACGGTTCATCGAATGTTAGTGTCCGTACAATACCATCCTTACCACATCAACCTAGTACAGGAATTGAATGAGAATGATTACAGACTGAGAGCTCAATTTTGTAGATGGGCACTCGGTGCATTGGAGCAGAATCCAGATTGTTTTTGGAATGTCTGCTTCAGTGACGAAGCTACATTTCATAGCAATGGCAGTCTCAATAGACACAACAGTCATTATTGGTCACCAGTACATCCTGACTGGTATCGAGAGGTGCTCAATCAGCATTGTTGGAACCTTCACATTTGGATTGGAATATGTAATGGTCAAATTATTGGACCGCATTTTTTGAACGTACAATCAATGGTCCAATTTACTTAGATTTCCTCCAAAACCATTTGCCAATATACCTTGAGGATATTCTACTGGATGTCCGCCAGAGGCTTTGGTTTCAATATGATGGTGCTCCAGCACATTTCTCTCAAGATGTTCGGATTTTTTTAGATGAGCAATTTCCAAATCATTGGATAGGACGGGGAGGAGCAGTCTTGTGGCCTCCGAGATCACCGGATCTTAATCCTCTTGATTACTATTTATGGGGATATGTGAAATATGCTGTATATCAAGAGGCACCAACCACGAGACTAGACATGATGGTTAGAGTCAGCAGAACCTGTCAAGCGATAAGCTCGCAAATACTTAGAAGAGTCCTACAGAACTTTAGACACAGACTGAATTACTGCTTGGAGAATAACGGTGCACACTTTGAACATTTAATTCAGAGAGCGATACGTAATGACGGTTAGACAAAGTATTAGCCGGATCAACCCTCGATCTTGCCTTAATTGGCCGGATCAACCTTCGATCTTGCCTTAGTTGGCCGGATCAACCCTCGATCTTGTCCTTAGTTGGCTGGAAACGCACGCACACACGCACGCAAGCACGCACGCACGCACGCACATGCTGATGGTAAACAGTAAGATACTAAAAAAAATTTCAGTGTCTGTTATAAAGAGAGTATTATCATTGGTCCGCTAAAGGTTGAACCTGAGTTTTCGGGATAAGGAGGTCGTTTTTAAAAAACATGTTTCGGACAAAAGTTACTTACTTTTCGATGGAGAATCAGAATCTGCAATAAAAAGTATGGGGTTCCGTTTAAAAACACAAAGTTGACCTTCACATGTCCTTGACACGTTCACTCAAGGTCAAACTAATGACGCCGTCTTATGTCCCCCTTCGAACCGTACATCTTTTGTATGAAACATTTTTCCGTATCTTTTGTACATTTCGAGATATTTCGGTGTCAAAGTTAAAATGGGACACCCTGTATATAGATACACACCGTGCGCTCGTGAGGTGTTTATATGTTTCGTTGTGAGAAGATATCACCGTACGCTCCAAGTGGTCGAATTGGAAAGACGCTCGCACGGAATGAGAGAGGTTCGAGGTTCGATTCCTGGCGTGGGGTGGTATTTTTTTCACAACGAAATATTATTAATTAATGATTCCTACTTACTAATAGGTTCATATGGAATATGGAAATGGCTACGTTTTCAAGACTGACGAAATTGTTGGCGCGCAGTTAAAAATAGATTCCTAATAATCATTGCATCTAATGCACAAAAATATTGTCCGACCATCTAACACAAAAATATTGTCCGACCATCTACACTTTGCCAGTATAGCGCAATTTAAATTATTATCAATTTTATAAAGTAGATTGAATAGAAAAAATAGTAAAAAAAGTTAAATTTATCCAATTTCAATGTGTTTATACATGATAAATTATCGATACATATCTGTTCAGTAGTTGCGATAAAATATCAAAGGACAAGAGAAATAGAGTTATAAATTATGTCACAAAGAATGCATGTTTTCAAAATTCATAGAATTATAGGCATATCATTCTTAGAAATACAACTTTTTTCAGTTATTTGAATAATTTTATTTACATAAAAAGGTAGATAGTTCATTTTATAATTAACTGTTTATTAACATTTTATACAATATGTATTGTTGGCAGTAAATAAAGATCCATTTACACAGCATACGGGAATTAAATCGAAGATTTTAAGTATTTACAAACTCGGTACAACGCATTTTAATGGAAAACAAAATATCATGCATACCAATTTTACAAGCATCCAAAATTTGTTACCTCAAAATTACGAAAAAGATTAAATTTCTGTTAATGATTACTGGTACAAAAAGAAAATCGGATTAAACCGGTATAAACACATTGAAATTGGATAAATTTAACTTTTTTACTATTTTTTTCTATTCAATCTACTTTATAAAATTGGTAATATTGGAAAACCCTACATTATCATTATTTCTTCCTATTTTATCATAAAAAACTAATTTATCAATTGGTATAATTTGATTATGCTTACCATATGAGAAACGTCACTCGCCAACTTATGACACACTTCATTTAACAAACTTGACAGTTCGACATACGTATTGAATGACATTTCGTAATTAATTATATTGGCATTAATATTTATGTACTTTTATGTAAACAATCACAGAGGTAACTAAAAAAGACTTCAAAGTAATTTTCTCATTATTTTATGCAGAATTATCTCAATATCTAAAAGTGAATCAATAAAGGGCACCTTCGCTATTGTACTATACCTGAGCGCGTCACATTTCCGCAAAGTAATTGGTCAAATTTAAGTACTTCCCATTTAAAAACTATTGTAGCCTCGACATTTTCATATTAGAGTTTTCGTTTCAGAATGTTCCGCAGAACCTGTCAGTAAAAGGAAATGCGGTTATTTTGGGACACCCTGTGTGAGTGTGTGTGTGTGTGTGGTGTGTGTGTGTGTGTGTGTGTAATATATACTAAAATGAAAAAAGATCACGCGCTAATAATATGCAATACAACATTAATAAATATTCCACAATATTCCGTACTTTTGAGATCCACAATTCTGGATCTATCATGGACATGAATCAACCGATCGTTTTACCACATGAACTAAAAGTGGATCTGGCATGTAGTTCCGCCGGCTCTAAGATGGATCCAGTAAGCGTCACTGTACGAGATTGTAACATGGTTACAAGAAAAACGGCGGCCTGGCCCCTCTTAGGTTTCTCTCTGGCATTAGCATTACTCAAGGTGTACCACGTGGAGGTTGCACGGTCGGATTTACACCTCTTGTGTGTGTGTGCCTTCATTGGCTGGATCACACTCGGGTCTTGCCTTCATTGGCCGGATCACACTCGGGTCTTACCTTCATTAGCTGAAACATTCTCCGAACTTCCTCCGAACACACAAGAGGTGTAAATCTAACCGTGCAACCTCCACGCGATACACCTTGAGTAATGCTAATGTCGGCGGTACTGTAACTTTCAAGCTCCATAACTCGAAAAGTACTTAAGGGACAAATACTTTATTATAGTGTTTTGAAAAGCTCTCGAGGTAAGCTACAAGAATGTGGAATGAAAAATAGGGGCTGTTTAAAAAAACAAAGTTGACCTTCACATGACCTTGACACGTTCACTTAAGGTCAAACCAATGACGGCCGTCTTATGTCCCCCTTCGAACCAAACAACTTTTTGTTTGAAACATTTTTCGATTTAAAGCAGTGTTTCTGAGAAATTTGAGTGGATCCTTTAAAATGGGACACCCTGTATATAACATATACAGGGTGTTTCCTAAGTAAGTATACAAACTTAAGGAGGATATTCCTTGTCTTATTTTAAGAAGAAAAGGTCATATAAACATATGTCCTAAACTGCTTTGTTTTCCAAAAAAAAGTACATCACTGTTTTCGTTCACTTTTCGTTTATTATAGAACAGTTTGTGTTATTGCAAATGAAACAAATGAAAAACAATAGTAACCAAAAAGAAAAATTATAACGAAAAAGAAAATAGTAACTAAAAAGAAAAATAATAACATCACAGTAACTGCTGAAAATGTCCACCTGCAGCCATGATACACGCCTCAACTCTCCTTTCCATTGATTGACGTACACGCTCAAAAATACCTGGAGTGTTACGTATTCTTTCACATCCATCTATTATGCGATTTCTGAGATCTTCTTCATTTTGAATAGGTGTAGCGTAAACTAAAAATTTAAGCTGTCCCCATAGAAAAAAATCTACTGAATTTAAGTCTGGGGATCTTGCAGGCCATAAATGGTTTGGTCTTTGAGTACCTCGACCGATCCATCGATTGGCAAACTTCCTGTTCAAAAATTGACGAACTGCTAAGCTAAAGTGGGGTGGAGCGCCATCATGCATAAACCACATTCTATTTCTGAGCATGAGTGGAATATCTTCCAAAGGTAGCTCATCTTCAAGAAAATGTAGATACGAAGCACCGTTAAGTCTCAAGGGAAGAAAGACAGGACCAATCAAAAAGTTTTTCATTTGTTTCATTTGCAATAACACAAACTGTTCTATAATAAACGAAAAGTGAATGAAAACAGTGATGTACTTTTTTTGGAAAACAAAGCAGTTTAGGACATATGTTTATATGACCTTTTCTTCTTAAAATAAGCCAAGGAATATCCTCCTTAAGTTTGTCTACTTACTTAGGAAACACCCTGTATATACAGGGTGAGTTTTATTTCGTGAACTAGTTTTTTACCCTCGAAGACGAGTTATCGACTGCATTTGCAATTGACTTACCGGCGTATAGATGGGTGTAGCGTAGAACGGCCGCGCGAACCCCGCGCGAAGTCCCGAGTTCGAAATATTAATGCAGTCAAGTTAGAAACTATAAATAGAATTACATGATAAAACGAAATATATAAAATGCTCAAAATAAACAATAGAAAC
This sequence comes from Ooceraea biroi, assembly GCF_003672135.1. Lineage (NCBI taxonomy): Eukaryota > Metazoa > Arthropoda > Insecta > Hymenoptera > Formicidae > Ooceraea > Ooceraea biroi. The sequence goes on from NC_039511.1 coordinate 7,746,375, forward strand.
TATATATGTTAAAGCGGAAAAATACAGTTTTGTGGAATAATTGTAACTCTGTTTCTCTGTAAGAGGGAATGTCTTTGCCGTATACTTTTTGCATATGAAAGTAATAGCATTAAAAAGTGACCTGTTTTAGCGCCTTCATCCAAACTTTTTTGTCCTGTAAGGCTCATACAGAGATAAGTTGGAGTCATATTACGTAAGAGCACACGCGGATATAAAAACAGTATATCAACGTGTGACCATACGTAATATGTCCACAACCTATCAATGTTTTATTTGAGCAAGTGCTCAAAATGACCTCCTTCTATCCTTTAACAAAGTACTGCTCTGTCCAAGATTGCACCACGCACTCGGCACAAGATTTCAGGACTTATTGCAGGACAAGTTTGTACAATTTTGTCCTTTAAATCTTCAGCGCTAACAGGTCGAGTAGCATATACTCGCTCTTTAATATAACCCCATAGGAAAAAGTCCAGAGGTGTAAGGTCTGGTGAACGCGGTGGTCATTCGCGGGGACCATGAAGTCCGATCTAACGATTACCAAACTTCTCGTTTAACAATGTTCTTGTTGCTTTGGCAGTGTGTGCAGGATGGCCGTCCTGCTGGAACCACATGTTCACACGTGATTCCAGTGGCACCTCATCTAACAAGGCAACAAGTTCATTTTCATGGAAATTTCAATATCCTTGGCCATCGACCTTCCCATCAATAAAATATGGCCCAATAATGTGGTCACCGAGAATACCTGCCCAAACGTTCACCGACCATCTGACTTGGCTATGCGCTTGTCGCATCCAGTAGGGATTCTCGTTAGGCCAATAATGCGAGTTGTGGCGGTTGACGATGCCATTGTTTTGGAAAATACATTCATCTGAGAACAGAATGTTCTTGGAGAAATAATAGTTTTCCTCACTCACATTAAGAAGCCAGCGACAATATTCCAGCCTATGGGGTTTATCAGTAGCGTGCAACTCTTGGGTCAGAATTACTTTATAAGGATGGAAGTGAGCCAATTTGAGAACCTTACAGACGGTTGTCTGGCTAACTTGTTGATAGCGCGCTATGGTCCGCGTACTTATTGTTGGATCCTTGACAACCATTTGTTCAATTGGCGCTCTGTTTATTTGCGGTGTGCGTCCTTTACGAAAAATAATAAAACAATGGAAATGATACAAGTATATAATATTTGAAATAGCAACAGAAAATAAAAAATATTAACAGACAATCGTATAAATACATAATGTATGTACCTGGACGCTTGACAGGTTTAATTGACCAAATTTTCGCATCCTCGACTCCAGCCTTATAAACAATACATGGTCCGGATGCTTTCGCTCTGGATATGTGAGAGCATACATTCTCGCGGTTCTCCGTGGTTGCCGATCGTACTTCGCGTAAAGTAGGAGCATGTCGGTCATCTCCTCATTCGTAAAATTATGCGCCATTTTTGTACGAATATTATACGACAGAAGATGACGAAACGAAGTGAGAGAACCGAACGATCTTTTTCACGACGATTGTTGACGCAACACGTAGAAACAAATAAATATCAGGTCCTGACAGCCAAAGGATTGTAGATATTCATTTGTTTTTACATGTGCTTGCTTTTGGTCACTGCGGAATGCTGCGAAAGCTTTGAGATACCCAGGGCGAAAGTGAAGACATAAATAAATATTTTTTTAAAACTAGAGTCGCAGATGTAAAAAATGATCAATTTAAATACTTCGTAATTTAGATGCAATTTATTGCAATATAATTTAAGATATCTTGTATCATTATTTTCACTGTTTCATTCCATACAGAGAGAACAGTATATCTTATTAATAAGAACGCAAATTCAATAATCATTGCATACATATAATTTCACATGATTTTATATGTTCGACATATCTCTGTATGAGCCTTACATGACAAAAAAGTTTGGATGAAGGCGCTAAAACAGGTCACTTTTTAATGCCATTACTTTCATATGCAAAAAGTATACGGTAAAAATATTCCCTCTTACAGAGAAACAGAGTTACAATTATTCCACAAAACTGTATTTTTCCGCTTTAACAAATATAGTTTCTATTATCTACTTTGAGCATTTTATATATTTCGTTTTATCATGTAATTCGATTTATAGTTTCTAACTTGGCTGCATTAATATTTCGAACTCGGGACTTCGCGCGGGGTTCGCGCGGCCGTTCTACGCTACACCCATCTATACGCCGGTAAGTCAATTGCAAGTGCAGTCGATAACTCGTCTTAGAGGATAAAAAACTGGTTCACGAAATAAAACTCACCCTGTATATATACAGGGGGTTTAAAAAAGGTCGGATATTTTATCCACGTGTAGTACTCATGAAAAGAAGTAAAAAAATCTTAGGCAACATAGGTCCGCAAATCAACTGTTTCAGAGCTAGAGTTGATTTTGTATCTTTTTAGATTTTTATTTTTGTTTTATTTTTGTATTTTTGTTTTAACATTTATTGATGATTAGAAAACGTTATCAGAGCAGATGAAAACGCGACCATTCCGCGCAGATCTTCTCTCTAGAGACCCCCCACTACGCCACGATACAAGCGCGTTAATGCTATTATACACGCCATCTCTACGTCACGCTATCCCCACTTCGCTCGCCTATGCGCAGACGGATAACGTTCTCTCGCTGGACGGAGTATAGGAACGTCTTGTGCAGTCCAGTGTGTGCAAGAGTCATTTATCAGTTGTATCTAATCGTGTCAGTGATTTCGATTTCACTCACTTTACGTCGTAAATGAACGGCCGCGCCATCGTGTTTTTCATGAAAAAATAAAATAAAATTTAAGTCGTTGCTTTTTGTTTCCCTTTATTTCCTGTAAGTATCTCGCTACAGTGCTGTATCAGTTTCCTACTGTTTTCGCTTAAAAGTATTTGCAAATAAAAGAAAATGTCGCTCTATACCAATGCAGAAATGGCAGATATGCATTTCATGTACGACCGTGCCAATGGTAACGCTTATGAAGCACGGCGTCTGTATGCTGAAGCATTTCCGAATCGTGCACTTCCATCTGATAAGTTATTTTCCAAATTGCATTTACGTTTAGTCGAAAATGGTTCATTTTGTGTAAGTAAACATGATGCCGGACGGCCCAGGTCAGTGTCTACTCCTGAAGCAGAACTTGAAGTTTTAAGAAGAGTAGAAGAAAATCCGAATATCAGCACCATAATAATAGCTACGGAACTAAATATGAATGCTTCCTTAGTCTGGAGGATTTTACGTAAACAGCAGCTGTATCCTTTCCATATTCAGCGGGTGCAAGCTCTTATAGCCCCCGATTATGATTCCAGACTAGCGTTCTGCAGATTCGTACTAAGAAAAGTTGAAGAAAATCCAAACTTTGCTGCTAATATTTTATTTACAGATAAAACTATTTTTACAAACAACGGGATCATTAATTTCTACAACAATCATGTTTGGGTTGATGAAAACCCTCATGCCGTTGTCGAGTCCAGACATCAGCATCGATTTTCTTTAAACGTTTGGGTGGGTATTTTGAGGGACCGTTTAATTGAACCAGTGTTTTTTCCAAATCGTTTAACTGGTGCAGTTTATCTTGACTTCTTAAATAACACTCTACCTCCACTATTGGAAGATGTCCCCCTAAATGATAGAGTTAACCTTTGGTATATGCACGATGGGGCTCCTCTGCATTTCGCAGTTATCGTTAGAAATTTCCTAAATGAAACTTAGAATAATAACTGGATAGGACGAAGGGGTCCAGTGCCATGGCCACCCAGATCCCTTGATTTTAACCCATTGGACTTTTGCATTTGGGGATATTTAAAATCGCTAGTGTATTCAAGACCCATTAATAACGTTGACGACTTACGGCACCGAATAGAAGATGTCTGCCAGCCTATTCGCTAAATTCCAGGGATATTCGAAAGAATAAGAGCTTCTTTTCTGCGACGATGTGAAGCTTGTGTACAAATGGAAGGTGAACATGTAAAACATCTTCTTTAAGTATTTTTCGTTGAAACATCTTGTATTATTTAGCTATTAGCGCGTTTACTGTTTGTTTTTTAATAATAATGCCATTTGACAAACAAAAAGCAAAAAATACAAAAAATATCAATTAAAACAAAAATACAAAAATAAAACAAAAATAAAAATCCAAAAAGATACAAAATCAACTCTAGCTCTGAAACAATTGATTTGCGGACCTATGTTGCCTAAGACTTTTTTACTTCTTTTCATGAGTACTACACGGGGATAAAATATCCGACCTTTTTTTAAACACCCTGTATATACATATTTATATCGGTAAATATATACAATAAAGAACCCAGCCTCAATGACCTTGACCTTGACATGTATTGTAGAGGTCACCTTCCTGAATAACCCGCACTAGGTTTCACCCTTCGCTCGTTGTTTGGTAAAAGTTATTAACAAAAATGTTTAATGAATAAAGCATAATTTTACGATACCATATATGTACGTTTATGAAAGAGTATATTTGATGGCATTTTAGCTTTAAATCAGAAATAGGTTTGGGTTAGGTTAGGTTAGGTTAGGTTAAGTTAAAGCAGAGAATACTTTGTATTTAACTGTTTGTGCTTTTGGTTAAAGTGAAGAATACTTTGTACTTATATTAAAAGAAACTATTCTATATATTAATAATTCACTGCTTTAAATGACTTTCCTTTCTTTGTTCATATACATATTCGTCGTTTATATCTTTCAATATTCAAAATAACTACTATATTTTCGAAATTTCCTTTGTTAATAACTTTTTCATAAACAATGATCGACGACTAAAACCTAGTGCGGATTATTCGGGAAGGTGACCTTTGTAATATATGTCAATATCATGTTCTTGCTTCACGTGGACAGCTAAAAATTCGTGGGAAATCATTAAACTTCTTTGGTAATAACTTTTTAATAAACAACGAGCGACGGCTAAAACCTATTGAAGGTCACTCAGGAGGGTGACTTCTATAATATATGTCACGGTCAAGGTCATCGGGACTGGGTCCGTTATTGTATATATTTACCTTTATATCTAACCTAATCCACTCTTGAATGGTGTACAAATAAACGGTATACAACTTTGCAGTATCCAAATGAACGGTGACTATTTATACTGTGTCCAATTGAACGATGTCCAATTAAACCGTATGTAAAGTTTAGTGTTCATTTGCAACGTATCCAATTGTACTGTGTCCAAGTGCATCGCTCCGAGTCGTTACGACATTTAGGACATCTATAGAAACCGTAGGTTTAAAGGCGATGCTGGAAACGGAGTAGAGAGACTGCTTTGAAAACCTTTTTAATCGCTTTAAATATTGTATTGACTCTATTGACTATATTGACAGAAGGAATATATTGGGTTGATTCATAAGTTCGTAACGTTTGTGTTTGGCATGGCAACACTGCAGTATTGAGAGGTTGTTTATCATTTGTCATTTGGAGTGACAGTGTTGTACTTGTGAATACACCTTACATATTGCAGATTTGAAGAAAGGTGGTGTAATATTACCGATTAGTTTCTGTCTTCTGTGTATCTCAAATGAGTATCAAATAAAAACTTTTGCCACAGCGAAAAAACGCTACGAACTTATGCATCAACCCAATCTTTTGAAAAAAATAAAATCAAAAGGTAATTAACATTTCGTTTCTTTTATATCAGTCATATCAAAATCTGGATAGACTGTGGAAATACAATGCAATCCATAAGTTCTGAGACTGATATTTTGATACTAATGCTACATAATTATTTCCGTTTGAAATATGTTATTATATTCTCATAATTAAGTGTACGAATAATTTGAATTGTCAAGTTATCTGATCTGAAGTATACTATTATTTCATGAAACATGTTGTTTGCAATGTTGAGCAACGTGTTGTGATTAAATTTGGTCTAAATCCCAATTTGTTTATTACTAAAATGGAAATGATGGAAAAGGCTTATGGCGAAGAGATGTTAAGTTCTAACGAGCGTCAATAGTATGTTAAGTTTCGTAAAGGAAAAGAATTTCTAAAGGATAATAAATCACATGTTTGTCCATCACAAGTAGAACCGACAACAATATTGCTACTGTCGCAAAATTGCTGAAAAATGATCAACGAATCATTTCTCGCATGGTAACAAAAGAATTGAAAATACGGAAAACTATAGTTATTCGCATTTTAACTCAGGATTTAAAGAAATGATAATTTTATGCACGTTTCACTCCTCATGGATTAATGTAAAAGCAACGAGAGAACCGGGTTGTTGCATGTCTTGTCAATGAATAAATTAGGACATCTTGTCAATAACTAAAGCGAATAAAAGTTTTGTACATACGAGTAAAATAATTACAAGCGATGGAAGATTCTGTTTCGCCTAAGAAGTAGATACAGAACAGCAAAGTGGTGAATGGTTTGATAAAAATTCGTTACGATCAAAAAGTTGCGATTTCAGAAGTCGCGAGTAAATACCATGTCCATTTTGTTTGATAATGAAGTATTGCACAAAGAATTTGTGCTAAAAGATAAATTCAAATCCATATTTTAAATCGTGATACACTGGCAATATCTGATGGTCGGATAAATTTATTAACTGCATGCCAACAAATTTATTAGACTAACAATAAGATGCAGTCATTTTCTCGCTCTAGGAACTTATTTTCAACTACGCGTCAACAAATTCGTTAGTCTTAAAAACGCAGCGATTTCCTATTCCGGAACGAATATATTAATCAGTAAGAAACAAATTAATTAATAATATTCATTGCGAAAAATATCACCCCACGCCAAGGATCGAACCTGGGACCTCCCTCATTCCGTGCGGGCGTCTTTACCATCTCGACCACTTATCTTTCTAAAAGATAAATGTAAAATATTACAAAGATATAATGGATCGTCTCATTAAATGGATATAATATATTCCTCCTTTTACTTTTTAAACACATGGTTTTGTACGACAATACGTCAGCTTATTTGATCGCACTTTTACGGCAGGTTTTGGATAAAAAACAAGTCAGAACATTAAATCATCCATTCTACTTACTTTATTTGTCACTCTCACTCTATTTTATTTAAAAAATTAAACTCGCAATTGAAAGACCAAAGATTTGATGACATTTCTGAAATTAAAGCTTCTGTAACCACCCAATTGAAAATTAGAACAAAAGAGGAGTTTTCAACTATTACATAACGGTTGCAATCGCAGTAGTATATCAATAATATATTAACTGTAATGGAGCCTACTATAAAGACTATAATATTTCTATAAAGATTTTTTAATATTATTCTGGTGAGTTTACTTCTTTTATACAAATATTATCTCAAAACTTATAAATCATATTATGTATATATTAAGCTGGGGAGAAAGTAATCCCGATTTTTTCGTAAAAAATATGTACTAAAAGAATATGTTTACAACAATTGATCAAAGGTCAATTAAAGTAATTGCCGTTTGAATCTATTACTTTCTGCCATCTTTTATGCAGAAGTTGGATAAAAATCTCGTTGGTCGCAAAGAATTCATCGATCCATTTCTCGACTTTGGCTGTATTTCGAAAACGTTGTCCCTTCAAACTCAGTGGCATCGATCGAAATAAGTGATAGTCTGAAAGCGCAACATCTGATGAATAGACAGGATGCGGAAGAACTTCCCAGCTTAAGTCTATCATGGTGGCTGCAGCGGTATGAGCGTTATCATAGAAGGATGATTTTAAGTTGGTTGGAGGCATATAACAAACGTGTTTTGAGCAATGCGCATCTAAACGCTTAAGTTGTTGATTATAGGTCTCAGTGGTGACTGACATGGCGACAAGAGCTCATAGTAGATGACCTCATCCAAACACACAAGACCACCTTGTGAGCGTAGATGTTGCGTCTCGGTATCGGAGGAGTAGCTTGGTTACTCGCGTACTTGGCTGCGTCCACTTATGATCATTTGTGATTGGGATTGGTGAAATAAATCAACTTTTCATTCCCGATATGATCATCACAATCACTGGCGTAGTAAGGGAAGACGGCGCCCAGGGCGGTCCCTTCTCTACGCGCCTCATATATCTATATTATTGTTCAAGATTCGGACCAAGGGTGAACGATATTTGCGACATACGGGCTGGACATATACATGAACTCCTTATTTAAAATTATCAAGTCTCGCGTGGCTAACCGATCGACAATATTTGTCACGTTTGATCCATGTTTTCCACCGTATTGTCGTATTTGTCGGTCGACTTTGGCCTCGCGGACGTTGAACCCGACGTTCTCGCTTGCACGGTTCATAAGCGTTCCTGGGCGATCGAGAGAGATGAGAGAGTTTCCGAATAACCAGTTGAGATCATATTTGTCAAACTTTGAGCTATTTTTCTCTATTTGAAGTCGACAAACAACGGACATCTCTGCCGATCGCACAGCGCGAACAAAGTTCAGTTCCTAGTCAGCCTAGTTCGCTAAAAGGACCACGCACTCGCGAATCTCAGCAAATTCGCCTTCGCCCACGTTCGGCCGGAAGTTCCAACGTCCGCAGTAACGCGATCGTTATCGGAGTTTATCCGGGCATCCGAGCGCTCGATCGGTCACGATCTGGGCACATTTCGTGAAACCAAAAGACTGTTCCGTCGCGTTCAAGATTTCCGTCTGCGACACTCTACGGACGAACCATTACCGGCGTCTAGCACGCTTCCGCGATACGACAAGTTAGACTGATTTCTTTTATTTTTTTTGGACTGTGTGTTGGAATAAACTGGTTCGAATTTTGTTAATAACGACTTGTGATCAGTGCACCCTGTCACCCGCTCCAATCCATTCAGTGATCGCCAAGTGATCACGTTACTCACGCCGCACGTTCTCTGCAGAACGCTATCAGCAAAAAGTGCCGGATTTCAAAAAGGTAGAGCGGATCCCGCACAATTATAAGTGGCAATTTATGTAAAAAATAAACAACAACGTTTAAATTTTAAATTAACTAAAAACTTTAATTCAAAAAATTTATTAAATAAACTAAAATTATTTAAACTATAAATAATAAACTATAAATTGTTTTAGAAGTAACAAAAATTTTAAAGTTTAATCTTGCGGGCTTTTATAGTTGCAAATTCTTTAATAATATCTGAAAAGTCTATATCTTTCCTTACGTCTCGTTCAATAAAAAGCAATGCAAGCCCATTTAAACGCATCTGACTCATAGTTGAACAAAGGTAAGTTTTAATAAGCTTTAATTTCGAAAAGCTTCGTTCGCAAGTAGCAACACTCACGCTTATGGTCAAAAAAATTCGTAAAGTCACTGTCAAATTTGGGAGCATTTCTGTGAAACCCCATTGAACTATCCACCCGAGAAATGTTGCTGCTGACCACTCATCTGCTGGTATGTTTGTCTCCTGACTAGTGGAACAATAACTACTAACAAGCCGTCGTAGTCTCCCTATTTTAGATTTGAGCTCATTGGGATCAATATCGTCGTAGATGGTGCATAGCTCATCAACTTTTTGCCATATGTATTCATCATTATATACATCGAGCAGTACTTTCAAGCTTAAAAATTCAAAGCGTTTGTTTAACAAAGTAAGTTGCTGGAAACGCTGTGTAATTTCCTGATTCAATCGATCAATAGATTCTAACATTTCTCGACGTATCTCTTGCTGCGGTAACAAGCTAGCATCATCTTTCTTTTCTCCTGCCATTATTTTCTTTCGTCGTATGCGCTTTGCAATGGGGATTTCCATTTGCTCATATATTATCTCAACATCAGCCAATACCTTGTCTACAAAGCTATCTCTATTTTCTTTAAAAAAGTTACTAAAGCATTAATAGCAATCACTGACTGATCGAGACCTAACCACTTGTTTGGAGGTATTTTTGAGTTTTGTCTATTTCAGGCAGTAACTTACTCCACAAGTGAAGGTAGCACAAAAAAGGGAAGGTAGTTATACTGGCATGTACAATACAATAACTGCATCACCACGTGTGTCGGCATTTTCTGACTGATCCATAAGAACTTCTAAAGCATCTAATACATCGGCATAACCGGGAACTGATGACCTGAACTGCATCATGCTTTGCACTCCAACGCGTTTCGACTACTCTCTTTACAGTTATAGGCATTGCTTACTTTAACACATCCCAGCGATGAGTAGATGCAGAAAAGAACGTAAAAATTCTTTCTATTGTTCCGAAGAAGGTAGTCGAATATACACCCTGTCGAGCAGCATGAACACCAGCTAAGTTCAAATTATGATTACTACATGCAATAAATTCGGCTTTGGGATTTATATTAGGTGTTTGAATAAGTTTCCGCCGTTTTCCAAGAGATGTCGTAACGAGTACTACAGGCATAGAATTTCAGTGGCAGTGGCAGTATATGAGAGTACTGTAAGCAAGCTTTTATATTTAGTATATGACATTTGGTGGACGTGTAAACAATAGTTTTGTCACTACATTCAAAATATCGAATTTTGTGCCAACAAAACAGCATTTGCGGGAAGTTTTACTGCATTATTTTATTGTTAAGAAAAGTGCAGCTGAAAGTTATCGTTTATTTGTGGAGGCGTATGAGGAGCATGCTCCATCCGAAAGATGTTGTAGAGAATGGTTTCAACGGTTTAGAAATGGTGATTTCGATGTGAAAGATAAAGAACGCGAAGGTGCACCGAAAAAATTTGAGGATAAACAACTGGAAGCATTACTTGATGACGATCCATGTCAAACGCTGAAGGAATTGTCAAAGGCATTAAATGTTGATCAATTGACTGTTATCAAACGTTTAAAAACAATGGGCATGATTCAAAAACTCGGAAACTGGTTACCACATGAATTGAAAGAAAGAGATCTTGAAAGGCATTTAACCATGTGCGAATTGTTGCTTCAAAGACAGAATAGGAAGTCGTTTCTCCATCGAATCGTTACTGGGGATGAAAAATGGATCCACTATGACAATCCGAAACGACCAAAAACATGGAGTAAGCCCGGCCAGCCATCATCATCAACGCCAAAACGAAATATTCATGGACGGAAGGTTATGTTGTGCATTTGGTGGGATCAACAAAGCGTGGTGTATTATGAGCTGCTGCAACCGTGTCAGACCATCAATAGTGAACGTTACCGAGAACAATTAATGAATTTGAACCGAGCATTGAAAGATAAACGTCCAGAATACGCCAAAAGCCATGACAAAGTGATTTTGCTACACGACAATGCTCGACCACATGTTGCGAAACCAGTGAAGGAAATCTTGGAGGCACTTGGATGGGATGTGTTACCTCACCCGCCGTACTCCCCAGACCTGGCTCCTTCTGATTATCATTTGTTTCGGTCCATGCAGCATGGCCTTGCTGAGCAGCACTTCACTTCGTATGAAGATATCAAAAATTGGCTTGAGCACTGGATCACTTCG